>NC_143510.1:7761132-8061132 GCF_031878675.1 Megascapheus bottae
CAGCGTTACTCCCCTGATCACACTGGAAAGTGGAAGATGGGACAATATTCCCTGGGTCAATCAGTTACTCAAAACAGAAGAGACCTTAGAAACACTGCCAGAACTTCTTATTTTAAAAGCTGGAATGATAGACAGTTAAATACTAGCATGTAGTAAACTCATATGCTGAATTGAAAGTTATTTGTGTAACCACTTAAACATAATTTTTAAAAGTCGATTTAAAAATAAGCATGTAGGCCTGACGCCCTGGCTCATGCCTAGAACCATTGGTACATAGGAGTCTGAGATCTGAGGATCATACAAGCTTTGGCAGGAAAGACCCCGGACTCGTAAATCCAAATAACCAGCCAAGAACCAGAAAGAGTGCTGTGGCTCAAGTGGTAAAGGGCTAGCCATGAGCAAAGAAGCTTAGGAAAAGCACCTTGGTATTGTGTTCAAGCCACAGGACTGGCATACGTATGCACACAGCAAGCAGGTAATAACGTTTTCTAAATCACTGTCTATTCTCTACAAATCTATACTTAAAAATAGATTTTATTTTCCTTCCCATGATGTGTTTGTTTTGAAAAAAAGATATATAACTACAAAGACTCTGTTTTTACAAAGATTAATTGTGAATATTATAAAATCAAAATGAAATTTACATAGTCATTAAAGTGGCAATACGTTAGGTGCATTCTTTTTACCTTAACTGCCAACAAATTGAATGTTGTCCCAATTAGTCCTCTGAGCTACTTTAAATATTCAATGACTTCACATTAAACAAAGTATATAAACATACACAAAAAGTATGTTTACCTATGAGTAACTAGAAACCATGGAATAGCAATATTTTATAGGATCAAAAGTAGACATATCTATTGTAAACATTTAAAATCGACTTGTAGCACACGATTCAGAAAGAACCTTTATATTTATTAAATTCCCTTTTACACAGATTCTGTATGCTGGGAAGTTTTCTAAGGTTCCTGCTTCTCTTTGCTTCTTGCACTGTTGCGTCATTTGAGCAATGCTGCTGTGATTCCCCTGGGGACCTCCCCACTCCACTGCAGACAGTTACACTTCTGCAGTGCTGCTACTGTGACAGAGCTGTCTATGCCCCAACTATTCAAGAGACAATGGAAGTCTTAGAACAGCACCCTAACATCTCAAAAGTTTGGGAAGGTTCCCCTGTGTTTTCATGTTCAAGTTACACCTTGAGAAAGGCCCATACAATGTTATTTAAGATGCTTAATGTTATTAAGACCTGTGTTTGTGTGTGTGTGTGTGTGTGTGTGTGTGTGTGTGTGTGTGTGTGTGCTGGTTCTGGGGCTTGAGCTTAGCAACTGGGCACTTTCCTTAAACTTTATGTGAAGGCTAGCATTCTACCACTTGAGCCATATCTCCATGTCCAGCTTTGAGTGGTTTCTGGGAGATAAAGGTTTCATGAACTTTGCTGGCTGGCTGACTTTGAACCATGATCCGAGCTCAGTCTACAGAGTAGCTAGGATTACAGGTGTGCTCCATGGATTTCCAGCAACATAATTGTGTGTGTGTGTGTGTATGTGTGTGTGTGTGTGTCTGTGTGTCTGTGTGTCTGTGTGTGTGTGTGTGTGTGTGTGTGTGTACATAACCAGTGGTGAGGAACAGGTATTGATCAATACAGTTTGGGGTGATAGTATTAAGTGAAAATGGTCAATAAAATTACAATAGTGGTACATGCACATCCTAGTGTTTGCAAGGTTGAGACATGAGGATCATCTACTTGAGATCAGCCTTGTCTATGTAGGGAACCCCTCATTTAGGAAACAAGTGACCCCCATCCCACCCCACAAACACTCATTGCTACAAACACCAATTTTTCATCTCATTCCAAAAAAAAACTTCATCAGACCCAGGTTTCAGATTTCCTGGGAAATGGAAATTCCCCTGAAAAGTTGAAAGAGTACAGGAAGGAAGAGTGCACACAGCATGAAGAAGTCCTAGGTCTCCAGGACCTACATCCCCTCCTTCCTTAGCATTGTTCTGTCTCCTCTCAAGTCCCCTGTTCTTCTCATGTCCTCTTTCTCTGTCCAGGATGTATGGGGAGGCCTAGTCATGAAGCAGACACTCCACAGTTGTTAGAGCCCTTGGCAGATCTAGATAGTGGTTCAGTTTTTGAATGGTCATCTTCCAGGCAACTTCCCTTTCAGGAACCAGGAGGAAGTGTTGGAACGGCCAAGAGGCCATCATGCCACCTAGCATTTGGGAAGGAGAGCAGTCATCTTAGGTATATGTATGTGGCTCTTTGTCTCTTTCATCTGCTAATACCTCATTTCTTTACTCACTCATTCTGTCATTTATTTCACAAATGTATAATAAGTAAATAGTATTCATAAGAACACTGAGTTCCTTGTCCTCTATCCACTTAGGGTTAGGATCTATAAACCCAAAAAGACATTCCATTCAGAATTATTCTTCCTTCTTCCAGAACCTAACCCAAAAGAGTTGTCTTCTAAGGGATACTGATAAGATTTCATTTATATACTTGATTCTAGTATGTGCATGATTACTGTAACCATATGCCAAGCTTTCTCCTTAACACTTTATAAAAGTAACCTGCTATGAGCTAAGCACTGCTGTTACCTACTAAATCTGTCTGCAGTGAGCTAAGTATTTCTAGTATCTCTGCACTGAAAATAGGAAAAGCCAAACCAGGGTAGCACCTTTGGCTCACACTTGAGTTCCTCACTACTCAGGAAGGTGAGATTTTGAGGATCATCCTTCAAAATCATAGTGTCTGAGAGACTTCACTTTCAGAATAACCAGCAAAAGATGAGCTGGAAGCATAGTTCAAAGTGGTAGAGCACCCACATGTGAAGCCCTGAGATTAAATTGAAGTATAACAGACAAGAAAAGAGAAACCTAAGGTAGAGGGGTAAGGTACGGCACAGTTGAGAAGGCAGCATTCCTAGAAGCACTCCTCCTCCAGGGCCTGTTTTATAGTGAGTGTGCAAGCCTACATGTGAGGTATGGGGTAGAGGTGCTGCATTTCTTATGTGTTGTATTACTCACTGAGATTGCCTTTTCAATTTGGATTGACCATATTGTTCTTAGCATCAGGACTCAATTGTCATTAGGCTTATTCTGTTAGTACTGAATTTTATACATATCCATTATTGAAACAAAAATAAGTCTGGCAAAGTGGCTTTCCTCTACAATCCCAGCTACTCAGGAGGTAAGGTAGGGGATAAGGTACAGCCTAGTTCTAGGCAAATGAGGAGAAGCTTACTCTGTAGAATACCCTTAGTACATGTACCCTAATGTTACTTGTGTTATTGTTCACAAAACCCAAGGCATGGAATGAGTGTAAGTGTCTGTTAATGTATTTATATATATATGGATTAAACTATATACACACACACACACAAATCCATATATATGGATATGTATAAGCTATGTATAACCACCAAAAATACACATGTACATTTATATTTGCTTTATGTCATATGTAATGATACAAAACATATAACATGTATTATATTAATTACATATATGTATAATATCTATGCACACAAAGAAAGAAATATTTTTTATTGATAAACCCAAAGACATCTTACCATTGACAATAGTGTGGCTGAACCTGGAAGACTTTTTTTAAGTTTTTTTTCTTTTATTTTATCATATTTTATTGTTGGGATAATGTATAGAAGCATTATAGTTACATTTGTCAGGTAGTGGGAGGATTACTTCTCACACACACATTGATACCCCTTCCCCCTTCCTTCCTTCCACCCCTCCCAATCATCTTGTTTGCCCCTTCCCCTCCTTATTTCAAATAAACAAAATACACACACACACACGCACACACACATATATATATAATATACCAGGTAATAAAGTCAGAAACAGTAACCACATGAGATTAACCAAAAGGAGAAAGAAAGATAAAAGAAATAACTTCACATAGTTTATTAAAGACAATACTCACAAAGATAAACCTCTTGTTTCTATATCCTAGAGGTCATTTCATTTAATGTCATCATGTATGACCATATATACATAGCTTTTGAGCTTTTGTAATCGTCTGCTAAGAGAGTTCTAGATGTGTAATTATTACAAATTAGGGAAACCATGGAGCCTATGTTCCTTTGAGTCTGGCTTACTTCACTTAATATGTTTTTTTTTCAAGTCTTTCCATTTCTTTACAAATGGGGCAATGCCATTCTTTCTGATGGCAGCATAGAATTCCATTGTGTATAAATACCACATCATCTTGATCCATTCATCTACTGAGGAACATCTGGGTTGGTTCCATATCGTAGCTATGGTAAATAACGCTGTGATAAACATCGTTGTGCTAGTGGCTTTAGTATGCCCTTGTTTCTGGACATTTGGATAAATTCCAAGTAGTAGGATTTCTGGGCAGTAGGGGAACTCTATGTTTAGTCTTTCATTTTTTTTCAAAATAATTCTTTTTTTAATATTTTTTATTGTAATTAATAAAAGGGCTACATGATATTTGCCATATAGAAGGTACATTAATTCACATACATTGATACCCTTTCACATGTCTTGGTACTCTTTACCCACCCTCCCACCCCCACCCCCATCTTGGTTTTCCCCCCTTCCCTATCAAATTTCAATTAACCAAATACAAATAAATTCAATATATCAGCTAACAAAGTGAGGTACTGTAACAATATGAGATACCCAAGGGACAGCAAAGGAGATGAGAGATAACATAGTACATTAAGGACAACAATTATTCGTTATATGGCTTTTGTTTCAATATCCTGGAGGTCCTTTCAATTAGCTTCATACTATATGGCCTTATGTATCAAGGTTTTGCTCTATTGCAGATCTCTGCTAGTAGAGCCCAAGGTTTCTACTGATTATGACAAATGAGGGAAACCATTGAGCCTATCTTCCTTTGAGTCTGGCTTACTTCACTTAATATAATTTTTTCTAAGTCTTTCCATTTCCTAACAAATGGGGCGATGTCATTCTTTCTGACAGCAGCATAGAATTCCATTGTGTACAAATACCACAACTTGTTGATCCACTCATCAACTGAGGGACATCTAGGTTGGTTCCATATCTTTGCTATGGTAAAACAATCTATTTTCTCAAAACAAATTGCAAGTTTAGAAAGAGATGAAGTAAACATACAAACAGTATCAGGACACAGAATAGTTGTTGGGCCTTAAAAAAGTAATAAGGGCCTAGAGTTTGGGCTAGAGATAGCATGCTAACTTAGCGTACATGAAAACCCTGGTTGGACTCCTCCATACCACATACACAGAAAAGGCAGGAAATGATGCTCTGGCTCCAGTGGTAGAGTGCTAGTCTTGAGGAAAGGCCAAGGACACTGACCTGGCCCTGAATTCAAACCCAGGACTGGCAAGAAAACAGACCATAAAAAAATATATGAGGATATAATATAATCAGTAGTTTCCAAGAATTTTCTTAGACTTAATATTTTTGAGTGGAAAAAGACCATAAACACCCTATTCAAGTTTTAGTTCCATTTCTTGACGTAAAGGTCATATATATATATATATATATATATATATATATATATATTCATGTATTGCTAGTCCTGGCTTGGACTCAGAGCCTAGGCGCTGTTGTTGGATTTCCCACTTGAGCCACAACACCACTTCTGGCATTTTCTATGTATGTGCTACTGAGAAATCAAAGCTGGCTCTTGAAGCATGCTAGTCAAGCTCTCTTCCACTAGGTCAAACTGCTGGCCCCTTTATAAAGGTGTGTTTCTTGCCAGTCCTGACTTGATCTCAAGGCCTGAACTGCCTTTTGGCGTTCTCAAGACTAGAGCTCTACCACTTGAACCACAGCACCTCTTCTGGCTTTTTCTATATATCTGGTAACCAAGGAATTGAACCCTGCCAGGTCTTCCTAGGCAAGCACTTTACCAGTAGACCAAACTCCCAGCCCCAGTACAGGTTTTATTATAGTAAGATCTAGCTCACTGAAAACTTTCTTTTCTGAGAATATGAAGTGTTCTTTGTGCATTTCTGGTTGTTCTTTGTGCTGGTCATGTGGCTTGAACTTGCGCCCAGGGACTGGGCTCTCTCCCTGAGCTTCTTTGCTCCAGGTTAGCACTTCATCACCTGAGCCACAACTCCACTTCTGGGTTTTGGTGGTTAATTGGTGATAGGAGTTTCTCAGACTATTCTTCAACAATTGCCTTTGAATTTTGATCCTCAGATCTCAGACTCCTGAGTATCAAGGATCACAGGAGTGAGCCACAGAGTGTGGTCCAGCCATTCACGCATTTCTTAAGTATTACTTGTAAAAGTCTAGGATGTACCTCAACAATAGAGCACTTACTGTCACACTGCAAGTTCTTGAATTGATCTCCAGTGCATGAAAATATGCTTATGACGTTAGAAGAATAGTTTTGAACAGAAATTGACAGCATTCCCTGTCACATTTCTTCTTTGATTGTGTGAGGAGCACTCCCCGTAAAATTATCTATGTGTTGCCTAAAACCAGAGTAATACTTTATCAGACACGGCCCATCCATAGCCTTTAGCTCTAGATACACGCTTACAGGCCCTGAGATAAAGAAAAGGAAGAGTGTTAGGGAAATGTGAAGAAATAAGATGACTATCTTTCTTACTCAAGGTGTAAAAGAATGGAGGTAGATGGTATATATTGCAGAATTCAGGAAAACAGAAATCACTTTTTTAGGAAAAAGCAGTACCAGTATTTCCATGCTTTTCCCCTCCACACATGTGAGCTACAAACCTGGGAGAAACCAGCAAACCCCACCCCTCACTTCCAGCCTCACAAGAATCCTAAGTAGATGGTCAGGTGGGGAAAGGGTGGGGACCTTGTCATATATTCATGCCCTACTACTCCAGGGATTGATTCAGCAAGAGATTGCAACCCAGTAAGGATACCTTCATAATGGATATGTTTAATTATAATATGATTTGACAAATGTAAACAAATAAATGAAAACGTGCATTGAAACACCCAATTCAGCATGAACTCCAGTTTACATCTAGAGAGAGTCCTTATGCCAGGGAAGTGTCCTATTTCTCTTTGCTGCTTGCACTGTTGCCTCATTGGAGCAGCGCTGTAGTGACATCCCCACTCCACTGCAGTCACACCTCTGCAGTGCTGCTGGAGGTAACAGAGCTGTCTCTCCCTCACCTGCCCTAGAAACAAGCACACTTCCTGGGCAAAGCCCTAGGCTCAAGTCTGCTCTTCTGCTCAATTTACACTTGGAGAAAAGACATAAAATATTATATAAAATTCATACAGATCACTTTTGTTTCTGGTCCTGGGTTTTGAACTCAGTGCCTTCCCAACCACTTCATCCATATTTCCCAATCTGCTGTTTTGCTGTTTAATTCGAGATAGTCTCTCAGACTTTGCTACCCGGTCTGGTTTTGAAGCTTGACCTTCTCTGTCTCAGCTCCATGGATAGCTAGAATCCCAAGTTGGAGTCTCCAGTATCTCGTTAATTTTTAATAGTCGGCATGTATGCTGTCACAGGTGTTTCATATTTGTTTTATCTGCATGTCTGTTTTACAGCTGAACTCCTGCTGTTGCTTGGTAGTAAGGAAAGTGCAAGGTAGTGGGCTTACAAGGAAGTGGGACAGCTCATGTGGAGACGGATGATTTGGTGGCCACTCTGCCAAATAGAGACCCGGACAATCTTCCTTTGCTAGCTTCTGCTCACTTGAAACTACTTGTGGCTGAAAGGTGAAGTGGCTGTAAAGCACTTGCTCACAAGCGATGATTCCTAAGTCCACACATGATTTTACCCCCAAATGTCCTCTGAACTGAAATTTATCCGTTGTTCCTGCTGTTGTGACCGCCACCACTGCCAGGTAACAGACTTCTCATAACTAGGAAACACCAGGTTGTTGGCAAAGCCATTCAGTATCTATCCACCTGAGAAGACACTGGTCTCTATTCTGTTCTTCCTTTAGTTTCTGAATGCAGTCGTGGAATTTATCTGCCAAGGCCACCTGTGGAACATTTATTTCATATCTTTTTCTTTGGTGGAGGGTGGGCAGTTTTGAGACTTGAACTCAAGGCTTGGGCACTATCTGTGAGTTCTTTTGCTCAAGGCTAGCACTCTACCACTTGGACCACAGCACGACTTCCAGACATTTCTGAGTTATTGAAGATGAGAGTCTCATGGACTTTTCTTCTTGGGCTGACTTTCTGAACTGTGATCCTCACTTCTCTCAGTCTCCTGAGTAGCTAGGATTACAGGCATGAGCCCCCAGCACCTGGCTAGGGATATATTATATGTAATCATTACCGAGATTTCAAGGAGAGATTAAATATCCATCCACGTTTCTTCATATTGAAGTCTGAATGCCTTTCTAAAACTTTGGTTGTAAAGGTGATATACAGATAGTTTATAGTTCACTCTGTTGAGAGCATGGCTAGTGTGCAGTAGTAAACAAGACGGGACAATTTACACAAAGAATCACCAAGACCACTGAGGCCTTAAGATATGGAAATGAGCCCCCCATATGTGATGGTTCAAAGTGGACACTTCTGGGCTGGGTTTTGCGAATGAACTAGGTACTTGGCAGGTCATGCCTAGAAGATGAACACAGAAAACAAAATAGAGCAACCTAAAACCCATTTGCTAGTCTTCTATAGCAGGGAGGGTCACATACTACTCTCTGTCCAACAAAGCAAGCCATATGGATCCTGCTGAGCCGCCAAAAGCCATTACTCAGTCAACCAGACCCAGGGACTCACAGACCCATGTGTGACTTGACCTCAGACCCAGGGACCTAACAAGTGACCAGTCTTGAGGCAGAGAGGTAGGATGAGTTGGAAGAGAATTGTATTAGGTGTGTAAGTGCTACATCTAATAGATGGTAATGGGATTGCACTGTTTGTGCAAATAAATAACTTTAGGCACCCCAATTACAATACTTGCTATGCTGAGTGAGTTAGGTGGGTAACGTCTGTCATCTAGTGGATGGTAATGAAATACCAGTGCTTGTGAAATTCAATATCTCAATTTTCCATGAGTATTGTGCTTGCTACAAGCCCCTCCCTTATTTTTGCCCAGATTTTTCCCTTCCTTCCCCCTTTCTCCCTCCAGTTGATTAGTTCATTTCCTGCATAGTGTCTAGTGAGCATTGCTGCTGAGTTAGTTTACCCTTTTTTCCCATGGTTTCTGTGTTGCTCCTTCCTCTCCTCAAATCACATAAACTTACATCCAAGATAAAGGGTACCAGGTGTGCCCTAAGTTCATGTCTATAATCCTAGCTACTCTGGAGGCTAAAATATGAATATTCCAGTTCAAAATCAACCCAGGCATGAAAGTCCATGAAACTCTTATCCCCAAATAAACCAAAAAACCAGAAGTGGTGCTGTGGCTCAAGGGATAGAGTGATATCCTTTATGTGAAGAGCTCAGTGACAGCGTCCAGACCTAGAGTTCAAGCCCTACAACTGACAAAATAAATACATAAAAAAGATCAAGGGAACATAAATAAAAAACTGTTGACAAATAGGGAAAAATAGGGTGGGGAAACCTGCTAACAGTACAATAAAATTTATAAAACACTTTCTTGTTTCATTTCTTGAAGTTCATATAGCTTTTGAGCCCTTGTGATGAAATCTGAATAATTGAGTTACGTTTTTGTGGATCCAGCGGCCTGAAATCAGGGCCTGGCTGCTAACCCTGAACATTTCTGGTCAAGATTAACCCTCTGTCACTTTAACTACAGCTCCAGTCTCTGTTTTGGTGGTTAATTGGAGATTGGGCCTCATAGAAATCCTGCTTCACCTGGCTTCCAAACAGGATCCTCAGATCTCAGCCTCCTGAGTAGTTGAAATGACAAGCATATGTCACCAACTCCAGGTGTCACTTTCATTCTTAAGCAGAAGCCTAGTGTATTTTACATATCGTGTTTGTACATCAGAGTGGCTTTAAATTGGATTCTCTTCCCTATAGATAAGGAACATCTATTCTTAGTTTTTTGACTTGAAGTCAATCATTTGAAAACCATTACCTGATCCTGCGCACTCCAGTAAACCTGAATTGCTCCAAATCTTTAGATTTTTTAAATATAAAATGCCTAAGGTTTTATTAGAAAAATGATTGTCATGCAAGAAAACATAAATCTCTCAGAGCCTGTAAGAGCTTTAGGACTTCCTGGGTACCTGTGCAGAACTTTAGGGAAAGAATTCTAGTAGTGTCATCCCACATAAGATTCATCCTCTGCAACTTGGGTTGAACTCTGCTGCATCCCACAAGACCTCCACATGAGTTCTTCTCACACTCAGCACGTTCTTCAGCTGATTGTGTTCAAGGTGATGAAAACATTCACAGAAACATTTCATTCCCTTCATAGAGCCATGGGTGTGTGGAGGGGGCCACAGCCTAGAGTTCCAGGAGCAATCAGAGGTCAGAGGCAACAAGGGGCAGCAGGAGAAGGGCAGGACATGTGAGTGGAATGGAGGACACAGGCAGGAGTGGCATGAGAGAAGTGTCCTCTGAAAACAGGCTGCCTTGGGGAGAGGAGGGAGTGTGTCAGGGCAGTGACACCCAATATTCTGGGCTACTCAGGATTAAGTAGTTGCTAGAAGATTGAGGAAGGACTTGAAAGGTGCTGGAAAAAGTAGACATTATCTGAAACATGAAAACTTCTGTTGGTGTGATCAATGATATTGTGAGAAATGGCCATTCCTGGCAATGGGTAATAGAACAAAATCTGTCATAGTGAAGGTGATAACTGGCCAACTGTGCTTGAAAACCATCAAGGCCAGAAGCCAACCGATCATTATCGCTTCCTCTTCCAAGAATGTTGGAGAGGAGCTTACAAACAGAAATGAAACTGCCAGAAGTGTGTGTGTGTGTGTGTGTGTGTGTGTGTACATGTGTGTGTCTTGCTCTGTGGAAATCTGAAATACTTCCTGAGAAGTTGGACATGTGCTCTAAATGCTGTATCATCCCCAAACAATGCAGAAATGAGCACCAATGGGATGGATTTAGGAGGTGGGAGTTTGGGGAGGTGATCAGGTAATAAAACCTCAATAATGGGATTTGCACCCTGGTAGAAGAGCTCCAGGGAGCTGCCTCCCCCCTCCCCCATGGAGAGCAAACTGAGGACATGCCATCTGAGAGACAGGGCTTTGTGCATGCTAGCCAAGTAGTCTACCTCTAGGCCATACTAATGGCCCATGTGCTGCCCATTTTCCTATTATCCTGCCACGAGTCCAGAGGATTGGACCAGGCTCGGCTAACAGTAGTCATTCTTGAATTTTTTTTTCCTACTACAGGTAGGGAGGACCATGAACATTAAGATACTATTCCAACTGCCTCTGCATTCAAGGTGCATTCATGAGTAAACCATACAGCCACAATGATAAGTAAAAGAATTAAAATACCTAACGTATCTGTTAGTGTATGTTCACTGATTTTAAATAGTTCCAATAAAAGTTGTGGGGTGTTTTTTTTAATAAAAGATGACAAACCAGGACTGAGAATATGGCTTAGTGGTAGAGTGCTTGCTGAGCCTGCAGGAAGCCCTGAGTTTGATTCCTCAATACTACATAAACAGAAAAAGCCAGAGGTGGTACAGTGGATCAAGTGATAGTTGGGCTAGTGGTAGAGCTCCAGCCTTGAGCACACAGAGGCTCAGGAACAGAGCCCAGGCTCCAGTTCAGGCCCACACATGGAAAAAATAACAAAGGGGTGAGATACTTATGATAAAGTCACACTAGTGGTACATGAGGGAAAGGAAAGAGGTGCATTCTCAGAACATGAGCTTTTCCTTTGCTTCCAGTACTTGCTTTCCTTGACCTGTGTGGCAGAAAGTAACTTGAGTGTTTATTCTGTTTCTCTTCATTTTTTACTGCATTTTGCTTTGTATGTTAGCTTACAGAAAACAAAAGCTACCATCACAGTCATAATTAACTGCATTAGTCTACTTCTTTCTGCTCATCATGGGCAACTGGTGTTGATATGTATGTTGCTATGAACAAAGCTCCTAGATTTATTCTGGTGTGGAAAAAGTATCTGGATACATTGCAATATCCTAGATTGTTTAGAATCTCAGATTCTGGGTGAAAGGAGACCTTCCAACTTTCTTCCTGGTGTCATTTGGAAATATATCAAAAGTCCTTATCATTCAAAATGTTCTTTCCATGGCTTGCTAAGATCAACGCCATTTTTTGTGATGGTGCACAACTCTGATCCTAGCCATGTGGGAGGCTGTAGGAGGACAGCTGCAGAGAGGAGGGTAGAACAAAGGGAGAAAATGATAGCCCCAACCCTAAAAATAGCAAGCTAGTGAGGACTGAGAGTGTGACCTAAGAAGTAGAATGCCTGTCTATCAAGTGATGAAGCCCAGAATCCAAATCCCAGGACTGCAATACACACACACACACACACACACACACACACACACACACACACACAAACGTACATGAGATTAATGCCACCCTCACATCACAAGAGGTCATAAGTTCCTTCTTTAGGTACAAATAGCCAAGGATCCCAAGTAACTAATAAAGCCAAGTATAACCACAGAACAAAATACACCTTTAATGATTCATCTCTTTCCACCTTGAAACCTCAGGGATTTGTATGCACATGCAGCACCCAGGGCCCTTTAACATGTGTCCACCCCAATCACAATTGTAGTTGAGGGGAGGAGCTGATCAATGCTTTATACTGCTGCATTCACTTTCAGATTCTGGAAAGATACTTCCCTTAGGAAGCTCACTTTGGGCAGTGGATAAAGCACAGTACTAGATGATTTGTGAGGCACTATACTATCCCCAGCAAGATAACTTTTCTTTAACGTTTGGCTGTTTGCCTTTTAGTAATTTTTATTGAAAAGGTGATGTACAGAGGAGTTACAGCTACATAGATCAAGGAATGAATATATTTCTTTTTTGAACAGTGTCACTGCTTCTTGGTTTTCTCCCAATATTTTCCCTCATGATCCCCATCTACGACCAGTTGTTCATTTTCAATAAAGCAAGCTTTGTGCTAGATTTGAACAGAAAAAGGTTCAAGGACATCACCCAAGTACTAAGTCAAGCCCAAGGTTGGGAAAAAATTATTACACACAGGCCCGGGAGGAGTTCAGGGGGTTCCGCATTAGCATGGCCACTTGGGATGGGTGGAGGCTTTTGGCGTGCCCTTCATTGAAGCAGCAGGGGCCAGGCTGGGCGAGGGAAGTGGGAAGCAATGGCGGCCCTGGAAATTGCTGGTCCATTCCCGAGGGAATAACAAGGAGCTTAGTCATCACGATGAGATGGAGGTGGACTATGCAGAGGGGAGCAGTTCGGAAGACGAGGACACAGCTCGTCGGTCTCCAAGGATGGAAACACCTCAGAAATGCATGGTGAAGACTGTGAAAGAAGAATGGAATGCTTAGATGAAATATTCAATCTTGAGAAACAGTTTACAGATCTGAATGATCAACTTCATAAAGAACGAGTAAGTCAGGTGGATGCAAAACTACAAGAAGTCAGAGCTGGAAAAGCACCAGAATATTTGGAACCAATGGCATCTTTACAAGAAAATATGCAAATTCATACAAAGGTAGCAGGAATCTACAGAGAGCTCTGCTTGGAATCTGTAAAGAACAAGTATGAATGTGAAATTCAAGCTTCTCGCCAGCATTGTGAGGGTGAAAAGCTTTTGCTGTATGATACAGTTCAAAGTGAGCTGGAGGAGAAAATCAGAAGACTTGAGGATGACAGGCACAGCATTGACATCACCTCAGAGCTGTGGAATGATGAACCTCAGTCACGAAAAAAGAGGAAGGACCGCTGCAGTTCTGATAAGAAGAAGCCAGTTGTTGTTTCAGGTCCATATATACTTTACATGCTGCAAGGTCTTGATATTCTTGAAGACTGGACGACAATGAGAAAGGCAATGGCTACACTGGGTCCACATGGAGTGAAAACAGAATTGCCTGTGAAGCTGGAAAAGCATCTGCACAGTGCCAGGTCCAAAGAGGGGAGACTCTTATTATGACGGCGAGTGGTGTATATGTGGACAAACAATCTGCACTGATAAGAAAGATGAATGTCCTACAAATGCTGTAATTACAATTAACCATGATGAAGTTTGGTTTAAGAGGCCTGATGGAAGCAAATCTAAGCTTTATGTTTCACAGCTACAGAAAGGAAAATATTCAATTAAACATTCGTAATTGTGATTTAAGTGTTATCTAAATCTACCTTATTAGTGTTACCAAGTGTGATGTGCCATGGGTGTTAAAAATGTATTCAGTAACTTAATATTCTATCCAATTATTAGAGAATATGTAGTTCTAGGTAGTACTCTTAGGTAGACCTCATATTTACATAAGTAAAAACACAGCTATAAAAATTTAATCATGATTGTTACATTTATCTGGCTTTTAAGTCCAGTGACCAAGAGGTATATATGTAGGCATTTCTTACCGATTTTTTTCTTTTTAAAGAAACTATATGAATTGTCTCATTTGTATGGAACCATGGGCCAGTTGATCTGTATTTTTTAAAAGCATTGCACATCTTTGTAAATAAGATAGATAAATGTTTCCCATATATGATTCATACTAGTACATTAGTTTAAATCAGAATGAAATTTAAGCATATATATGTGAAAGTGTATACATGTCATCAGCTTATTTAGAACTGATGGCCTGAACCTTACAATCTTGTTTGACCCAAATGAAAGGAAAAAGGAGCACTTTTGTAGAGTAGCTTTCCTTCTCCTCTTCCTTGATTTATGGTGGTGTCCTGTTTTTACAAAGTATGCTTAGTGTTAATTAGTAAGGTATGTGTCAAATGTTACAATGTTTCTACCTGTATTCCTGCAACCCCTTAGAGGGCAGGTGTTTGTGCCTGCATTTATGATGCACTATGTGTGTGGTGAACAGTGATGGCAGTATTGTGGTCTTGCTGGACTTGTCTCAGCTTTTGAAACAGATATGTAGTAGTATTTTTCAGAGTTAAGCTAAGTCCTTATTCTAATTTTATTCCTAGGGCCAAAATAGCAGGAATGATTTCTCTGAATCTTTCCCAGAATAACACTTTTGTGTTTGGTGTTTTCATACTTTATGGCCATGTGGTACAATTTAGACAGTGTTGGCCTTTCTCCCCTTAGCTCCATTCATGATGAACTCCCAAAGCCTAAGGAACAGTGCAAAGGATTGAAGCCCTTCATAGAGCAGGCTGTGTGCATGGTTAGGGTACAACCAAGTCAAGGATTGCTGGTGGTCTTGTGCACTTTAATCTGGTATAGTTAGACTTAAGGAACAAGGAAGAAATGAACTTAGTAAAGCAGGCTGGCTGCATGATTCCGTTGTTTTTTCTTACTATTTTACCTCTGCAGACCATCCTGTGCAGATTACCACTTGACAGTTGCCAAATTTTCACATGCTGACTTCTGAAATTCACTATCAGCAGTTAGGCTACATTGCTGTGTTTCACATTAACCTTAGCAACTGTACATAATGTCACAATCCAATGGTATTTGACAGTATTTATATATGCGTTTGAGAAGCATTTTTAATGGGATTTGTATTTTTAAATTTAGTGTGTATTAAAAAGATGTGTTTGAGTGAAAAATTATTATATATACATACATATATGTATATATATATATATATATATACTGTTATCTGTTATAGAAGCCAGGAGTTCAGCCTAGCATGCACAAAGACCTAGGTTCAATACCTAGGTACCACATAAATAGAAAAGGCTGGAAGTCCTCCTCTTTAATATAGTATTAAAATTCATATCCAGAAGGAAAGGAACGATCATAAAGAAGATCCAAATAGCGAACGAGGAAGTGAAACTTTCCCTGTTTGCAGATGCCATGATTTTGTATTTCAAGAACCCTATAGACCACTCCCAAGTTGCTTGAGCTGAATCGAAAGTTTGGCAAAGTAGCAGGGTATAAAATTGACCCTCAACGGGAGTTTGGCTAATGGTAGACTGCTTGCCTAGCATGCACCAAGACCCAGGTGTGATTCCTCGGTACCACATACATAGAAAAAAGCCAGAAGTGATGCTGTGGCTCTAGTGGTAGAGCTATAGCCTGGAGAAATCCAAGAATAGTACTCAGGCCTTGATTTCGAGACCCAGGACTGGCAAAAAATCAACTGATTCCATGTATGCCAACAACTAAAAGAGTGAAGCAGAAATCAGGAAGGCAATTTCTCTTGCAAGAACCTCAAAGAAAATAAAGTACTTAGGAATTAAGGAAGTATGGGACCTTTATGATGAGAACTTTAAAAATTGAAAAAGCAAATTAAAGCAGAACTGAGGAATTGGAGAAAAAAGAAGAAATTTGAGGAGTAAGTTTAATCTCAGTAGACACAAGTGAAAAAAGAATATACAATAAGTGTGAAAAAAAGTTAGTTGTATTTGTTAGATAATACCCAGAATTTATTTGTATTTGGATATTTGAAATTTGATAGGGAAGGGGGAAAAACCAAGACGGGTGGGGAGTTTGGGGGGGAGGGAAATGGGTACCAAGACATGTAAAAGGGTATCAATGTATGTGAATTAATGCACCTTCTATCTGGCAAATATTATGTAACCCTTTTACTAATTACAATAAAAAAATTAAAATAAAAGACTATACTATAAGTGTGAAATAAAGTTAGTTGTACTTGTTAGATAATACCAAGACTTCGTCAGAAACCACACAGACATAACAGGTACAAAGAACAAAGGAAAGTTCATTGCCAGCCAAAGGACCCAGCAAGACCCCTTCTCACACACTCCTGAGAAGAAGCGCTATTGTCTGTGGTAACCTATATACCCTGTGGGGTTTAGGGGGCAGAGAGAAGGTGGAGATCCTGGAGTGGAAGTGAGGACTAGGGGCTTCATCATTGGTGGACTAGGATTTAAGGCTGCTGTCCAAATGTTAGGTAAGGGGCTCAGCAGATGCTCAGACCTGAAGGTCACTGTAGGGGATCCTGTAGCCTTATATGGTTTATAGCCTCCCAGAGGAGTGTCATCCCAAAGTTTAGGGGTGTGAGCTAGCTATTTACTGCCATAATCACAGGGCATGGTGTTGCTTGTGCAGGGCACACTAAGCTTATAGGGGAAAAAGCAGGGAGAAGGGGCCTTGAGCCACCACTGATTATTTCCAGCTTTGACCAAATGGACCTGGGAAGGGTTATGCTAAGCTACAAGCTAAGCTGTGGGAGAGGAAGTCCCTGGGTCTACGCTATCAATATTTTTAAGATATTTGTTTTAGGAAAAATAAAGTAGGTTCAAAGAAATATATCTGTAAATGTGAAACTTTAACAATAAATTCATTGTAAAAAGTATCGAGGATGGCAGGAATGAAATTTTACCATTCACAGTTCGTGCTCTATACCATTGAGTCACAGGGCCATTCACAGTTTTCTGGTGGTTAATCATTGATAGTGTTGTAAGGAAACTTAGTTGTGAGAAGCAGAGAAACCATCACTTCAAAGGCTAAATTATGAGTCTTTTTTTTTCCAGCAGACCTAGGCCTTGAACTCAGGGCTGAACACTGTCCTTGGGCTTTCTCAAGGCTAAAGGCCATTTCCTTGAGCTAAAGCACCACTTCTAGCTTTTTCTCTGTATGTGGTACCTAGGAGTGGAACCCGGATCTTTGTGCATGGTAGTCAATCACTAGAGAGCCGGAGGACTACTATGTTTTTTTCATTGTATGTTTTTGGCTCCTTTATTTTATTTTATTTTATGTTATTTTATTTCTGGGTCCTCTATTCTGTTCCACTGGTCTTCAGCTCTGTTTTTGAGCCAATACCCGGCTGTTTTTTTTATGATGGCTGCATAGTAGAACTTATTTTCTTTCTTTAGACCTCTACAGTTTTCACTGAGTAGATCCTATAGATAATTAATAAGGTTAATTCCTAAATATTTTACTCTTTCTGAGAATATTGCTCATGGGCTCTTTTTTTGGCATCTTCCTGGTAGTATCCCTGATCTTATTGATTTGAGTCTCCTTTATTCATTAATCTTGCAAGAGTCCTGCCACTTTTATTAATTATTTCAAAATACCAGCTTTTAAAATTTTTTGTATATAATCTTTTCTTTAATTTCTTGCTGGGTATGGTGACTCATGTCTGTAATCATTAGCTACTCAGGAGGCTGAGATCTGTGGATTGAGGTTCAAAGCCAGCCCAGGTACTACAAACCTATGAGAATTTGATCTCCAATTAATCACCAGAAAACCGGAAGTGGTGATGAGGCTCAATGGTTAGGGTGGAAGCCTGGAGCTGAAGATCTCAGGGGTAATGCCCAGGCCCACAGTTTTAATCCCATGACAGAAAAAAATAATTTTTTCTTGATTTCTGCCCTAATCTTTGTTGTCGCTCTCCACCTAGTAGCTTTGATTTTAATTTTTTTCTTGTTTTTCTAGCTGTTCTAATTGGATTAGTTGTTTGCTTGGTCTGCTTCTGTTTTCCTTATATGTCTCCTTACAACTATGAACTTTCCCCTCAGCACTGCTTTTACTATATCCCAGAGATTCAATTGAGATATATTTTCATTTTCATTGACGTGTAAGAATATTCTAATACCTTTAATATGTTTTGTGACCCAGCTGTTATTTAGTAGTGTGTTGTTCAACCTCCATGTTTTGAGTAATTCCTGCAGTATGCTTTTTTGTTAAGAAATGTGGTTGATTCCACTATGATAGGATAGGATGCAAGGTATTATGTCAATCTTCTTGTATTTGCTTAGATTCTCTGTGTGAACTATATGATTTATTTTAGAGAATGACCCATGTGCTACTGAGAATAATGTACTGAGTTGTTATTGGGTGGAAGACTCTGCAGTATCTGTTAAGTCCATTTGGGTTATGGTGTCATTTAGTTCAGAGGCTTCTTTGCTTATCCTCTGTTTAGGTGACCTGTCCATTGGTGAAAGTGGGGTATTGAAGCTTACCATTACTATTGTGTTTGTGTCTGTCTTGTTCTGTAAGTCTGAGAGTGATTGTTTAATGTAGTCAGGTCCTCCATTGTTTGCTGCTTTTTACTTGATGACTGTGATTTCCTCTTCATGGATTGTTCCTTTTATTGTCATGTAATTACCTTTTTTGTCTTTTTCATTTCATCAGATTCCACTACACTCTGTCTACTCCTGCCTTTTTTTTTGCCTGTCCCTGGCTTGAGTTCAGAGTGTGAACACTGGCCTTGGATCTTCTCAAGGCTAGAGTTCTACTCCTTGAGCCATAGCAGCACTTCTGGTTTCTATCTTTGACTGTGAGATGCATCTCTTGGAGCCAACAAATGGATGAAATGCTTTTTCTGATGCAATCTGCAGTTCTTTTTTCTTTTGATTGGAGAGGTGAGTCTGTTAATGTTTAGTTATAGAGAGCTGTGTAATGTTTCTTGCCATTTTCTTTCTTTCCTGTGTTTTGCTTCTTTCCTTTTCCTGTTCTTACTAAATTGATCTTGTAGTGACTTCATTCTGATGTGGTTCCCTGATTTTAATAATTTTCTTCAGATTGTATTTCTCTTTCCAGTATTTTTTTTGTAGTTCTTGCTTAGTGCCCATGAATTTCTGTAATCTGTGTTGATCATGAAAGGTTTTAGTCTCACCATCAAATGTAAATGCTAGGTTCTCTGAGTAAATGAGTTTGGGTTGGGATTTGTTCATCTTCAGAGCTTGGATGGTCCCTTTCTCGACTGTCCTCGCATTGAGAGTTTGTATGTAAAGGTACCCAGTGATTCTAAATCTTTTTTTCATTTAATATAGCTCCTTCTTTAATTTTGAAGCATTTAAAATCAGTTCCTTGCCTCTCTGCTCTAGTGATTTTACTATGATGTATCTAAAAGTGTTTCTTCTAGGATCCTGTGTACTAGGTTTTCTCTATGCTTCTGCTGTGAGGGTGAGATTTTCTCTCTTAACACTGGGGAAGTTTTCTGTAATAATCTTTAATGAATGAATGTTGCATCCCTCTATTGTGGTACTCCTCCCACACACAGATTCCAGTTATACGTGCATTTGATGTTGGCTTTTGGGTTTGGTTGCAGTCTTGACTGTCCATAGAGCTTGTAATCTTTCTTGGTGATCTACCTATTTAGGTTCAGGAAATGTAAGGACTGGGGCCCAAGCTCTGCCTATTGGTGTCCAACAGGTTGCAGCCTTTCCTTGACCTAGGCTTGTGCCTGCTGGGTGGCCTAACCCTATGGCTAATGTGCTTTGTCACTTGGCAGCTCCTGGTAGTGGGGGAGCTCTTGCAGCAGCTGGAGAAGGCACACTATTCCCAGCTCCAGTTAAGGGCCAGAAGCCTAGGCAGCTTGAGTTCCCACTTGTGATGCACTTGATGGCATATCCCAGTGGGTAGAGGATACTCCTCCAGTTGCCAGAGCTTGTGTGTGATTCATGGCTTCACCTGGACCTGTGGGTCAGGCTGTTTGAATTCCCAACCACAGCCAGTTGGCTTGGGTGTTTCCAGTGAGTGGGGCATGCTCCATCGGCCTGGTTCCATGGAGACTGCTGGAGCTTGCTGGAGTTTCCTGGTATCAGTAGGACCAGTGGCCAAGGTGCTTAGAATTCCCACCATGAGCAAGTTGGCTTGGGAAGTGCGAGCGGGTGGTATGCTCCTCCACTGGGCTGCTGTGGTGCACTGGTGTTTTGCAGTTTCAGTAGGGTTGGTGGCCCAGGTGGTTTGAAATCCCATGTAGAGGAGAGCTGGTTTTGGAGGTGTCAGCAGGTGTGGCATGCTCCACTGGCTGCTGGGGCACACAGACCTTTGCGGGGTGGATCTCTGCAAGGGCGTGGCTTCTAGTCCTTGCTTTCCCTCCTGGTAGCCCATACTGTGGGGAATTCTGGGTCCTGTGGCCTTCCAGGCCAGCAGGTGTGGTGTGCGGTGTGAGGAAGCATTCTGTCTGCTTTGGCCTCCACAAATGTGCTGTTCCTTCTGGGGTGGGAGTGGGAAGGGCCCAGGTCAAGCTCTTTAGCTCACTGCCAGCTCTGTTTCCCGTGGGTGTTGGGGGAGGTTCTGCAGCTGGGTTCTCCCTGTTTCTGGGCCTGGTTAATGGCTGTCCAGTGATGCTGTGGCAGATTTCTGTACCTATGATCTGGAGATTCCTGATTGCCAGGCTGACGCCATACTGTGTTGGACTGATTGTGGACTGAGCAGTGTGGAAGTGGGAATTCTCCAGGTCTGGTTTCAGGGTTCCTATGGTCCTTGTCTCTTGTCTGTGCTGTCCAGGTCTGGCATGGTGAGAATTTCCTCTGTTTGGGTTCTGTGGTCCACTGATGTTTCCAAAGTCCAAGGTGACAGCAGGCTGCTTTCACAGCTTAGCAGTGGTGACCAAGGGAAGGGGGAGGGGGTATTTGCAATTCACTCTTTGGATGTGCAGATTCTGAGGGTTGGTTTTTTTTTTTTCTCTTTTACTTCATTCCTTTGATTTTTTGCTTGCTAGGATTTTATTGTCTATTTCTAAGGAAAACTGCATGTTGGAACCCCAAGTCTTTTTGCTTGGAGAAAGCTAGGGAATTTCCCTACTTTTGCAGCACCATCTTGAATATGCAGCCTGATTTTGAAGACAACATTTTGCTTTGTCTTCTCCTGAAGCCTGAGTTCACATAGAAAATGTTTACACTCTAATGAAAATTTTTCTATATGCAAAAATTACAAGTACTTGCTCTGTGTCCCAAAATCTCAGAGTATCTTTCTAAAATGCATACAACTGTAAAATAGCATTGCAATCAAATTACTTCACAGATTAAAATTTTTAGGTAACTTGTTCAATCGAATTACCTCTGACTGATGGAGAGATTTTTTTTTTTATCAGGCATGGGACTTGAACTCTGGAACTGGGTGTTGTCCCTGAGCTTTTTAGATCAAGGTTCCCACCCTACCCCATGAGTCATAGTACCACTTCTGCTTTTCTGGTCGTTAATTGAGGACAAGAGCCTCACGGACTTTAATGTCTGGGCTGGCTTTGAAGCGCAATCCTCAGATATTAGCCTCCTGTGTAGCTAGGATTACAGGTGTTGTGCCCAGATTTTGGGGTCCCTAAAGACCACCAAGGATCCGAATCTGATGTAAGAGCACGAGATTCTTTATTGCAAGCTCGAACGTGGACTCACAGCCAACACCGACACAGCAGGTCTGAGTTGAGAGAGTACCGACTTCCTGTTGTACAATGTTTTTATAGGGTTAGCTCAAAGGGTTGATGTATTATGAATTGATTGGCTAGTGTTAGAGGATACGTGTGCAGTTCATGCTTAGGGAATACATGGCAAGCTCTCAGGCAGCTGGAGGAGAGCTGGTCAGGATATCTCAATGGTTATTTTATCCTAGGGCCTCAAATCACTGAGAGTAGTCTGTAATTTATTACTTTCTTTGAAACTGCTACCTCTGCTGGTTTAGAGTTAGTTCAGAGTTACCTTCTGGCAGGGCCTGCTTAAAAATAACTTTTTACTGAAGTTCATCTTCAAAATTAATTTAGGCTTTCCAGTGTGAGCCACTGTGTCTGGCCTTGATGAAGAGATTTTTTAAGACATAGATATTTGGCAGTAAATTGTGAAATACAAGAAGGTATGTACAGTGATGGACAGTTCTGTCTGCATTCTTTATTCTCCATTTGAATTCTGAGATCCCATCCCCTGAACTTTGGTCATGAGAATCTGCAGAACAAGATGGTCTAGGGCAGAGGCCTGAAACTGACATCCCAGGATCCTAAGTGACTGGAACTATGTGATGGAGGTCATGGCCATTAACAGACCCCAGTAGAGCTGTGCAGGCTGCCAGGTAGAGGTGGTCCCTAACTCACCCCATGTGGGAGGGACTGCCTAGGAGAGGTTCAGATGCAACTGTCAGTGGGCCTTTAGCATTCTGCCTGCATCACAAAATTCTGGCCACACCTCCAATTTTTCATGTTGCTCTGACCAATGGGATACAAGAATTGAGGCCCCGCCCACATTCCATGCTGCCCAGTAACACCAGGATTCCCTCTATTAGCTCACACCACTACAGGAGTTGAGGGATGTAGAGGTGGTGAGTGGTGAGTGAGCGAATCGAGGTGACATTGCAGATAGCGTTGGAGGTAGACAGAGTTATTGGTGATTGTGAGAAGTGAGTGGAGTTTAGAGCCTGGGAATGTGGCCGCCCCACCTTCGCCGTCCCAGTGCTGGGATGTCTGAGCAGACGAGAAGAAAAAAGGTAGCTGCAGGAAGGAAAATACTGCAGGAATACCAGCAGAGAAATCATCCTGATAGACCTGCAGCATCCAAGAACAAGAAGAACACTAGACTGGGAGGTAAACCCAAGACAAACACCTCTGGAGACTGTCCTGTACTCAAGGGGGCAGCCCAATACCACACATGCCCTGAGCCTCCCCCTCCAATGGGCACTGTCACATCTGCCAGCGGGAAGGGGGTCACAGGTCATAGTCACACCGAGGACCTGGAAAGGCAATGCCAGCACCTGGTGCTTGCCCTGGACTCCAGCACCACACACATCCAGCAGCTGTATAGAGACATCCAACAACTGAACCAGGAGAAGGAAGACCTGCAAGATCAACAGAGGGAGGAGAACCAGAAGATGGCCTGTGTGCAGGAAGCCCTGAGAGCAGAGCTGGAGCAACAGAAGCTATGCATACAGATGCTGAGCTCAGAGAAATGGGATTTGCAGTCTGCCCTGGCCCACATGCAGCAGGTGACCAGTGAAAGAGCACTGGCGCAGGAGAGTCTCACCAGCCGCCTGCAGGCTGCAGAGCAGCGTGTGGCAGAGCTAGAGATGACCTCGTCGGCAGACTGCACCAAGCAGATGGAGGCCGAGCAGAACAACATAGAGCTCTTGAAAGCCCTGAACCGTGTGAAGCTGCAGCTCCAGGGGAAGGCAAATCTCTGTGAAGACCTGGAGGACGAGAACACAGTGCTACAGGAGAGGCTGGAAGAACTCCTGACCGAGAAGGCCGCCATGAAGATCCAAGTGCACGAGGGCCAGCAGGCACTAGAGGAGCGGGCAGCATTGGAAAGTCAACTCAACCACATGAGAGAGATGGTGAGAGCATTGCAGTTGGAGAGAGACACCTTTGCAGAGGACCTGAGGGTGGAGAGGTACACGGGGCAGGAGAAGGTCCAGGAGCTGGCAGAACAGGTGAGCCAGCTGAGAGAGGAGAAGGAGCAGGGGCTGGGGCAGGTTGGGGAGCTGGAGAGCAGGCTGGTGGAGCTGAGAAAGCAGCTGTCAGAGCTGCAGCCCCCGCCGTCCCCCGCAAGCCCATGTGAGGCTGAGCAGCAGCTGCAAGCCCAGGCCCTGCAGTGGCAGCAGGAGCTCAAGACCGTGCAGGAGCAGCTTCACATGCAGGTGGAGGAGAACCAGAGCCTCAGTCTCCAGTACCTAGAGCAGCAGCAGCGGCTGTGGATCCTGGAGAAGAAGGCTGAGGAGTAGGATCAGCACGCTGAGGATCGGCGCAAGATCCTGGAGAGGATGGAAAAGGAGCACGAGACCATGAGATGCACCCTGGTGCTCAACGAAGAGCTCAAGGAACAGCTGGGCCAGCTGCAGGATGCCTTGCAGAGGCTGAGCGCTGAGAAGGGGGAGCTGGCCAGCCTCCTGCACTCAGCGCAGCAGGAGAAGACAACCCTGCAGGAGAAGCTGGCCAAGCTGGAGGAGAAGTTGAGAGAAGACAAAGAGATGGTTGGGTTGGAGAGCGAAGTGGCTGAGGAGCTGCAGGATCTGCGTGACAAGAACCTGGCCCAGATGCAGGAGCTCATAGCCACTCGGGAACAGCACAGAGCCTCCAGCCAGCAGCTGAGCTCCGAGAAGGAGGCCCTGCAGCAGCACCTGCTGAGGCAGACCCACCTGCTGGAGCAGCTGCAGCAGGAGCAGGTGCAGAGCAAGATGCTGGCCCAGATGGAGAGGGACAAGTTCCAGGACACTCTGCAGTGCCTGGAAGCCACCAGACATGAGAATGCGCAGCTGTGGGCCCAACTGAGCTCCCTGGCTTTTCCCAGGGAAGGAGGAGGCCTGCGCAGAGAAGAAGACAAGAAGACAAGGGTGAGGAGGCGACTGCCCCCAATGGGACTGTCCCCGAGGACGTGGACAACCTCCAAAGCATGTGTGATTTTTATGAGGAAGCACTGTGCATTGCAGAGTGCAAGAAGGCGAGGCTCTGCAGGCAGCTGCAGGAGTAGCAGGCCCGCTGTGGTTGCCTGAGTCAGCTGGCAGCCCAGTGGCAGAGAAATCTGGAGGGCCAGGCCCTCTTCCCCAAGCGCTGGATCCATGGCTTGTTTGGGAAGAGGAAGGAGGAAGCGCAGGCGCCCAAGAAGCTGAATATCTGCTTCCACGAAGACCTGGCTGCCCAGGTGGATGGCCAGAGTGCAATGGATGACCTCCAGCGTCGCTGCAGCCCGCTGGCACAGCAAGTGAGCACCCTGGAAGAGACCATCGTTTCTTACAAAGAGCAGATGGGAGTCCTGGAGAAGCTGTGTCAGGAAAAAGACGAGTGTGTCAGCCAGCTGTCCCAGGAGAAGAGGAAGAAGAAGAAGGAGCTGCAGGAGCTGCTGCTGTGCCTTGCAGGGGAGGGCACAGAGTGCCAGGACAAGATGCTGGCAGCCTCCCAGGCCCCTGCTGCCCAGGCCCCCTCACACCTCTCGGGGCCCCTGAAGATGGAAGTCAGGAAGGTCCAGCAAGAGTTGGAAGTCGTGTGTCTTGAAGAAAACTTGGCACCTGTCCATGGAGAGGCTGGGGCCCCTGGGCCCCTGGAGAACCCCACTGCAGAGCCTCCTGTGCAGCTGCTGCCTGCTGTGCAAGCCCACGGAGACCCCGCGGGCTTGGGCCAAGAGTTCTGCCTCCCTTTCTTCTTCAAGGCTGAAGCAAAGGATGTGTTTGACATAATCACCATCTAGATACTGCAAAGATATATTGGGCATGAGAGTTTAATGGACTGGTCAGGAAAGGGGAGTTAACCACAGGTCAGATAGAGCAGAGGCTGCTGGGAGGTGTCCATATCAAGGCAGGTCTTAAGACTTTATGGGTTCCAGGGACCGGGCCCTAGTCAGGATTATTATAAGAGGTGAATCCTTTACAAAGGAAGCTGGGAGCAATGACCTTGCTTCATATTAATATTGAATGACACTGATATTAATTAATAATTGGAATCGTTTATAATGTAGTAATATCTTGACTTCATACCATGATATTATCTATTTTTCAAAAAACCTATACATGACAGTATTATATACATGATTTTAATCATTTAATGTACTAAGTTGGTACATTTACTGTATAGTTAGGCACATTTTCATAATGTACTAAGCTATAAGAGTAATGGAAATAGTCTTGTTTGAATATTATAATGCCATGAGGAAGATATTGAGATGACCAAATAGTAAAAACTGTACGAGCGAGAGAGAGAGAGAAAGAGAGAGAGAGAGAAAGAGAGAGACAAAGTTCTTAATGGTACATATTTAGAAAACTGACAAACTATGAGTTTAAAAATTATAGACGTGCTGTAATTGAAAACACTTTCCAAATTGTTTGCAGAATTATAATCCTAAATGGAAAATATAGAATTTTAGAAGTCCTATAGAAGAATATCTCATATTTCAGTGTTTTAATAAACCATACAGCAATATGTTCTATATTATTTCTTGAATAAGTAACATTTTCTCTTGCTTTTGTTTTTAATTTTTTGAGTTCACTACATTTACAATTACACATTATACCAGCAACAATGTATTTTCTTGTTTGAATATTAAAATGCCACAATGGGTTTTTTGAGATGAGTAATTAGCAAAAACTATAGAAAAGAAGGAAAGGTTCTTAACATTGAGTATTTGTGAAAGATAAATACTATGAGTAGAAAATGAACTCTTGGGCCGGGAGTTTGTCCTAGTGGTTAAAGTGCTTGTCTAGCATGCATGAAGACCCGTGTTCGATTCCTTGGTACCACATACATAGAAAAAAAAAGCCAGAAGTGGTGCTGAGTCTCAAGTGGTAGAGCTCTAGCCTTGAGAAAGTCCAAGGACAGTGCTCAGGCCTTGAGCTCAAGCCCAGGACTGGCAAAAAAAAAAAGAAAATGATCTCTTATCAAATGGAGAAAAGAACTGTAATATGAAAAGAATATGGAATTATGAATTTTTTAAATATTACATATCTCAATATGTTTTATTGAAACATATTGTAGTGATACTCTTTTTTTTTTGCCAGTCCTGGGTTTGAGCTTGAGCTTAGAGATTGAGTACTGTCCTTGGACTTTCTCAAGGCTAGAAGCTTTATCATTGAGCCTCAGCACCTCTTCTGGCTATTTTTTTCTATGTATGTAGTACTAAGGAATCGAACCTGGGCCTTCATTCATGCTAGGCAAGCCCTCTGCCACTAGGCCAAACTCCCAGCACTGTAATGATTATTTCTTGAATAAAATATCCACTCTAGTTTCTCCTGTTTTCATCTTCCTGATTTAAGGCACATTGTCAGAGACCAAGGAGTTAAACGGAACAAAGCAAAGACCCTCTAGCCTTGGGCAAACCGCACCTGGTTGAGTCATCTGCACAAAATACTTCTCGGAATAACCGCAGGTTGTGTTGCCTGGGTTAGCACAATGGCCAAAAGAATAACCTGACCCACCCCTAACCTTGAGATTTCCCGTTCTTGTTATCACAAAAACTCTCCATCCCCCCCCCCTCTATACTCCCTTCCTTACACTCAGGGTATATAAACCCTGCTTTACTTTTAATAAATGAGACCTTGACGCGACTCAGATTGTCTCTGTCTTTCTTTATGCGCCTGGTCTCCTTCCTCTCTTTCCCCCATTGGTTTTCTTCTCTTAGGAGGTGCCTCCTCGGGCTTTACGAATAACTGAACCCGCGGGACGGGAGAAGTGGCGCCCAACATGGGGCTCGAGGCACGGTGACCTACCGGACGGCGTGGAGAGCAGGGGACCCCGATTATATTAAGGTAGAGACGCCCACACCGCATCGCTCGTGCACCGTGGGAGAGTCTTGAGGTAAGTTCTGCCGTCCCATCAACCATGGGCAAATCGTTATCAAAAGAGGTTTTATTTATAAAAGAAATGAAAAAGAGGTTTTATTTATAAAAGAAATGAAAAGGATCACTTAGGGAGAGAGGAGTAAGAGTTAAAAAGAAAGATTTGGTAAAATTCTTTTGTTTTGTTTTGTTTTGTTTGGTTGGTCTTGTACGGACCAGACATCCATCCCCTTACCTGGAATAAGGTAGGGAAAAATATCAATGATTTACTCCGTCAGGGAGAGCAAATCCCCGAGGCCTTCTTTAGCTTCTATGGGGTTATTAGAGATATTTTAAAGGAAGCAGAGGAGGGAGGTGACAGTGCTCGCTTACTAGTTTTAACAGAGGATTACCTAACGGAGTCACGTTGCCCGTCTCGCAAAAGCGAAAGTGACGATGAAAAACCTATGGTCACTGGCCTTCGGCCTGGCTCGCGCACTCCCTCTTTGATTGATGAGCCTGTGCCCTCAGGACGCCGCTTGGCGCCACCTTTAATTCCCGAAAAAGAGGAACAAGTCCAACCCCCTTTAGAAGACAGGATCAAGAACAATACTAAAAAGAAAAATATGTCACTAAAACCTTATAAAATATTTATCCTATTATTCCTAAGACTTCTCCTGATAATGGCAGGCTCAACCCCCCGTCTGAGGTGGAGCTAGAGGAGGAGGCAGCGCATTGTGAGGAAGAAAGATATGGCCCTTTTTCTCTTCCCCAAGTTTCTGCAGCTACACAGACTCCAGAGATAAGGGCCCTTCACTGGGCCACCCCTCCCCCCTATCCAGACACCCCTCTCCTGTCAGCCCCACCACAGGAAATGTTGAGATCATTTTCTGTTCCTCCGGAGGTGCAAGGTCTCCTTAAATCCAAAGACTCTCTCTTGAAACAAGTGACAGAATTAAAAAACGTGCTTCATTTAAAAAGAGAGTTAAGGGACCTCACTTTGCAAATTCATGATTTACAAATGGATCTTGTTGGGGAAGCCATGACTACCCCCCATGGCTCGGGTAACAGCCCGCTAAAACACCCTCGGCCTCAAAGAGCCGTAATAGTAGACTCAGATCCGGGGCGCAAACTGTTTCCCTCTCCTTCCCCGTAATTACTCGCTCTAACACTCAACCTCGGGAACAAGAGAGGGAGGGAGGAGAAGGGGGAGAGGAGGAGGCGGACACCACCAGAAGGCAGGAGGAGGGACAAAACCTAGATTCCTCTGCCTCCGAGGAGGAAGGGGGTGATCAGGAGGAGGCAAGGA
This sequence comes from Megascapheus bottae, assembly GCF_031878675.1. Lineage (NCBI taxonomy): Eukaryota > Metazoa > Chordata > Mammalia > Rodentia > Geomyidae > Megascapheus > Megascapheus bottae. Next base: position 7,790,300 of record NC_143510.1, read on the forward strand.
GAGATTCTCAAATTACATATAGGAAATTAACGTTTAAACAAATTAAAGAACTACATTCGGCTGTTAAGAATTATGGAATTAACGCCCCTTTTACTTTAACAGTACTGGAGGGCCTCGGGGGTGAGGGATATTTATTGCCTCTTGAGTGGCACAAGATTGTACAGTCTGTTTTAACCAGGAGTCAATATCTAACCTGGAAAGCTGAATTTATAGATAGGGCAGAAAATCAAGCCATTACCAATAAAAAACATACACAAATGGCTTCATGGTCTTCTGATAAAATTTCAGGGAGGGGCAAATTTGCCTCGGAGGAAAAACAACAAAAACTCCCTGCAGGAATATTAACCCAGACTGCTCAGGCTGCCCTGGCCGCCTGGAGAGCCGTGCCTGCTGCAGGAGCGGTTACTACCTCTCTTTCCAGGGTAGTACAAGGCAATAATGAACCATATTCTCAATTTGTTGCCAGACTGTTGGAAGCAGCCGAAAGAATATTAGGTGAGGTAGATACAGATGACATTATAGTTAGACAGTTGGCCATAGAAAATGCTAATGCAGCCTGTAAAGCTGCTTTAAGAGGCAAAACAAAGACCCTAGATTTAAATGGTATGATTAAAATTTGCAACGATGTGGATTCCTTTGAACATAAAATGTCTAAATCTATTAATTTGGCCATTGGAGCCATACTCCAAAACCAGACTCCACCTTCAGGAAAACTAGGACAAATATCTAGCCCTAAAAACTGTTTTAAATGTGGACAAATCGGACATTTTGCTAGAGAATGCCCTGGAGCTATTAAACAACCCAACGTTCCTGGGACAATTCCCCTCCCCCTTCCCCCTGGCCTTTGTCCTAAATGCAAAAGAGGCCGTCACTGGGCTAGAGAGTGCCGGTCCAAGACCGATATAAATGGCCAGCCTTTATCTGCGGTTTCGGGAAACGGGCTACGGGCCCCAGCAGGGGGCCCTACCTACCCACCATGACAACCAATGACCCTTCCTGCCCAAAATCTGCCTCTGATGCAAACATCGCTGACTCAGACTTGTTCCGAGCCACTGCAGGCAGCGCAGGACTGGACCTCTGTTCCTCCACCACCAGGATTATAACTCCAGAGGAAGGAACAGTTGTTATAAACTCTGGAAGGTTCGGGCCTCCCCCGCCAGGAATGTTTTTTCTTATTATAGGCCGAGCTTCAAGCTCACTGCAAGGACTCTCTGTCATTCCCTCGGTGGTTGACACCGATTATTCAGGCGAATTAAAAATTTTAGTTCATGCCTCTCAAGGCCCTCTTGCCATATCGGCAGGCCAACGCATTGCACAAGCCCTCCCTCTGCCGGTAACAGGACAGTTCCCATATAAGCATCCCCAGCGCGGCAATTCTACCCCAGGATCAACAGATATATTTTGGGTACATCAATTGACAGAATCTCGACCAACTTTAAAACTTTTTTTGGAAGGAAAACAATTCCTGGGTCTTTTAGATACAGGGGCCGATGCTACTGTCATTGCAAAACAACATTGGCCTATCTCTTGGCCTCTGGAACCCACCGCTACCCATTTAAAGGGTATTGGGCAGACTCAAAATACACTCCAGAGTTCTAAAATATTAACATGGACAGACCCAGAGGGAAACATTGGGACAGTTAAACCTTTTGTGGTGGACGGACTCCCTGTAAATCTATGGGGGAGAGATATAATGACCCAAATGGGAGTTATCATGTTCAGTCCTAATGAGACTGTGACTAACATGATGCTCAAGTCTGGATATTTGCCAGGAAAAGGACTGGGAAAGCATGAGCAAGGAATTAGTCACCCAATTATACCCACCCCTAAATGGGATAGAAAAGGTCTTGGGACCGACCTTTTTTCCTAAAGACCACTGCTCCCCCTGCGCTCCAAGCCGATAAAATAACTTGGAAATCTGACAATCCGGTTTGGATAGACCAGTGGTCCATGCCTCAAGAAAAGGTTCAGGCTGCTCTTCAGTTGGTGCAGGAACAATTAGAGCAGGGACATCTTGAACCTTCTACCTCTCCCTGGAATACTCCCATATTTGTTATAAAAAAGAAAAATGGGAGTTGGAGGTTACTGCAGGATCTAAGGGAAATTAATAAAACCATGGCACCCATGGGAGCCCTACAACCTGGACTGCCCTCTCCCACAGCTATCCCTAAAGAATTTTTTAAAATTGTAATAGATATAAAAGACTGTTTTTTCTCCATTCCCCTCGATCCTGGAGATTGTAAAAGATTTGCCTTTTCCATACCCATGATAAACCATAAGGGCCCTAATCCCCGCTTTCAATGGCGAGTGTTGCCACAGGGTATGGCTAATTCTCCCACTCTTTGTCAAAAATTTGTGGCTCAATCCATAGACCCAATTCGTGTTCAATACCCTCATATATATATTATACATTATATGGATGATCTATTAATTGCCGCCAAACAAGAAACGGAGGCCCATCAAGTGACTCAAAAAATAGTTATTGCTTTACAAGACAGAGGATTTTTTATATCCCCAGAAAAAATTCAAACCTGCTATCCCTTTTTATTTTTAGGATTTCAATTAGAACCCAACTTAATTTATTCGCAAAAAATTAAAATTAAAAGGGATAAATTAGTTTGCCTAAATGATTTTCAAAAACTTCTAGGGGACATTAATTGGCTACGCCCTTATCTTAAATTAACAACAGGAGAATTAAAACCCTTGTTTAATATTTTGCAGGGAAATTCTGATCCCACGTCCCCAAGAAAAATTACTCCAGAGGCTGAAAAGGCCTTAATAAAATTAGAAGCAGCTATTACCCAACAAAATATAGGCTATTTTGACCCCAGTTTGCCTCTTTATTTAATTATATTTTCCACCGAATTCACCCCCACTGGTTTACTATGGCAGAGAGCAGTACCCCTATTTTGGGTACATGCTTCTGCCTCTCAATCTAAAGTATTACCCCCCTACCCCCTTTTAATATCTCAACTTATCTTTATAGGATTAAAAATTTCAGTCAGATATTTTGGCAAGGATCCTGATATCATAATCACCCCTTACTCTAAGGAACAAATTAATTGGTTACAACAAAGACAAGATGATTGGGCTGTTTTATGCACTGGGTTCCAGGGTAGCTTTGATACTCACATGCCCAGCGACAGACTTATTCAATTCCTTAATATCACTCCTTTTGTTTTTCTAAAAAATACCTTGATAAAGCCCATCCCCAATACTTTGAGCATCTTCATTGATGGATCAAAAAATGGAAAAGCTTCATATGTTATTAATAATGTTTCCCACTTTGTAAATACTTCCTTTAAATCTGCTCAGTTAGTAGAATTATTTGCTGCGCTTTGTGTTTTTCGGTTATTAAAGACCCACCCTTTTAATCTGTTTTCGGATAGCCATTATGTTGTCAGAGCTTTACAAGTTTTAGAAATGGTTCCGGTTATTCAGCCTACTACACCTACTTTTCAATTATTTTTTGAATTGCAAAAACTTATTAGACAACGTTCATACCCCTTCTTTGTAGGACATATTCGTGCTCATTCTGGCCTACCTGGGCCACTAACCCGGGGCAATGAATTAGCTGATTTGGCAACCCAAATAGTTACCTTATCTCAAACAGTTAATCCGGTGACCCTTGCACAAGAGGCCCATGCTGTTCACCACCTTAATGCTCATACCCTGCGCTTAAAATTTAAAATTACTAGAGAACAGGCAAGACAAATTGTTAAAAACTGCCAAAATTGCCTAACCCTGCCCCCTGAACCCCATGTAGGTGTAAACCCCAGAGGGCTCATACCTGGACAACTTTGGCAAATGGATGTTACTCATGTCCCCTCCTTTGGAAGGTTAAAATATGTACATGTTACCATTGATACCTTTAGTGGATTTATTTGTGCCTCCGCTCATTTAGGGGAGGCCACAAAAGATGTTATAAACCATCTCCTATATGTTTTTTCTGTCATGGGACAACCCCAAGCTATAAAGACGGACAATGGGCCCGGATATACCAGTTAAAAGTTCAAACAATTTTGCTCCCAAATGAGCATAAAACATATTACTGGAATCCCCTACAACCCCCAAGGACAAGGAATAGTGGAAAGGGCTCATCAGACTTTAAAAAACACCCTCATTAAACTTGCCTCACAAGAAACATTATATTCCCTTAAAGGAAACTATAAGACTTTATTATTACATGCTCTCTTTGTCTTAAACTTTTTAACTCTTGACGTTAATGGCAAATCTGCCGCAGAACGCCTTTGGCATCCAACCACACAAACAGACTACGCCCAGGCCCTATGGAAAGACCCACTGACGGGAATATGGAATGGCCCTGACCCAGTCATTATCTGGGGAAAAGGATCAGCTTGCATTCATAATTCTAAAGAAGGGGGAGCTAGATGGTTGCCTGAAAGATTAATAAAACCATATAATAAATCCAGGGACCCTCCCTGAGAAAGTTTTTCTCTTCTTCTAGGATCCACGGTGCTGCAGAGTCTCAATAACTCATGGCCATTCCTGTAATTGGTAAGATAAAGATGCAGCCAAAACTTGTGCCCCTATGGCTTTTAGCCTCAATAATAATCAAAAATGTAAATTCAGGCTTTGGACCCCCCCCCCTCAAGAAAGGAACTTTCTACTGCACTCTTTGGCCCTCCCTGTGACTGCTCAGGAGGATATTGGCCTGAAGCTCCTAGTAGTTACACTCGGACAGTGGATTGTATAACTAAGGTGGCCTACCTCCGCGCAGAAGTAAATACTAATTCTGGAGGATTTCATCAACCAAAATGGGTTTGCATTAATAAACCAAAAATAGTTCCCTCTAAAACAGGCCAAGCCAGACAAAATTGCTCAGAATCCTGCGCATATACCACAGCAATGCACAGCACTTGCTATACATCAGCCGCCATTTGTATAGGCAAACAAGGCCTTCAATACTTTCAAGCCTCCCTGACCAAAACCTTTCACCCTGAAGGAACGGCCACACACGTGACCACTGGTCTTTTTGGGTATACAAGACTCCATACGCAGTTGCAACTTGCTGGCTGTGAGGGAACTATTGGCAAACCCTCTTGCTGGCCCCTTACGGCCCCCATAGGCGTATCTGATGGAGGAGGGCCCACAGATGCTATTAAACATATCCAAGTACTGAAATCACTAGAACCCCAACTGCCTCAACTTACGTATCATCCCTTAGCATTACCCAAGTCCCGAGCATCAAATTTAGATATAAATACAATGGATATTTTAAACACCACCTTTCTTTTACTCAACAACTCTAACCCTGTACTTGCTAGTGATTGTTGGCTTTGTTTAGCAGCAGGGAGAGTTATGCCTTTAGCCATTTCCACCACATATAATGTGAGTACTAAAGACACATGCTCCCCTAGCCCCCCTCTTAGGGTCCAACCTATGGGCAATTTTACAACCTGCCTCTCAGGTGCAATGCAAAACAATACCCTAGATGTTGATATTGGCACGTACCCCTCCAATAATTGTGAAATATTGAAGAACTATTCTCAACCTACCCCGTCTCTTTGCTCCCCCAGCGGCACAATATTTGTCTGTGGAGGAAATTTGGCCTATCCCCAATTGCCATCCAACTGGACAGGAAATTGTGTTCTTGCTTTATTACTCCCAGATATAAGTGTCGTACCAGGGGATGAGCCCCTACCTGTCCCTAGTTTTGATATGATAGGAGGAAAGAGACACACACGAGCAATTACATTTATTCCCCTCCTCGTGACCCTAGGAGTTACTGCGGCCATAGGGTCGGGAACAGCTGGATTAGGTGTGTCTCTACATAAGTATAATCAATTATCAAAACAATTAATTGGAGATGTCCAAGCATTATCTGGCACTATCCAGGATCTACAGGACCAAGTGGACTCCCTAGCGGAAATGGTCCTCCAAAATAGAAGGGGGTTAGATTTACTAACCGCAGAACAGGGAGGTATCTGCTTGGCTTTACAGGAACGATGCTGCTTTTATGCAAACAAGTCTGGCATTGTCCGGGACAAGATCAAGAACCTTCAGGAAGATCTGGACAAACGACGAAGGGAACTGACTGATAACCCCCTCTGGACTGGGCTTAATGGGCTTTTACCTTATCTCCTACCCCTGTTAGGACCCTTATTCGGTATACTTATTTTACTCTCTTTCGGGCCTTTCCTTTTCAATAAAATTATGACTTTTATAAAAACCCAAATAGATACAGTAGTTAAGACTAAAATAATAGCTATTCAATATCAGCCCCTTAGTACCGTTGACACTGACCAAAGTCCAGGACTAGACTTTACCACTCTAGCCTAATTTCGGGACCTTTTTTAATTTTTTCCAGTATAATTCTTTTGGCCTTTGAGCTTTTTCAGCGCCTTACATATTTTATAAACATCAAGTTAATTCTGTCAATCTCGGTGCATTGTCATTGCCTAGAGGACCTAGAAGGCTCTGCAGGGCCTGTTGAGAACCCTCCTGAGAGAGGACTTCAGTTCCATAAACTCCTCACCCGTTAACCCCAAGGTAGCTAGAGAGCATCCAATGACGGGAGTAGTATGGAGCTTACCCTGGATGGCACAACATACAGAGGCCGTCGAGGCCGGCTCAACAAGGCATGTTGCCAGGAGTAAGGTGGCCCTCCATATAGCCTAAGACAGGATGTTCTCTCAACCAATCTTTAAAGACTGTTCTTTAAAGGAAAGGGGGAATTGTCAGAGACCAAGGAGTTAAACGGAACAAAGCAAAGACCCTCTAGCCTTGGGCAAACCGCACCTGGTTGAGTCATCTGCACAAAATACTTCTCGGAATAACCGCAGGTTGTGTCGCCTGGGTTAGCACAATGGCCAAAAGAATAACCTGACCCACCCCTAACCTTGAGATTTCCCGTTCTTGTTATCACAAAAACTCTCCATCCCCCCCCCCTCTATACTCCCTTCCTTACACTCAGGGTATATAAACCCTGCTTTACTTTTAATAAATGAGACCTTGACGCGACTCAGATTGTCTCTGTCTTTCTTTATGCGCCTGGTCTCCTTCCTCTCTTTCCCCCATTGGTTTTCTTCTCTTAGGAGGTGCCTCCTCGGGCTTTACGAATAACTGAACCCGCGGGACGGGAGAGCACATAAAAATTGAAAGTTATTTCTGGAACCCCTTTTGTCACAGAGTCTGTTTTTGGGCAATTCTGCTCTTTCCTATATGGAGATATAGATATATATATATATATGTGTGTGTGTGTATATATATATATATATATTCATTAACAGGCTCCTGCAAGAGTTTGAATCAAGTTACACTTAACATCAGAATGAAACTGATCAGGACTGTTTTTTCTAGCTCTTTGCAAGCTCTCAAGTACACAGTCACAGTAGCCTACTGAAGTTCAAATGGGCCCCACACCCTCTTTTTTGGCTCAGTGGAGCCCTAAGAATTAAATGCTGAATTCCTATATTTTCCTGAGATGTGACTGAAACAAGAACTTTAGAAAGGTGCTATTCAGTCCTATTTGGGCAGGTACTGGAATCTTGACCTCCCTGGGCCTTTTTGCCTCCACTTTCAGCCTTTTGCTAGCTATTTGGAGACAAGTGTCTGTTGGATTGGTTCACCATGGCTGGTTTTGATCTGACACCCTCAGGTCTCAACTTGCTGAGTAGGCAGACTTACAAGTATGAGCTTCTGGCTCCTGACAGTGGAAACTGAATATTGTCAGAAGCAGCAGATGAAGCCAGGCACAAATAGACCTGAGACCCTTATCTCCAATTAACCTGTAGAATACAGGAAGTGGGGCTTGGTTCAAGGGTAGGACTGTAGCCTTGAGCTGAAGTGCTCAGGGACAGCACCCAGGCAGAGATGAAAGAGTGTGCAAAAGAGAAGATACATAATACACCATCTATGGTTACTTCACAATTTGAAATCATTTTAACCAAATGTCTTTTACTTTGAACCTTAGTAAATCAGGAGGCTAGAATCTGAAGATGGGGTTTCAAAGCAAGAAAAGTCCTTGGGATATATATCTCCAACTAGCCACCCACCAAAAAATATTAAATAGAGCTGTAGCTCAATTGGTAAAAAGATAGGCTTGAGTTTAAAGGAAAAAAAAACTCTAGAACATTGGCGAGGCCTGAGTTCAACTTTAATGAGAGGCACATATCCATAAAAAAATAAATCATTTAAAAATATTTTCACATGGGCCGGGAGCATACCCTAGTGGTAGAGTGCTTGCCTAGCATGCATGAGTGCATGAGGCTCTGGGTTTGATTCCTCAGTACCACATACACAGAAAAAGCTGGAAGTGGCACTGTGACTCAAGTGGCAGGGCACTAGCCTTAAGCAAAACTTGTCCAAGGACTGTACATAGGCCCACAACTGGCAAAATAAATAATCATATATATATATATATATATATATATATATATAGAGAGAGAGAGAGAGAGAGAGAGAGAGAGAGAGATGTTGTTTTACATATGTGCAATACATATTCATGAAAAATTGCCACTGAAGCTGGGCCACGGTGGCTCATACCTGAAATCCTACCTACTCAGGAGGCTGAGATCTGAGGATTTCAGTTCAAAGTCAGCCCAGGCAGGAAAGTCTATGAGACTCTTATTTCCAGTTAACTACCAGAAAACCAGAAGAGTTGCTGTAGCTCAAATTGGTAGAGTACTGGCCTTGAGCTGAAGAGCTCAGGGTCAGTGTCCTGGCCCAGAGGTAAGGCTCTACAACTGATCAAAAGTAAAAATGTTTCTACTGAGCGAATAAAATGCAGAAGCTCAACTAACTCAAGCACTGTTCAGGTTGTTTTAGGATTTTCAGCACAGATGGAGTTTGTCTAGTGTTGAATTCTTTTTTGGTGGTTCTTTCAGTATGATTTGAACATTTTATCTTAAGTGGCTAAAGAAAGAGCTTAGGTCTAAATAAGAATGCCACCAATAGGAAGTATTAAGACCCAAGTTAGTGTAAGTATCAGCTTGGAATACCACAGGGACACACAGAAAGAAAAGATTGTCAGCTGCAGCTGACAGGGTAGCTTTCCTGGGATAGAGACTACAACATGCTCTCGGCAGGGAAGATAGTCATATAATACCACGGAGACTGAAGGCAAGAGAAGGGGACTGCAGCAGGAAATCTTTGTAGTCACAGCTGGACACTGGAGAGAGCAGACAGCCAGGGCAGGACATTCTATTGCCGACGTGTAGCCAGGAAAAAACCTATATCTTGCACGTAGCTGAAACAATACATATTTCGCAGCTAGACATTAGACATAGTGTGCGACTGGGAATGAGCACCCGCATTAAGGCAGCAGCATGTTGCTGTTGCAGTTGGAGCTGGGGGTACATGCAATTTGGGTGGGAATGAGCAATTGGGGCCGGACTGGCTGGTGGATGACCCAAGATGAAGGCTATCAACACAGAATGGGGATGAATATGCCAACAGTTTGGAAAGCATATTCTCTCACAAAACTTGATAACACCTAAGTCCATGCAGAAATATTCATTGGTTTCAACAGTCCTTGGCAGGAAGTAGAAAAACAATGTACCGTGTTTAATGTAGAAGTCGAATGCAACATTTCTTTCATGAGATGTAAGAGAAGTAAGAAGCTTTAGATCAACTGTACACCTAAAGGGTAGAAGTACAATGCCCTTCAGCTGCTACAGGATGAGATGCAGAGCGAATCATTTTCCACGGTGGGTTTGTGACAATGCACTGTGATCATGATTAGAGAGGGGAGTGTCTTCCCTGTGAGGAGGTGGTGAGCTTGACCTTTCCTTGTTTTGCCTCTGAGGAAATAAAGCGTCAAGGATTCCCTGTAAACCAGGATCTTAAAACGGAGTCTTGGCAAAGTGAGATTAGAACCCACAATTATAATTCTGTTTCTAGAATTTGCTGCTTTTCTGGAACTTGTTAACACAGGTTTTTCTAAAAAATGCAGAATTTGTTTGTTTGTTTGTTTGTTTGTTTGTTTGTTTTTTGGTTCTGGGGCTTGAACTCAGGTCCTGGGCACTGTATTTGACCTCTTTTGCTCAAGGCTAGTGCTCTGCCACTTTGAGCCCCAGCACCACTTCTGATTTTTGAGTGGTTGATTAGAGATAAAAGTCTCCTGGAGATCTTTGAACCTCAATCTTCAGATCTCAGCCTCCTGAACAGCTAGGGAGCCACAAGCTCCAGGCTTAAAACAGCATTTCAGTGGCCCATGAGTATTTCCAGTCTTCTTCCATAACTTTCATTTGGCGATCCTGTGGTTTTGACCTCAGCACATCCAAGTCACTTGCCAGTTTGGATGGTACCTACCCCAGGGAGGAAGAAGAAGGAGCCGGGCTGGGCAGGCTGGCGGGTGTGCAGAGGGTGCTCCAGGTGGGCTGCTGGAGCCAGCCTCGCCTGCTGCCGGCCCAGCCCCGGAAGTGGTGGAAGGGCTCCAGAACACCTCCCTGAAGAAGTGGCTGCTGCTGCGAAAGGACGCCCCAAGTGTGGCAGCTGATGGCGACAGTGACTCCCCATCTGTTGGTGGAGACCCAGGAGCACAACTTGACCCAGTTTAGCACGTGGACCAGGCGCACGCCCACTCATGACAGCTGAAGACGGAACTGGGGGAATGATGTGTACTTCAAGAGCCCGAGTTTTGGTCACCAAAACCTTAGGAAAACCCTTAAACCACGCACTTTCTTCACAGGTGAAATAAAGCAGGCTGGGGACAGGAATTGGCCAGTCCAGCTAGATCTGCTCATGGAAAGTTTTTACTCTTTTAGGTTTTTCTTTGAGGAGACATATTTGTTGGTCTGGGCAGGAGGTGTCAGTGTGTTGCTTGAGGAGGTCTTGAGGAGCTGTGAGGACATATGTGAGCCACCACGTGAACACGGAAGATTATGGCTGCTGTGCATCCCTGCTCTCAGTTCTTTCTCCCAACAGGTCGTCCTGCCGCTACCTGCAGCTGATCTGCTCAGACAGAGTGAGGATCAAACATACCATGCGAACTGAGAGCTGGTGCTCACGCCTGTAATCCCAGCTACTCTGGAGACAGATATCAGAGAACTGTGGTTTGAAGCCAGCCCAAGCAGGAAAGGGAAACCTTTATGTCCAATAAACCATGAAAAAAGCCAGAAGTGGAGCTGGGAATCAAATGGTAGAGAGCGAACCTTGTTCAAAAAGCTCAAGGATGGCATCTGGGCCCTAAGTTCAACAACCAGAATCTACACACACACACACACACACACACACACACACACACACACACAAATTGCACCTAGAGCCTCACAGTGTGCTAGAGAAATTCTCCACCACTGACTCACAAACAGCCCCCACACTGAAAATCTAAATGCAGTGTGTGTCTGTACATAGGAGGACTAGTGTAAAATAAAACAAAGTTAAAACAGAGGTATGCAAAATCATGCCTATATTATCCAACTAAAAATCAGAAAGGAAGCCAGGCAGTTGCTCATGTCTTCAATCCTAGCTGTTTGAGAGACAGAGATCAGAAAGATTGAGGCTCAAGGCCAGCTGGAACAAAAAGAGTTCACAAAAGTGCCAGGAGTCTGGCCTAGTGATAGAGTGCTTGCCTAGCATATACAAAGATGCGGGTTTGTTTCCTTGGTACCACATATATATAGAAAAAGCTGGAAATAGTAGTGTGGCTGAAGTGGTAGTGCTCTAGCCTTGAAAAAGTCCAAGGACCATACTTAGGCCCTGAGTTCAAGGTCGAGGACTGGCAAAATCAATAGTTCAGACATGCCCATACATTCAATGCGAGGCATGTTGGGACATTCCTGCCATTTTACCTTTGTGAGAAATGTAGCAGTATGGCAGTCCTGGCAGCCGAGGCATAACTCAAGAAAGTAATTACAGAGAAAAGGGCTGGAAGTATGGTTCAAGACATAGAGTGCCTGCCTAGCAATTTGAAAGTCCTGAGTGAAACTCAAATACTGAAAAAGAAGAGAACAAAAAAGAAAAAGAAAATAAAGACAAACTATAAAGCAATCCATAAAAACTACCTGTGGTTTCAAAGATGGAGCTTATTCAATTACATTTGAATATCATTTAGCTGGATATTTTTCAGAGACATAAATGATTATAGATCTTTGTGTAAAAAGAATTTGTTGGCATTTGTGTTGGTTTGGGACATGAACTTGGGACCTGGGCTCTGTACCTGAGCATCTTTTGCTCAAGGATATTGCTCTACCACTTGATCCACAGTGCTACTTTGGTTTTCAAGTGGTTATGGGGAGATAAGAGTCTTACTTGGAATTTGAACTGTGATCCTAAGATCTCAGCCTCCTGAGTAGCTAGGATTACAGACATGAGCCATGAACCTGGTTTGGTTGTCATATTTCTAAGCTCTTTTTAAGAAGCATTTTTATTTTTTGCCTGACCTGGGCTCTTGAACTCAGGACCAGAGCACTGTCCTTGGACTTTCTCAAGGATAGAACTCTACCTCTTGAGCCTCAGTACTTCCAGCTTTTTTCTAGGTATATGGTACCAAGTAATCAAACTCAGTCTTCATGCATGCTAGGCAAGCACTCTACCACTAGGCCAAACTCCCAGCCCCAAGAAGAAATATTTTCTAAGTACAGGCCAGAAATAATTTTATTTAATTCCCAGAAAAATTTAATATCATATATAGTAAGATAAAATCTAATAATACAGCATTTTATAAAATCTGGTAATACAGTACAAAAATGTGCTCTGAGTGCTCAAGAATTTCTTTACAGGAAACTTACTTCTTTACCAAAAAAAAAAAACCTCTGCATTTACAACAGTCAACTGAGAACATTTCAGTTTTATGCCATTTCTTTTTCAAGTTTACAAGAGGTTTTAAACTTACTGGAAGGTAATGATAGTAGCAAATAATCATACTGATGAGGATCAAATGGGCTGTGGTCAGTTTTTGTCCTAAGCAATATACGAATATGAAGCCACCACATTTGTGCAGCAACGCTTTGAAGCACACAAAGCAATTTGTTTTGCAGCTGAGACCACGGGGCCCAAGGCTATACAGGTAACTTCTGGCTGGACTCTTCATCCACTCTACATATCAACACTGAGCAAAGTGAACGTAGCCTTCTAAGCCAGATACAGTTTAGAAACCTGGCATGCTTTTTCCAGATCCTGATCTCCCCTGGATGGCAGCAAATTTACAAAGAGGACAGAAGGAAGTAGCTGATTACTCTTTTTAGATTCACTGTGATCCTTTTGTCCTTTGCAATGCATTTGCAATGTGACCCCTGATTCCATATCATCCTTATAGGGTGTGAGACTTCCGGGCCCTGATGCTCCAGAAACGCGTGCAGGACTTTGGACCCCTTGGCCACCTTAACCCTGGTTACCTCAGTGCCTGCCGGCCTCGGCGCCATAGTGGACTCCGACGCCGGTGGAGATGGAGCTGCCGCCATGGTCACAGTCACCGCCAACCCGAGACTCTGCTCTCACTGGTGAGGACACAGACAGGGAGAGCCATGGGCGGGAACCTGAGCAGAAATGATGGAGGCCATCGTTTCGCACCCAGGAAGACTTGGGCTGAGGCCCTGCTGGTCCACCACACTGGTGGGGGGTGGGGAGGGGGTGGGAGAGGAGAGATAGGTGCAGCACTTCCGGTCCTGCGCAGTGACACTGGTCCCGCCCCGTGGAGCCAGATAGAAGTAGAGGAGTGGTGGTTTCTGTTTAGTGTGGAAGCTTCATCGGTGACCGGGAAGCGTTGACCTGACAGGACTAGACTGCTTGTGTCTGCTGAGCAGACTGCTGGCACATCATTTTCCCGGGCTGCTCATCTGGGAGCAGAGCGGAGTCCTTTCCTCAGGTGGTGCAGGTGCCGGGGAGAGGCCTCTCTCCACTGTCCACAGCTCCCGTCCAGGCCCCAGTCCGGGAACAACGTGGCCTCAGGAACCTGAAGCCCTAATGAGTCCAGAGACCTGCACGACCCAGCCTCGCCTCCTCACACCGGGCCCCTGGTCCAGTCTGGTGGTCTCCATCCTCCCAGTTCCAGGACACAGCCACATTTCAGAAGGTCACCAGTCTGCCAGGGCCAGATATGGTAGAGACAGATGCTGAAAGGACCTACAGAGATCGGGAGGTGAGTGATCCCCGCCTCAGTGGCCATCCTTGTCACACATCCAGTGGACAAAGCATCATGCCACAAACTTGTATGTACTTTAATTTATCAAGACAGTAGGAAACAAGACGCAAATGAACTGAGTTGGGCAGTAATTTTAACTAGTCATGGAGTTGGTCATCTAAAGGCTGGCTTTGTGCAATGACAATCAGTTATTAATGCATTTGTTTCACTGCAAATACAATGATAAAAGGAAAGATTTGTTTTTATCCCTCAGAAATTATGTTTTGATGAAGGATTCAAGTATTATCTATATAGATAAGCAAATCATTATAGATTGCAATAATTGCAAAAAGGGAAAAAATAAGGTATTCTAAAGGAAGGGATAGGTATCTTAAAAATAGTGTAGACAGTTCAGTCTTATGAGGTGTAGAAACTAAGAAGAGAAAGAACTCCAGGAATGTGTTTCCTAATAAAAGGAATGAGATAAATTTGTCAAGATTTCATAGGGCTGAATGAAGTAAGAAATATAAAAGAGATTATATGTTGTGGGTCCTGGGTCCTGAACTCAGGGCTTGGTTTTTCTGTTCAAGACTAGTGGTCTACCAGCTCTACCACTTGAGCTACAGCTCCTCTGGTTGGTTGAAGATGGGACTCTGATGGACTTTCCTGCTAGGCCTGGGTTTGAACCTTGATTCCAGAGCTCAGCCTCCTGAGTAGCTAGGATTACAGGCAGGAGCCACAGATTGACATCAAGTCATGTAATTTTAAAGTAAACGGTCACAAAATAATTCTGGTTAGAGTTCCTTAGTACACATTTGTGGACAAATAATGTGTGTGGTGGGGTTTGAAAGGTGACTATTCCTTGCTAGCTAATAGAATGCTGCGTAAGAGTGAAATTAAATTTCAGGTCCACACAATGATGGGTCATTACTATGCAGAAGGAAGGGGAGTTAGGAAATGTAGAGAGACAAAATAGATACGAAATGGCAGATGAGTTCTATTTCTAGTTGAACAGGAAGGTGTTTCTATTTCTGTCATTGAGGAAGAGAGAAATCACTCTAGCCAGTTTTGACAAGAAATATGTAACTGCGTCTTTTAATATATAAGGGACAAAAATTTATTTTGCACTATCATATGTCATCTGATGACAGTCTTCTTGCTGTATCCTCAAGTGTCAGAGGCTGAAAGGGCATCCAAATTTTGGATGTATTTGTCTATGTTGTAGTTTTGATGAATATTAAGAATTTCCTTAAAACCTTCCCAGACCATCCACAAAATCATAGATCAGGTTAGACTTCAATTCTATCCATTTCTTCATTGAAGGAATGGAAACAAAAGTTTTCCCTAATAATCAATTGTTTAGTTAGAGCAAGAAATAGGAGAGAGTATCTATGATGAATAGTGATTTTTTTGTTTTGTTTTGTTTTGTTTTGCCAGTCCTGGGCTTCAGCTCAAGGCCTGAGCACTGTCCTTGAACTTTATCAAGGCTAGAGCTCTACCACTTGAGCCTCAACACCACTTCCGGCTTTCTTCTATGTATGTGGTACCAAGGAATCAAACCCGGGTCTTTGGGCCTGCAAGGCAAGCACTCTACCACTAGGCCAAACTCCCGGGCCAATAGTGATTTTTTTAACAAAAAAAATGTGCACTTTGCTGGGTACCGGTGTCTCGGGCCTGTAATCCTAGCTACTCAGGAGGCTGAGATCTGAGGATCACATTTCCAAGCTAGCCTAGGCATTAAAGTCTGTGAAACTCTTTTCTCCAATTAGCCACCAGAAAACCAGAAGTGGTGCTATGGCTCAAGTAGTAGAGTGCTAGCCTTTAGCTGAAGAACTCAGGGACAGTGTCCAGGCCCAGAGTTCAAGCCCAACACCCAACAGAAAAAACAAAAAAAGTACACTTTATGGTATCTTAAAATTGTTACATGTTTAATGATGTTCCTTGTAAAAAATGTAATTTTCCAGTGGTTCTATGGAAAATCAAAATGTACAGGTGCTTGTGTCTATGCTTAACTGGATTTTATTAAGTAAATAAATACTGAAAGTAAGGGAAGTTTCTTCTGCACCTGTAAGGATGGCAGGAAAATGTACATGAAGCTGCTTTCAAACAGTTGAGTGTCACTATGCTTGTTTTTAAACATTCTGTAGATAGCAGTTTATGTGTGCATGTGCACGTGTGCAGATGAGTGTATGCCCACCTGCCCCACTGGGGCTCCAATGCAGGGCCTAGCCTAGTGCATTTACTCTCAAGGCTGCAACTCTGCCACTTGAGCCACATGTCCACTTCGATAGACGGGAGTTTAAATAGATTGGCTTTGGGGCTCAGTAGAATGCCTTTAGTAACCAACAGGATTTTATTTACATTTGTATCCCTTGCATTGATCAGATTATTAAAGGCCTTCTGAACTAGGTCTATCATTCATATGTGTGGATGCAAAACACCTGCCTTACTTATTGAGGTTGTGGCATCCTTTAAAAACTGGACATTGAACATCAGCGTACTTCCTTAATCTTTGTAACACCCTAATATAACTTCCACATTCATGATACTGGGCATTACATAAATTCCAAACAAGATTAAGAAGCATTGCTATCCAAAGCTTTCATTGTTTCATTTCAGGGAGTTTGTTTCTTGATGATAGAATGATCTACTTACAGAGAATGGATAGATAGGACTGGGAATCTCAATGATAGGTGAATAGTTTTTTGAGGGGAAAGCAGGCAAACAGAAAAAATAGCCAAAGGAAGATAGCAGCATCACATATATAAATCTGAGGT
This sequence comes from Megascapheus bottae, assembly GCF_031878675.1. NCBI lineage: Eukaryota > Metazoa > Chordata > Mammalia > Rodentia > Geomyidae > Megascapheus > Megascapheus bottae. The sequence continues at coordinate 7,807,103 of NC_143510.1, forward strand.
TCAGCAGTTCAAGCAGTTCTAGAAGATTAAAGATTTAACTGGGATTGTGGAAGTACATGGTTGTGTAGATAAAGATGGATATTGTTAGAAACTGAGTTGCTAGCCCAGTGGCTCACACATGTGAAATCCTACTTACCCAGGAGAACAAGAAGATCATTTTTCAAGGCCAGCCTAGGAAGAAAAAACAAAGAGCACTTACCTCAGAATTAACCATCAAAACCAGCTTGAGGTATGGTTCCAGTGGCATATCACCACCCTAGCAAGGGGGAGGCCTTTGGTTCAAACCTCAGTACAGCCCAGAGAAAAGGGGGAAATGGAGGATGAAAGTGCTAGGTAATAGAATTTGAAAACCTAAATCTGGGAAATAGGGATACAACTCAGTGGGAGTTGCTCAATGTGTAGTTCTGAACATTGATACTAAAGAGCAATGAAGCTGGCAGATGTTTAGCATCTGCACTGCTCAAGAAAGCATTAAATAAAAGCATTTGAACAGCAGACATTTTGGCATGCCTCTCTAGTCCCAGGTACCGGAGAAGCAGGAGCATCTATGCAGCACTGGAGCTTGAGGCCAGCCTGAGAAACATAGCATGTTGTGGATGGGGAGATTGGAGAGAAAAACTGGGAAAGAGTAAGGAAAGGAGTGATATTGTCCAAAAAGAAGTATACTTTTATCTGACTTACAAAACTGTAACCCCTTTGTACATAACCTTTATAATAACAGTTAAAACTTAAATGACAAAAGGAAATATAACAAGGCCCCATTTAAAAAACAGCAACAACACCTGAATGTGCTTGGGAAGAAACAGGCACAGCTATCCAGCATCCCTGTGAGGAATACCACTGTCTATTAGGAGAGAGACCTGGGTAATAATGACGAATTATTATTAAAGAGAAAGTTACCATTATTAGTCAACAACCTATTTCCTCAAAATAAATTACAAATTTTGTGAAAAGATGAGAGACATATACCAATAGCAGCAAAAGACAGCATAGTTGTTGGGCCTTCAAAGGTTATTAAATGAGTAAATAATATATTGAGAACATAATATAAAGAACTTCAACAGTGTTTTTGTACTAAATAATAGTTTTCAGAAAAAAATGCCCTATACAGTTTAATTCAAATATTCATGTGGAGGTTTTTTATAATTTTTTATTGTGATTAATAGAAGGGTTACATTATATTCACCAGAGAGAAGGTGCATAACTTCACAAACATTGATACCCTTTCTCATGACATGGTCCCCATTTCCCTCCCACCCTTCCCCCGCTTATCTTAATTTCCCCCCTTCCCTATCCTATTTCAAATAACCAATAAAGCACGTATAAAATATATCAGATAACAAGGTGAAAAATTGTAACACTATGAGATAACCAAGGAATGACAAAAGAGATGAGCGATAACATAGTATATTAAGGACAACAATCAGCACATGGCTTTTGCTTCTGTATCCTGGAGGTCCTTATATTTAGTGTTGTACTATTTGGTCTAATGTCTCTAAATTTTGTTCTATTGTAAATCTTTGCTAGAAGAGCCCAAGGTTTCTACTGATTATGACAAATGAGGGAGACTATTTGGCCTATGTTCCTTTGAGTCTGGCTTACTTCACTTAATATGATTTTTTAGAGGTTTTGATAGTGAGAACTACCTTTAATATGTTGTGTGTGTGTGTGTGTGTGTGTGTGTGTGGTGTGATTGTGACTGTGTCTGTGACTGTCCTGCAGCTTGAACTCAGCCTGGATACTGCCTTTGACCTTCTCTCCTCAAAGCTAGTACTCTACCACTTGAGCCAGAGCTCCATTTCTGACTTTTTGGTGGGTAATGAGTGATAAGAGTTTCAAGTACTTTCCTGTCCCCAGCTGGCATTAAAAGATGACCCTCAATTCTCAACCTCCTGAGTAGCTAGGTTTATATGAGTCAGCTACCAATGCCCAGTCTTTTTCAAAAAATTTTTAAGTTTCTATTACTTTATTAAAATATTAAGAGGTTGGCCAGAAGTTTGGCTTAGGGGTGGAGGTTTGCCTAGGCTGAGGTCAACCAGTTGTCCCTCCAAGGCTTAAGGTTCACTACTTGGCTAGAGATGTCATGAAGTTGACCAGTTATGCCTAGTTTTTTATGCACTTTTAAGTATTACTTTAAAACACTGGGGATATACCTGAGTAGTAGAGGGTGGGCTTTCCATGTGCCAGGTCTTGGGTTTGCTCTCCAGCACCAGAAAAAATGCATAACACATTAGAAGTTTTCAAAAGAAATTGACAATATTTAGAAATTAACAGGAATTCTCTGTCATATCTTGTTCCTTGCCTAAGAACTTTCCTTAAAGTCATTCACAGTATTTCTCTATATTGCCTGGAATCAGAGTAATGTTTTACCAAACATAGCCTATTACTGATCTTTCGTTCAAGATAGACTATTACATGCCAAGGAAAAGATTAAAAGGGAAAAAGGTAGTAGGAAGTGTACACAAGGCTATCAACTCAAGGGGATAGAGAATTGTTACAGGTGAATGGTGTGCAGAACCTGGGATATAGAAATCACTTCTTTCTTATGTTTGCCAGTCTTGGTGCTTGAACTCAGGGCCTGGGCACTCACTGTCCTTGGGCTTTCTCAAGGCTAGGACTTGAGTCACAATAACTTGTGTTTTTCTATATATGTGATACTGAGGAACTGAACCCAGAGCTTCCTGAATGCTAGGCAAGCACTTTATCACTAGGCCATACTCCCAGCCTAGAAATCATTTCTTTAGGAAAAATCGTAATAGTATTTTTGGATTGCCCCAGCTCATTTGATTTAATGAATTCTAGTATGAGCTACAAACCTTGGAGGCCACAGTAAAGTCCACCCCTCATTCTAGCTTCCACAATGAGCATAAGTAGGTGGCTAGATGTGCCATAGAATGGTGGCACTGTCACACTCATCATGCCTGATCCAGGGGGGACTGACACTGAATGAAAAAAAAAAAAAGGACGACATCATTCCAACAACTCTTCAAAGCTTCCAACTTCATTTATAAGCTGAAATTAATAGGGCATTGACTTTGGAATTAACCACTTCATGTATAGTTTCTGATTGCATTATTTGGCACACTACTTTGTCCTTTCATTTTTAATTTCTCGATAACAATAGATGTTATGTTGTCTTGATGGAGTTCTTATGAAGATTAAGTTAGAAAATACATGAAATGCTCAGGAAATATTGACCCTGCATCTTCTTATCGGTGTTGCCTGTAGTTTGCCCCTTCCTCCTGTTTTAGTTTTCCTCTCACTGTCTAGATCATTTGCTGTCGATTCCTATTGCCTGTTTTGTTTCTTTCAGTGACTCTTTGGGTAACAAGTAAGATTGTTTTATTCCTTCTAATTTACTGCCACTAGAGGGCGATGAGAGATGCAGCACTAGTCACCTGATCACACTGCAAACTGGAAGATGGGACCACATTACCTGGGTGAAATCAGTCATTCAAAACTGTAACATAGTACATTAAGGACAACAATCACTCAGTACATGGCTTTTGTTTTTATATCCTGGAGGTCTTTTCATTTAGCGTCATCCTATATGGCCTGACGTGTCTAGGTTTTGCTCTATTATAAATCTCTGCTACGAGAGCCCAAGGTTTCTACTGATTATGACAAATGAGGGATACCACTGAGCCTATGTTCCTTTGAGTCTGGCTTACTTTACTTGCTATGACTTTTTCTAGGTCTTTCCATTTCCTTACAAATGGGGCGATGTCATTCTTTCTGACAGCAGCATGTTACTGTTTATTTGTATGATTTACCTGTAATTTAATATGAGGATGTTTTTTTAACAAGTCCTCTAGGTGCAGATTTGAATATTCACTTGTTGTCCATTCACATATTTGCTCATTTATTTCTAATTCAGGTACTGTGCTCATTCCTGAGGATGTGAAACAGGACAAGGCTACTACATTCCCTTTTGTGGAGTTTACGTGCCATTTTCTCTCCCCCTTCTTGCCAATGGAGAGAATAAACTGAGCAAATTTTGAGATTATTTCTGTTGATGTTGATAAGAATTTGTTAATTAGATATGAATGGAGGGAAAGTTTTTGAGAATGTGTGGATGAACTCAGGGCCTATGTACTGTCTCTGTTAATTTTTCTGCTCAAGTCTAGAGCTTTATTACCTGAGCCATAGATCCACTGCTGGATATTTGGTGATGATATTTGAATTTAAGAGTCTCATGGACTTGCTTTCCTCCCCTGGTTTCAAACTATGATACTCAGATCTCAGCCTATTGAGTAGCTAGGGTTCCAGGTGTTACTCATCTGTGCCAGTGCAGCAAGAACTTTGACCAGTGTATGCGGTGCTGGGAGATGACTTAGAGCAAGGCCGTTGCACATGCTATGCTGGTTCCTTAACCATGGCCAGCCAGCCCAGGAGCAGTCTTAAAATTAAGGAAGAGCAAAACCGTTGTGGTCACCTATTTTCTATGATTGTCTGTTGGGAGCCAGAGTGGAATCAAACTGTACCTTGATTTGCATCAGACAATGGCTTTATTGTCTTATTGTTTTCTGGCCTTATTCTGTTTAAATGACCTGAGATTTACCATATGAATGTAACACCTGGAAGTTTCAAGGAGGGAGGGAAGCCTGGAGTTGACAATAAATGAGGCGGCAGTTTTTATCTGGGCTGCAGACCTCCCTTGACCCAATGTGTTTGTCTCTCTTCTATTTTTTTCCAGTCCCTGCCCCCTATTTCAGGAACCCCAATTTGCTGCCGGTAGGCCCCGACAATTGTCGACACGGATTACAGCACAGAGAGGCAGCCCACAGCCCACATGGACGTCTTCTGAAGTTCTGCTGCCTTTCCAGCTCTGGCATGGGTGCTTTCCTCTTGGACACAAAGACAAGTTGAACAATCGGGTATTTATTTTTCTTACTTTTCAGAATTCTTTTCTCTTTGTTGTACACTACTGGAGTCTAAACTATAGGCTTTGTGCCTTCAACGCAAGCACTGTACTTGGTGAACCAGGTCTCTAGTCCTGGTCTTTTTGAGGTAGAGTCTCACTAACTTTGCCTTGGCTGAGGTCAAACCATGATTGCCCGGTGTGAATTTCTGATATGGGCATGCACCGCCCTGCTAGGCTGGTGAATTACTGTCAGAAGGCACTCCCTCTATAGCCTCCACATCTTTATATTTACGATTTCTGTGCTGGAAAGGAAAATATAAGGGAAGACAAATGACTACACTTCCATGGCACTAAACATGGTGTTTTAACATCTTCAATAGCTGACTTCTAACATATTTAAAAGGTTGAACTACCTCAGTTCTGTTATCTTTTGGGGAGTTTATGCAGAAGCTGAGTCAGGGACAGTCAAGTAAGTGAAAATATTCAGATATGTGCAGAGTATCAGGAGAGATTGCTAACTGAGGTATCATGCAGGAGAGAGCTTGGAATGATGTGATGTTGGTCTGACTTGGCTTTAGAGAGGACAGGACTCGGTTCTCAGTAGAGCCGGGGAGACCAAGGCAGCTTTTCCACAGACATGCTGTGCCCCACCATCCCTGCTCCTTCACTGCCATTGGCACCACTGACAAAACGTCTGCCTGATGTGCCATTTATGTCAGAAATCGCAAAGATGATTACAGTTTAAAAGACGGAACATTGAGTCATTTGTTTCCTTAGCTGTGTTTTAACATGATTGATATCTTCTCATAAGGAAAACAAACTTTTTATTTAGTAATATTTGCCAAAACAATAAGCATGCTACTTCTGAGAAATGACCCCCTCTTTCCTTTTTTTTTTTTTTTTGCTGCTGTCCCTGGAGTTTGACCTGTGGGCATTGAGCTGCTGTTGGGCTACTTGCCCATGGCTGGCACTCTACACTTGTGTAAGCTTTTTTGCTGATTATTTTGAGATAGAATTTCTCAGACTTTTCTGCCTGGCCTGGTTTCAGGAGCTCTATCATCTAGGTCTCATCCACATGCAGAGCTAGAATTATAGGTTTGAGTCGACAGGAATTGGTTCACTTTTTCACATTCAGCCTATACCCTGTCGTGGTGGTTTGTACTTTGTTTTTAGCTTTGTTTCTTTCCCACAGCTGAACTCTTACTGCTTTAGTCTGCCTTGTACTAAGTCGGGACACTGCAGGGTGGGTCTATGACACAGGACAGAAGGACACACAGCACAAGTAAGGAGACTGATGATCTAGTGGCATCTCAGGCCACATGGAGACCTGAACAATCTTCTTCCTCACTTAAAAGTGCCTGTGGCCAAAGGTGAGGTTAAAGTGAGTAGAGCACTTGCTCACAAATGAGAATTCCTGAGTACAAACCAGAATATTACCCTCCAAAAAGTACTTTGAATTGAAACCTATGAGTTGTTCCTGCATTTTGATGAAGGTCTCTACATAGCAGGCTTTTCATGAGCAGCACACAATATTTATTCACCTGAGTCTCTGGTCTCTATTTTATTCTGCCCTTAGTTTCTGGATGTTTGTTTAGAGTCCATGTGCTTAGTCCAGCTGTGGGAACATTTTATTTCTTACATTTTAAGTTTTAATATTAATTTTATTGTGAAGGTGATGTACAGAGGGGTTACAATGACATAAGTCAGGTAATGAGGATATTTTCTTTAGAACAGTGTCACCCTTCCCTTATTCTCTCACAAACACTGGTAAGTGAGCAGGAGAATAGAGCTGTGTGAGGTGTATGAGGGTAATTCACCCCCCAGGAGTCCATGTACTTGTGCAAAGGTGTAGGGAGATATTGCATGTAATTATTTTGAGAGTCGAGTAGAGAATGTATAGTCACCTATTTTTCCTCATAACAAAATCTGAATTTCTTTTTTCTTTTGTTCCTTGAATTTTTTTGCCAGTCCCAGGGCTTGAACTCAGGGCCTGAGCACTGTCCTTGAGCTTTTTCGAGGCTAGTGCTCTATCGCCTGAGCCATAGCACCACTTCTGGCTTTTTCTATGTATGTGGTACCAGGGAATTGAACCCAGGGCTTCATGCTAGGCAAGTACTCTACCACTAGGCCATGCTCCTGGCCCTTCCCTTGGCTTTTTTTTTGCTCAAGGCTAGACCTTTATCATTTGAAGCACTGTTCCACTTTCTGCTTTTTGGTTTAGTTAATTGGAGATAAGAAGTCTCCAGAGGTTTTTGCTTTGGGATAGCTTTGAACCATGATTTCCTGCTCTCAGTTTCCTGGGTATCTAGGATTACAGGTAGGAGCCACCCATATCAGGCTCACTGGAGTTTATTTAATGATGGAGTCACCCTCTATCTTCCTGCCTTTACTTCCTTCCTACTTCAGCTGTGATTATAGAAATGAATCACCATATGGTATTTCATTCTGTGTATCATTTTATTGTTATTATTTAATTTTATATTTCTTTCCTGTTCAGATGGAGCTGGTTATCTGTTTGTGACTGGCTTTCCTGAAGACCTGAACCACAGTCTAATGACATGGACCAAGTGCTGCTGGAGGCTGAGGACTGCTGGAAGAATGGCACGAAGCAGGTAAGAACTTGCCCATGGAGGGTTCCAGTGGGCACCTGAGGATCCTTCACAAAGGTGACAGGTCAGGAGCCACAGCTTGGCACCTCAAAGGGAATTTCACACTTCCATAACTGGTACATGAATTGCGTGTGAGAGGCATGTTCACATCTGAGGTGTCCTTGCTCTTCCATCGATGTTCCAGGATCCTATGTAGTCCGTGTCCATAAAGACAAGGCACAGGGGAGCTTTAACCTCCGTGAATGAAACTGAAATCTCATATTCCAAAATTAATTCCTCAATGAAGGCTTTTAAAAATCATGCTTGGATATTAGTTTTGAGTATAAGTTTTGCACTGAAAATACCATGTGATTAGTTTAACATAGATTAAATTGCCAATGTGGATTAAAATGAATACATTTAATTAAACAATGGCAAGTTTTTAAAAATTCCTTAATTTATTGTGTTCTTCCACTTGCCATGTCATAGTTATTTTTTAAATTGTAATGTATAGAGAAGTTACAGTTATGTTCGCTAGATAGAAGGTGCATTACTTCTCACACATTCTCTCATGTTTTTGTCCCCATTTCTCTCCCCCCCACCCCTCCCAATCATCTTGTTTTCCCCCCTTCCCTTTCCTCCTTCAAATAAACAAATGTATATACAATATACCAGATAATAAGGTCAGATACTGTAACAATATGAGATTTACCAGAGGACAACAAAGGAGAAGAGAAATACTACATCGCACAATATAAAGCTCTTGTTTCCATATCTTAGAAATCCTTTCATTTAGCCTCATCCTATATGACCTTATGTATCTAGGATTTGTGATATTGTAATCCTCTGCTAGGAGAGTCCTAGATGTGTATTAATTATTACAAATGAGGGAAACCATTGAGCCTATGTTCTTTTGGGACTGACTTACTTCACTTCAGATGATTTTTTTCCAAGTGTTTCCATTTCCTTACAAATGGGGCGATGTCATTTTTTTTTTCTGATGGAAGCATAGAATTCCATTGTGTATTAGTAACACATCTTCTTGATCCAGTCATCTACTTATGGGCGTCTGGGTTGGTTCCATATCTTGGCTATGGTAAATAGTGCTGCAATGAACATCATTGTGTTAGTGACTTTGGTATGTCCTTGTTTCTGGACCATTGGGTAGATGCCAAGGAGTGGAATTGCTGGGTCATTGGGGAGCTCTATGTTTAATCTGTTGAGGAACTGCCATACTGCTTTCCCTAGTGGTTGAACAAGTTTACAATCCCCCAACTTTGTAGTAGTGTTCCCTCCTGGCCACATGCCCACCAGCATCTGTTGTTATTAGATTTCTTGATTATGGCCATTTTAACTAGAGTGAGGTGGAATCTCAGAATTGTTTTGCTTTGCATTTCTTTTATGGCCAGATGTTGAGTATTTCCTCATGTGTCTATAGGCCATTGTTATTTTCTCTTCAGAGAAGTCTCTCTTTAAGTCTTTGGTCCATCTTTTAATGGGATGGTTGTTTCCCTGCAGATTAGTTTTGGAGTGATTCAATTTTTTTAGCTGTTGATATAGTTTAGATATGAGGCCTTTGTCTGTTGTATTGTTAGTGAAGATCTTCTCCTACTCTCTGGGCTTTCTATTTAACTTGCTAGCTATGTCCTTTGCCATAGAGAAGCTCTGCAACTTTATGTGGTCCCATTTCTCTAAACTTTTAAATTTGTTGTATTTCTGGGTCTTTATTAAGAAATTTTTGACCTGTGCCAAGGAGACCTAGTGTATCTCCTATTCCTTCTTGTAAAGTTTTCAGTGTATGGGCTTTTATCTCAAGGTCTTTGATCCATTTGGAATTAATCCTGGTGCAGGGTGACATAGAAGGATCCAACTTTAGTTATCGCAGGTGCTTAATCAGTTCTGCCTGCACCACTTGTTGAAGAGTCTGTCTTTCTTCCATTCTATTTTTTAGCTCAAAGATTAGGTTAAATAATGGCAAGTTTTTGAACATTATCACAGGAACACAAACAACCATTCCAGAAATTTTACCTTTGGTTAACAGTGGAGATAATGGAATAGAGATGTTCTCTGTTATTACTGCTTGTTTAATGTGGAGGTAACGCTCACTCCCACCTTCAGATCTGCCTTCATTTTTTATAGATCTGAAGTTTACACTACCATGTGCACACTTACATATTTACTATTGGTGTTGTTACTGTTTTATGGCTTGAAGTTTATAAACATAGGGATGTTATAAAAATTATGAGTTCAATATTGAGTAAATTCATTCTGAATCATGACTAGTGAAAGGAGAAAGATGAAATACATTCAAGACAAAGTCATGCCTCATAGATAAAACAGGAACACCAGGAATAGAGGCAGCACAGAGCTGCTTCTCATGTTGTGGGCAAGGTGGTCACTGAACAACCGGGGTGGGTGTTGGAAGGTCTTCTCACGTGGACTATTTAGTGAAAGGCAGTCTTGGAGGTAGCTGTTCCATGAGAGAACCCTGATTTTAAGATCAGCTAACTCTGTCTGCTGAATGAATTCAACCTCATTTCCTGGAGAAAATACTCCCAGGAGAAATGACTCTGTGTTGGGAAGGAATTTGAAATTTTTTCACATGGTATTGTACGGCACGAGTAAATATGAATGTCTTGGATCTGCTTTTCATCTGAGGTTCACTAGCTGTCATCGCAGAAGTGGGAAAGTTTTCTAGGAAACTTAGGAAGCCTTAGAAAGTTTGCCTAATGACACAAAAAATGTGGGTCTTCTCATAGAATTTAGGGCTAGTGGTGCTCAAATCCAGCTGCACAGGAATTGAGTGTGGGTTAGCAATCTTGGTGAGCTTGTGCAGTTTCTTTCTGTATTATAATTCTCTTATCTCCCTTTCCTCATAGAACTTGAAGGCTGAAATGTAGTAAGATGTGAGAAAAAACTCACATTTCAGCTTTAGGTACACTGTAACTCTCAATAATTTACTGGCTTTGCTTTGTGGATGAAAATCTACTTAAGCAACTCTTGAGAAGTTCAGTTGCGGGGGGCAGTAATCAGAGTTTTTTTACTTGAAGTATATTTGGGAACTTTTCACAGTTCTTTGGAACCAGCACTAAGGATCACTCTGAGTTCACTTAGAAAACCCCTAGGTTATTGTAGCTGTATTCTCCTCACCAGAGGAGACCCTTCTCTCCCTGTGGTCCTTCCTGGAAGTCGCCCTGCCAAAGAACAGCCAGTATGTGGCCCCATGCTGGAGAAAGAGAAATGGGGAAAGATTATATCTCCATAGTCAATGTTTATGAATTGTTTTTACATTTTTCCATTATTAACAAATTCAGGGAAAAAAAATATTCAACTGGCCAGGTACTGGTGGCTCACTGTAATCATAACTACTCAGGAGGCTAAGATCTGAGAATCACGGTTCAAAGCCATCCCAGGCAGGAAAGGCCATGAAATTCTTATCTCTAATTAACCACCAGAAAACTGGAAGTGGCCTTGTGGCTCAAGTGGTAACACCCAGTGTTAAAGCCCCACAACCAATAACAAGAAAAAAAGTTCAACGGTATTGGGAAGTTGTCATACAAAGGTCCCTGGGCTGAGAATTTAGAGTGGTCATCTTCTACATTATTTACTAGTCTGGGTTAAACCAGGAAATGGTTTGTTTTTCAGGTTTGTTATTTGTGAAATAGCTTTAGTTATAGTTTGGTTACAGTGTTGTGAGAGTGAGATGTTATGAATTTACAGGTCTGGAACAGCAGTTAGCACACAGAAATTAGTAGTAATAGTTCATCATATGAAGCAGTGAGAAAGTTCTAGTCAGCTTACATTTCCTAGACGGCAGGATGCCACAGGCTCTGTTTGGCAGAATTTCTAATATCTATCCTGGCAAAGTAACACCTAGGAAAAGTGTCATGGGGGTGCAATTTCTGCTAGTCACTTTTTCTATGTGAAACAAAGACCAAAAGGAGGGAAAACGAGTTTTGAGGTAAACAAAGGAAGGGATAGTTAATTTTGGCTTCAGGTTTCAGAAGTTTCAGGCTATGGCTATGGAACTCCATATCTTTGAAAGTTCTGATGAGGCAAAGGACTCTGTTGGAAGGCACGGCTGACTGGCACTGCCCAGTGCATTGTGGCTGAGAAAGGGGTTAAGGTAGTTGTTGAAATAAGAGGTAGTGGTAGGGATCAGAGAGAGAAAAGAGAAGAGGAGAGAAAGAAAAGGAGAGAGAGGAAGGGAGATTGGAGGAAGATACCCTCTTGAAAACATGCCCCAGTGACCTATTTCTCCATCTAGGTTCATTTATCTGTCATCTGTCGAGGATTAATCAGCTAGTGATACACAATTTAATAGCACCAACTGCTGAATGGCTAACATTCAGTAATAGTTTCAATTTAAACATAAAATAACTTGACATCACTTTTCAAAACAATGTAAAATTTGATTTTGGGACAAACAGGAATTCTGCTCATGGGGTGAGATGTTTATAAACATGAAGACTGCAGCCACAGCCGCAGTAGAGCTGAATGCAGGGATTTTAGAACAGCTATCTCTCTGATCCATTGTTTGGCATTTGGCGACTCTTAGTTGTGATCATTAAAAAAAGTCTTAGGCTAAACATATTCACATTTTTAAAGTGCTGTGATGATTTAAAATTTTTAATACATTTTTGCTCAATAATTTTTAGCACATTTCACATTGTAAACAACATAATTTGCAAATTCTTTAGTCTAAGGAAACGTTTTCTTACTGGCAGTGATTGATAGCTAGTGGGAAATTTATCATGGATTGGGGAAGTCTTCCTGACTCGCATGAAGAGATGTGGTGCTGAAGTATTTCTAATGGATTTTGTCAGCATGTTTTTATATTTCCAAAGATACAGGTTGCATTTGAAATCAAAAGACTTTTTCTTTTTCCCACTTTAAACTCATATGACTTGGCATAACTCAATGAACCAAAGTCATTATAGTCAATATAATGACTATAACTCACAGTGTTGATATCTGGCCAGTGCAGTGTCAGCCTGAAGGCTAAAAGGCAGGAGGTATATGCAGAGCAGGTAGCCTTAGTGAAGGCTAAACAGACTTTAAATTGACTGAATGGAAAGATCGCCTAAATCTCTAAACCCTGGTCCCCAGATGCTGACCTCTTGTGACCCACCAGCAGAGCACTTCATCAGCTCCAGCCATTTCCCTCCTCACCCCGCTCCAAGTTCCAGTCTGAGAAAATCATCCCTGGGCTTCTTTTGCTCAAGGTTAGTACTCTTACCACTTGGGCCACAGTGCCACTTCTGGACTTTTCCTCAGTACCATATGATCAGAATTGAATCCAGGGCTTCATGCATTCTACATAAGCACTCTAACACTAAGACACATTTCCAGCACCAGAATAAGTTTTGTCTCTGCATTCTGTTTTTCTGTCATTTTGTGATTTCTGGGGACCTATCCAGTTGGAACTGTTGGGAAAGGAGAGCCAATATGTTCAAGAACCCCTAGTCAGGCCTCAGTGATTAGTGAGGACAGGATTTGGGGGTACGGAGGAGATCTAGTGTTCACCAGATCTCCAAGAAGGATTTTTTTTAGTGTTTCTGTTTCATTTGGTCTGTTTTAGCAACGTGGAACTTTATTTTCTGTGTCTCCATCTGGTGGAAATCAGAGTTCTAGAAAAATGGCTAAGTCCACTAGCCTTAGGCTGTGGCCCCTTCTTGTGGTGACACTTGGAAGTGGGGCCACCACAGCCTTGGTTAGGACATCTAATCAAGCTTGGCAGTGTAAAAATTGTAAAGCGCTCCTGCCTAAGATTGGTAAAAGACAGTTTACCAGCTGGGCTAAGAGATGGCTTCCCTTCTCACTCAAAGGTGTTCAAAGGTCAATTGGTATGTTCATGTGCCTTGCCACCAAGCAAGCCCTGGAGAAATGGGGCTGGGCATGGGAAGGTGATCTGTTACGTGGATAAAAAATTTTGTTTTAAATTTTGGTTATCCATAAGAGTAATATTGGCAAAAGTATCTCTTGCCACTAAAGTTCCAGAAACTGTGTGGCTGATACACATCTTTGCACACTTGAAGATCCTTGTGAACACGTATGTATGTGTATGAATAAGCATGTTCAAGAAAACATTTTAATGGTATTTTAACACATAGAGCAATTTGCATTGTAATCAAGAGCCGGTATATTCACAAGTGGCAACCAGGAAAGTATTGGGAGACTTCATGGAAATAAGGCTCCCACCTCAGGTTAAGTTAAGTTGCAGGCAGCTCAGCAGAAGGTGTGCAATTTGTCTGGGAGATGATGCTACACGTTGCTTATGGACCAGCCTGGATCCAGCCCATTCCTCCCAACTTAGAGATTCCCAGCCATCGACTTTGTCATCCTGACCACCCCCACCATGGTGAAAGTAGGTGGGACCCCTGCCTGACTCCAGCACATGCAGCTGGTCCTGATGGAAGACTGCTTTGGATCTACTAGAACTTGGACTTTTGGTTTGTGACATTCTTTCTGTGCCTCACAGATCTGTAAACTTTATCCAGCTGGACCTGGAAAAGCATGTTCAAAGTCTCTTCACTGTATGTGTTTCCATCATATGGTACCAGCTTTAATTGCTGGAGAATTCTTGAATTACAGGTGGGAAAAGCCAAGGCAAAAATTAAAGGGGAGTTCTGGACAGCCTTGGGAAAAACCTGCTGTTTTACAGGAGAGACTCCTCTGTAAAATTTAGTGAAAGTAACTTGGTCAGACTCTTGATACTAAGGGCCCAGTGAAGCTCTCTCACTAGGTAATCAGTGATTTGATTTCATGGACATAATATCAATGGGGAGTGAAATAGGGTGCTTGAGCTAAGAAATGCCATCTTGCCATCTTAATAAACATTAAGACAAGATGGGACTTGCTGAGAATTCTAGAAGTAATAGATGACATTCTTTGGTTGCAGAAATGTCATGATCTTAGGCTCCAGGAAACATGTTCCCTGTAGATAACTGCACTTCTGATTATTTCCCTAGAGTCTACTCTGCCTGTTCATGACCCTTTTATTAGAAGTAAATAGCCACATCTACATTGCTGTGTTTTATGTATATTGTTTCTTTGAAGGCTACTAAGTCTTGCTCTCCACCCCAAGTATGTGATTTTTGTTTTTAAAAACTTAGTTCAAGCTCTGCTTGTGGCTGCTGGTCTTTGAGGCAGGAGTCCACCATGCAGTCACTGGCTTTCTAATAATGACTCCCAATTTGATTTGTTTTTCCTCCATATCATAAGCAGCAGCTGCTTCAAGTGACTGGGCATCCTTCTCTCCTTCTTTCTTTTACCCCTTTTGCTTCTTTTTCTTGTTTGTCCTGAGGTACAGTGCACTGTTCCTGAGCCTTTTCTCTCAAGGCTAGTGCTGTACCACTTGAGCCACTGCTACCCTAATGGCTTTTTTGGTACATAGTTGGAGACATGAGTGTCACTCACTTTCCTGCATGGGCTAGCTTCAACTCAAAATCTTCAGATCTCAGTCTCCTCAGAAGCTAGGATTGCAGGGGTGACCTACCCACACCCAGCAACAAGTGACCAAGTTTGGCAGTGGTTCATTCTATAGCAAGAAATAATGAAAGTACTTTCTGGGGCCATCATGTGGTAGAGACTGTGTGGGGAAAGGAACAGAAGTAAGAAGGTTTCTTGTCCTCACTGTTATTAGGCCCCCAGAAAATAAAACTGCAGAAATGCTCTTTCATATGCTTGCATGTGTGCACATGTGCACACACACACATACACGCACACACATCAGCATTAATACTGAAGAGATGGTAACTAGCTATGTATGTATGTATGTATGTATGTATGTATGTATGTATGTAAATTGAGCTATGGCTTGGTTAGTAGAATGTGAGCCTCAAGCAAAATAACTCAGTGAAATTGCACAGCTCCCAAGTTAAAGGCTGAGTATTAGCATAAAAAATCTGATATATGCATATACACATATATGGTATATGTATATCTATATTTAAATATATATTTAAATTTTCATTTACATGAGTGATATATAGAGAGATAGATTTCTAGATGTCTAGATGTCTAGATCAAAGTGTATATGTGTGTGTAGATTGGCAGCAGAGAAATTTGATCTATGGCATGGCAGTTTCTAGATACACTCTATTGCTGAGTCGTCTGCCCTTTCTACAATGGTTATATTTGAGATAGGGTCTTCCTTGTGACAATGACTGCACATAGAGTTAGGTTTCCTAGTTCAGACTTCCTCCTGGGATTATGGGTGGCTTCAACTGGACTGGGCCCCATCTTTTTTTTTCCTCTCTGTGTCTGTTGTGGGGCTAGAACTCAAAGCCTGGGCAATGTACATGAGTTATTTTGTTCAAGGTTAGTGCTCTACCACTTGCATGCCCACTTCCAGCTTTCTGGTGACTAATAGTAAATAAGAGTCTCAAAAACTTTCTTGCTCAGGCTGATTTTGAATAGCCATCATCAGATCTCAGCCTCCTGAGTAGCTCAGATTACAGGATGGCCTACTAAAACCAAGTGCAGCTCCATTTCCTTTTTTTTTTTTTGTAAGATTGGGGTGGGGGATGTGACACCATTGTTCAGTTCATTGCATGGTGTTACACAGGTCTGAGTTAAAAGTGGACCAGAAGTTTTTGTTTATTTTTTTATTGTAATTAATAAAAGGGTTACATGATATTTGCCAGATAGAAGGTGCATTAATTCACATACATTGATACCCTTTCACATGTCTTGGTACCCTTTACACCCCTTTCCTCCTCCCCCCCATCTTGGTTTTCCCCCCTTCCCTATCAAATTTCAAATAACCAAATACAAATAAATCCAATATATCAGATAACAAAGTGAGATACTGTAACAATATGAGATAACCAAGGGACAGCAAAAGAGATGAGAGACAACATAGTACATTAAGGATAACAACCATTCATTATATGGCTTTTGTTTTTATATCCTAGAGGTCCTTTCCATTAGCTTCATACTGTATGGCCTCATGTATCTAGGTTTTGCTCTATTGCAGATCTCTGTTAGTAGAGCCCAAGGTTTCTACTGATTATGACAAATGAGGGAAACCATTGAGCCTAATTTCCTTTGAGTCTGGCTTACTTCACTTAATATGATTTTTTCTAAGACTTTCCATTTCCTAACAAATGGGGCGCTATTGTTTTTAAGTGACAATGGATAGAAGGACAATTCTACTCATTGCAAGTTAATCCTCTCATTGAGCTGCTCCCCCACCCCCACCCCAAGATGCACATAAACAGAGAGGATGGTGGTGTTAGCATGGCCATATAATGGTGTTTTAAAAACCAAACCAGGCCCAAACCCCAGGAATTCCTAGGAAGTTCTAGCCCCTTCTTATGACAAATACAGTGACACAGTGAAGGGTAGAGTAAGTAAATTGATTACAAGGCAGACATCTTCAGAATAAGATGGAATTCTGGCCACATCCTTCAACCATGTCCTTAGGCCTAGGGTGTGTCTAGGGATGTGAGAATGTGCTACATAGAAACATCTAGGGCGGCCTGAGCGCTCATGTTCCTTGAGCCAGGAGCCACTCAGTAGGTGATGGAGGCACTGAGTGGTGTCCTGTGAATCTGTGCATGTCCTTCCTGAGATTTGATTGTGCTGTGGTCTGTAAATCAGCCAGGGATGGGTCAGGTGAGGCCAGAGCAGCTGGCATGTGACTCCATTGTGATGTCACCCATCTCTCCTGGCTGGGGGTGGGAGACTTCAGGCTGACCACACCCCTTCATTTGCATACTTCCGATCGACCTATGGCCTGGGAGCATTCGGGCCACGCCCACAAACAAGCCTAGTTGCCTAATGTCCCTTGGATTCCATGATTCCAGCTCTCACTTTGCCAGGAGTTGACCAGGTGGACACAGCTCCGGCCCTTGTGGGAGCATGAAGACCGGCCGAAACTGCGGGAGCCCCACGACCACCCCAGGGCAGTGTGAGGCCCCCGAGGAGCCTCCCAAAGGCCCCAAAGATCCTGAGCAGACTGTGCCAGGGTTCCCCGAGCAGAATGAGGTGGGTACCTCCCTAGCACGCGTGCTGCAGGCCACCACCTGCATCCACACACATCTGCAGGATCTCTCCAGCCAAGTGCATACGGCGAGGCTCCAAGCCGGTCAGCTGGGGGACGCCCTGCACCATCTCCACAGAGGGAGCGAGGCCTTGCAGATGAGAGTCCAAAGGATGCAGGACAGCCTGTCTGCTCAGGGCCAGAGCCAGGAGGAGGAGGAGAAGGGGAAGGAGGAGGAACAGGAGGAGAAGGAGGAGAAGGGGAAGGAGGAGGAACAGGAGGAGGAGGAGGAGAAGAGGAAGGTAGAGGAGGATGAGGAGGAGGAGGACGACGACGACAATGACGAGAATGAGGACGAGGCCAAGGAAGGGGAGCAGGAGCAGGAGCAGGAGCAGGAGCATCAGGAGCAGGAGGAGGAGGAGGAGGACAAGAATGAGACCATGGAGGAGGAGTAGGAAGAGCAGGATCTCAGGCGCCTCAGGTGGCCCTGGGCCTGCAGCGCCCAAGGAGCTGGCAGCCGCCCAGACCCCTGCTGCCCCGCCCAGCCCCGATGGCACGCGCCCCGTGCTCATCCCCATCCCGGAGCAGCACCGCAGTGAGCAGCGGGAGCCTTGCCTCGATGGCCACCCACAGCCCCTTCCCGGGCCTCGCCGGGCCTGGGTCCTCGGGAGCCTCACTGGCCACATCCTGCAGCTTCCCCGGCTCCTGAAGGTCGTGGCCCACGCAGTCATGGATGACAAGTTTGCCCTCCCCTGCCCAGCTAATGATGAGCTGGTGGAGGTCGTGGTGCTTCCCTGAGGTCTGAGGGCCACCGGGAGAGGACAGGGCTCGGCCCCACACCACCCCTGTCACCCCAGTTCCCAACACCCCAAATCCTTACGCTGCGGTCTCCAGCAAGGCCAGACAGCGTGGCACAAGCAGTGCCCTGGGTTCCCGCCTGGCACAGGCACATGGGCAGGTCCACTGCACCCGCCCTCTCAGGCTTCCTCATGGAAGAGCGAACTGCAGCTCACAAGGCCCAGACCCTGGGCAACTGGACTAACTCTAGGGCCATCAGCAAAGCCTTCATGGGACTGACTGTATGTTATGTTCAGAGCCCACAGGGAGTCTGATGGGAGGAGTGGAATCAAACCTGAACCAAGAAAAGAGAATTGCTGCTGAGTCACTGAGAAGGGCTGGTGGTAAGGACTGCAACAAAGACAAGTTTTCTCACCATAGAACTTGGGGAGTGTTCATGAGTTAATATAGTTTTACATTTTATGATTGCATACATTTTTTACTATATTTTTATCTAATTTTTCACACTGCATTCACTTTTTTTGTTTCAAATGTCACAATAGGCAAACTGACAGGTGAAAGCTGAGTAAATGTAAGAAAAGAAAAACATCATCTAAGCTGAATATTTTGCAAAAATGAGAATCGAGATATATTGTAATTCAAAACTGCGTATCAAATGTAGCACTTACTGTAATAGAAATCCACATATAGTATATAAGATGTACACTTTTGCATTGAAACATGCTGTCATATATAGTATATAATTTTGTAGAATAAAATATAATATTCCAATTCATTCTTCATGGTTCTTTTTTGCTTCCTAAAAGAAGCCATTAGAAAGTCTGAAATTCTATGACTTGTGGAGGTGACCTGCACTGTGTGTGTGTGCAGGGCCGGTCCATCCTGCCAGCTCAGGACACAACACTGCTGACAGGAAAGGAAGGAGAGGGCCAGCCTCCCCCACAAGGTCATTCTCACCACCAGGCCTCACTCTGCAGCCTCTTCCTGTGGAACATGGCTAGAGCGGCCTCTGAGAGCCTTGAATCTGCAGGTGGGAAAGGAATCTCAGGGCCCCCAGTCCCTTGGCTCCCTGAGTAGCAGGGCTCTCATCCCAAAGCACTCTCTGCAACAAGTTTCTCTTTTTAGACCTCTAATCCTCAGCTCCTGCTGGGAGCTGCAAGCAGATGTACATACCAGAGAAATCAGGCCCAACAGTCAGGTGGACAAAAGCAAGAATGAGCTGAGAGGACCAAGTCAGGGTACTGCAGAAGGGAAGGGTGACCAGTGATCATTCTATACCAGGATCTCCTGTACCAGGATGGTCTCCAGTACCAGGTGATCTCTTGTACCAGGGCCAGCAGATTACACCTAACAGAAGTGAGCTAGAAAACTGTGGAATCGTGACAAAATGAATGCACTGAGCTCGAGAGAAAAGGATAGCAAGATTATTAAAAGCACAAGTAGAGTACAAGCCCAACCCCAGTGACCCAGGCCTGTCATCTTACCTACAGAGGAGGCTTAGGTCTCAGGGTGTGCAGTTTGAAACATGCCTGGGTAAAAAAAAAGGCTGCAAGAGAATTATTTCCAGTCAATCTCCAAAAAAGCAAAAAGTGGAAGTTCAGCTGTGGCTAAAGTCTTTGAGTGCCAGCCTTTAGCACAAAAGCTCAAGAACAGGCTGGGAATCTGTCTTTGGCTTAGTGGTAGAGTGCTTGCTTGGCATGCAGGAAGCCCTGGGTTTGATTCCTTAGTACCACGTACACATGAAAAAAGCTAGTAGTAGTACTACTGCTCAAGTTCAAGAGCAGTGCTCAGGCCCTGAATTCAAGCCCCAGGACTGCCCCCCTCCAGAAAAATGCTTAGGGACAGTGCCCTCGATGAACTTATGGACACACACACACAGAGACACATACTCTTCAAGAGTAGAGACTCTGTAGAGAAGGGTCTTGGAGTTGAGAGCCACGTGAAATACCCCAGTGACGTGGTCTTTGTGCTTACTGCTTCTCACTCTCCCCAGGCCATAACTTGCTGGTCTCTGGCCCTGGGCGAATGTGGATGTATATGGAATTGGGTATGCTTGATTGTATACCAGGCATTCACTACCAACCCAGGAGATTAAAGAAAAGGCAGTTAGTAGAAAGCCAGGGCATTATAGGAAAAAAGCATTTGAGTAGGAACTTAAAAAAATTAAAAACTAGAATAGGACTTTTGCTGGGCAGGCCTAAGTTCTAAGGACTGAGGATCAAAACTAACCCAACTACACAAATGTGCTAAGATTCTTATCTCCTATTCAGTAGCACAAAGCCAGAAGTAGAGGTGTGGCTCAAATGGGAGCGTACCCATCTTGAGTGGAGAAGAGAGAGCATAAGGACCTCAATTTAAGTCATGGTACCCACAGAAAAAAAATTACCCCTACCCTACAACCACTCAGTGCATACAAATTACTATGCTCATAGTGGTGAAAATATTCCTAACAAGAAATTTATAAGCTGGGCGTGGTGGTTCATGCCTATAATCCTAGCTACTCAGGAGGCTGAGATCTGAGGATGAAGGTTCAAAGCCAGCCCAGGTACAAAAGTACCTGAGACGCTTATCTTCAATTAACCTCTAGAAAATGGGAAGTGGGGCTTGGCTCAAGGGTAGGGTAGCAGCCTTGAGCTGAAGAGCTCAAGGACAACACCCAGGCCCAGGGGTAGGCTCATAGACTGAAGTGTGGCCTAGTGGTAGGGAGGAGGAGGAGGAGGAGGAGGAGGAGGAGGAGGAGGAGGAGGAGATATGAACATTTCCACACACTAAAAGGAAAGGAAGGAGAAAAGAGATGAATATTTTAATGTATTCCCAGTCCTTGATAATTTTTCCAACCATTAACTCTATTTGACAATGGACCAGGAAAGCAGGACTAAACAGAGCAGGAACAAAACTTAAGCCTGCACCCCACCCCCTCCCTGTCCCCCCTGCCACACACACACACACAGTCTCATGGATTTTCATACCCAGGCTGGCTTTGAACTGCAATCCTCAGATCTCTGCATCCTGAGTAGCTAGGATTACAGCTATGAGCCACTAGTGCCTATACAACTGTTCTTTATTAATTAGTTTTGGGGGGAACATGCTGGAAAGGATACCCAAGAATCGGGTCACCATTCTTCTGCCTTTAATTCTGCTGTGGACTCAAATAATATGATCCCCGTGCAGCCTTCGGATGATCTAATGTCTCAGCTTTTGTGAAATAACCTTGGGTACACTGGGGTACAGATCCAGCTGCCTGAACTCACCTCACTTGTGTGAGTCATAGGGACTCGAGGCCCTGGTCAGGCTATGTAGATGGAACTTGATTGATCACTTCATGTCAGGTGAGCAGGGTTAGTGGAGAAATCTAGGCTCTCAGAGGTGGTACTATGGTAGAGCGCTGGCCTTGCACTGAAGAGCTCAGGAACTATTCTGAGGCCAAGTTCAAGCCCCACAACCAACCAAATACAAAGTAAATAATTTTTTTTAAAAAAGAAGATAAATCTGGGCTTTGATCAATCAGCTTCCTGTAGGTAGAGCTCTCGGCCCCCTCTCCATATTCCCTTTACTGCTCTAACATGTCCCACATAGACATGAGCCATCATGTCTGCCCTATATTCTTTATTAGTGAAGCCATTTCAGCTCAATATCACTTGTATGTATCACTAAGTGCATGTATAATCTGCAAGCTCTATGACTTGGAGCTACAGGGGGTTCTAGAACAATATACTACCTTTACTAATCATCTGTAAAACCAGGGAAATTAGACATCTTCATGGAGGGCTCACACATGTAACTCTAGCTATTCAGGAGACTGAGAGTAGAAGATCACTGTTCTAGACTTCTCTGGGCAGAAAAGTCCTTGAGCTTCTTATCACCAATTAGCAAAAAGCCAGAAGTGGAGGTGTGGCCCAAAAGGGAAAACTAGAGTGAAAAAGCTAAGCAAGAATGGGAAACTCTGAGTTCAAGCTCCGGTACGTGGGCATGCAAGTGCATGCGCATTCACATGCATGTGGGGGTGCTCACACAATAACTAAATAAATCTCAACTTAATTGAGATTCCTTCTACTAGGACAGACTGATTGGTTGTATAGGGGTTTTATATACTAAAATACTTTTTAAATATTTAAGAATTTTTGTACTCTAAAATACTTCAAAATATTTAAGAATTTCTGAGTGACCACACAAAGTTACATAGGTGTGAAAACCCATATGCTGTTTTGGAAATGAACTCTATCTTAAACTTTAGCAACCAAAGACCATTTTTCAACAGTTCACATTTGGTATTTCCATGAAACTAACGAGATTATTAAACCAACTATAGGTTTCAAAGTGGTTGACTTGTAAGTGATGATTTTCTATTTTCAGACAACTTGATGCTTCAATATATTTAGACTTTTAAAACTATGTCAATAAATGCATAAAAGAAAAGCATCATAACTTGCTTTAATACAAAGGTGTTTTAATTTTAAAAAAAGTCAAAGTCTACATTAAATCAGGGAACCAAGAAATCTAAACTGTACAAGCTTTCTGTATACTCAGAAAACCCAAACACAAAGTTTACGAATAAAACTCTTAATTTCAATTAGCGTCTAACTTAAAGAAAATGTCATAATACCCAGTTGATTAAATAGTTTTGTCATTTCAATTAAATGATTCACCTGAAACATAGAAAACAGGCAACAGACAAAAGACTCTCAAGGGTACTCAAATGAAATTCCTAGTTTCCAAAGGGCAGACACAGTCTTTAATTGCTTTTAGATAGGCACTTAGAAATGCTTCAGTGAGGTGAATTCCCACTAGATTGTGAATCACTCACTCAACACCAGGGTAAAATGAGATGCTACACAAGCAAACTGTCCCAAATGACCTATCTATTGCTGAGAATTATAACTATTTTCATGTTCTCTCTGAAAAGATGTTCTTATTATGCAATAAGAAGGATTTTGGTTAATTCATCTCCATTATATTAATCTCAATCTTCCTTTCAGTCAATCTGAATTCACAATATATTCCAAACTAGAATTAGCATGCTTCAACAAAAGAATATTGCAGTTTCTTCACATTATACTCCTTTTTAAATATGCTCCTTTTTAAAAAGAGTAATTTTTTAAATAAAACAGGAACTAATCATGGTTGCGGCAAAGTGGTTATCTTCTCTATTCTGCATTTTTTTACACTTCAGAGGTAATGTCTCCATAGTAATGGTCTTCTGCTGATTAAAATCCCTTTAAAAATGACATGAGCTGAAGCTGGAAAATCTCATAAACCCTTGAGGATGTTACGGGGTTTTAGGGGGCATCTTGTTTTAAAATAAAGACAGCTATCACTAGAAAGATCAGTTGGTTGAGTTCAAATTTTCTAAGTACCAGGCCGCATGACCCAAACTAGAAAAGCAGAGATGGACTCTAACACATAAGGGCTCACCAAATCCTTGAACATACAAAGACAAGAGGATGGGAGGACACTAGAATGGCCTCACTGGTACTTGGTGGAGTTACTAGCAGCACATTTATAAAAGCTTTTGTAGATATGCATAATACTTGTATATAATTCTTTGCTCTTAGGAAAGACATTCCTACACAAAAATCGTCACTTAAGGTTTGGAACTGAGGATCTGTAATCCTATCAATTAACAGAATAAACATTAAGTCATTATATTATTTCTCAACTGTAGCGCCAAAACCTTGAAAGGTCAATTTACAATTAAAATATTGAGTAACTAAAGACTGCTTGATTCTTGGGTAAATAAGATAATTTGATGTGACATTATCAATCCAGTCGCTCTAATGACAACCCTCTGACCTGTTCTCCTTCTTTGCTTCCATGGTATCAGCACAATAATGGAACTGAACCCAAACAGGGCCCACCATTAACAAAATCTTTCCTATTTGAATATAGTATTTCTATATGAGCTCCACTCTGTTCAGATTCTTTGGTAATTTTGGAGCATAAATAAAGACATTCACACAGTACTACAAGTTTATCAAAGGAAAAAAATCTCATCAGAAGTCCTAAAAGGTTATCAGCTATGATATGTAGCAACTTTCTAGAAAACCAAAGTAAGTTAGCTCTTAGTTTTCTGCAAGTCTTTTTTCACATGATCAGAAATTTAACATTAAAAAATATAAATAAAAATAGGTTCTACAAATAGCCTTCATGATCATTTCTGAAATTCAATTTATTGTCATGTCTTCTTGTCAAAAAAAATTTCTCCTGCTACAGGAAAAGCAACTTTATATTTTATATTATACAGGATATTTCCCTATGAATATATAGATTATGAATATAAATAAAGCTCATCAATATTTCTATAGTTAAATTAAGTATCTTAGTGGAGTATTTGAGTGAAGGTGTTAAATTTCTTCCTCATTAGAAACATCACCGCTGACTGTGGAGTTTGTATAGTAACTTGATAATAAATTCTACTTTTTAAAGATGTAGTTAGTATATTTCTTTTTAAATGTCTTTAAAACTGAAATTGTCTTCATATTCTATAGATGTCCAAACCAGCAGGGTGGATATTCTATCTCTAACTGTGGAAGGTGACTTTTACTGATTTCATAGATCCAGAACATGTGCAATAAATCAGCAAAATGAGCCAGACCACAGTGTTACACGTTACCCTACCTGGATTTAAAGGATATGTATTTCTCCTAAACTGACTAGAGTGGTTACAGTTCAAAGCCTCGGCACACACAGGCAGAATAAAACCTTCATATGCATGTAGGTAGTGCAGTTAGAAAGGGATGTACATTCCTTCTCTAGTACCTTCGTATAATTAACAAAAATAATAAAATATTTTTAAAAAAATAGCCAGCTGGCACTGCCAACCCATTCCTATAGTAGTCCTAGAAACCCTTAAACTTGAAGCATTCCCTCTCCAGTCAGTAAGCACCACAGTCTTCAGTGTCTTAGATTTCCAAGCCAGCCTTGTGAGGCATCTACCTGAGTTCTCTTGGCTGTGGGTCAAGGTGACCTTCATTCACAATTTCCCAGCTTTCATGTATATGGGAATAGTGCCACGCTGGGTCAACCCTTAGAACCTTTTATAGGTATAATTGAGAAAACCCAGTCTTTGGATTTGTAGTCCGGTTCTGTGATATTTGGCACTAGAGAAAAAAAGCAAAAGATTATAATTAGTGAAATATCATTACCATCAACATTTTTTTGGGGGGGGATTGGTCATGGGGTTTGAACTCTGGGACTGGGCACTGTCCTGAGCTCCTCAGCTCAAGGCTAGTGCTCTAGCACTTGAGCCACAGTGCCACTTACAGTTTTCCAGTGGTTACTTAGATGTAAATGTCTCATGGACTTTCATGCCAGAGCTGGCTTTGAATTGTGATCCTCAGATCTCAGCCTCCTGAATAGCCAGGATTACAAGTGTTCAGCCATCTGTGCCCAGCTCACCTTCAACTTTTGAATGACAACTTAGTGTAAAACTCCCTTACCTGGTTGTAAGATATCAGATTCGGGGAAGTCATCAAAATTTGAAGTGTCATCAATACTTTTGATTTCTATAGGGATTGCTGCTGGCCTTTCCCTATAAAAATAGGAAGCAAAAAAAACATGAAAAAGTGCTCTTGAACTCTTAAGTGTTCAACAAATAATTCCTGAAAACTCTGTATGCTATTTTATAAATATTCGAATGGCCAAAGACATTTAATGTCAACTTGAAAATAAAAAGTAGATTTCAAACTAGTTGAGTATAATTTTTTTGTTTGTTTTACAAGTCCTGGGCTTTGGCTCAGGGGCTAAGCACTGTTCTTGGGTTTTCTCAAGGCTAGTGCTCTACCACTTGAGCCACAGAACCACTTCTAGCTTTTTCCTATGTATTTTTAATTCCTATGTACCAAGGAATTGAACCTGAGTCTGCGCATGCTAGGCAAGCACTCTACCACTAGGCCAAACTCCCAGCCCCAAGTTGAGTATAATTTTTTAATGTGTCAATTAATTTGAACTTTTATTATGCTCCATTCATCCATCCATTTATTCTGACAACAGTAGGGTTTGAACTTAGGTTTGCATACCAAGCGCTCTACCATTTGAACAACAATCTCCAGTCCTTTTTTTTCTTTATTTTTTTTTTGTCCAGGACAAACCTGCACTATGCTCCTCTTATTTATGCCTCCCATGTAGTTGGGATGATAGAGGAATACCACCATACCTAGCTTTATAGGTTATGTTGCTATGTTTTGGTTTTGGCTTTGGTTTTTGCCAGTCCTGGGGCTTGAACTCAGGAACTGAGCACTGTCTTTGGGTTTTCTCAAGGCTAGAGCTCTACCACCTGAGCCATAGCACCACTTCCGGCTTTTTCTATGTATGTGGTACCAAGGAATTGAATCAGGGTCTTCGTGCATGCAAGGCAAGCACTCTACCACTAGGCCAAACTCCAGGCCCCTTTTTGTTTTGTTTTGTTGATGCTGGTCTTGGGTGCTGTCTCTGAGCTTTTTTTAGCTCAAGGCTAGCACTCTACACTTGAGCCACGGTTTCACCTCGACCTTTAAAAAAACTTTTTTGGGGCTGGGCCCCCAAACAGTGTGACCTAGTTGTACAGTACTTGCCTAGCATGCATGAAGCCCTGGGTTCCATTCCTCAGTACTAGATACATAGAAAAAGCCAGAAGTTGTGCTGCAGCTAAAGTGGTAGAGAGGCAGCCTTGAGAAAGCCCAAGGATGGTGCCCAGGCCTTGAGTTTAAACCCTACAACTGGGAAGGAAGGAAGGAAGGAAGGAAGGAAGGAAGGAAGGAAGGAAGGAAGGAAGGAAGGAAAAGAAAGAAAGAAAGGAGAAATTAGTAGTTAATAGGAGGGAAGAAGCTCATGGACTTTCCTGCCTGTGGTGGCATCAAACCACAATGCTCAGATCCTAGCCTCCTGAAAGCTAGAATGACTGGCATGAGCTACCAATGTCCAGCCTCTGCCACTTTTTGGGGGGAGGGGTATGGAATGGGGGATCATGGGCTTTCAACTTTGGACCTGGGCATTGTTCCTGAGCTCTTCAGCTCAAGGCTACCACCCTACCCCTTGAGCCTCAGTCTCACTTCCCATTTTCTAGTGAAGAGTCTCACGGTCTTTAGTGCCTAGGCTGGCTTTGAACAATCTTAGTCTCCTGAGTAGCTAGGATTAAAGGCGTGAGCCACCACACTGGGCCCTCTGTCACTTTTTGCTGGAGCAAAAATGGATCTCCCCCACAATCTTTTCAACTACTACTTTCCAAGTAGCTGAGATTGCAGGCATGAGTCATTGTGCTCACAGTCTAGCATGCTACTTATTTTTGCCAGTCCTGGGGCTTGAACTCAGAGCCTGAGCACTATCCTTGGGCTTTCTCAAGGCTAGTGTTCTACCACTTGAGCCACAGCACCAGTTCTGGCTCTTTTTCTATGTATGTGGTACTGAGGAATTGAACTCAGTGCATGCTACGCAAGCACTCTACCATTAGGCCAAATCCCTGGCTCTAGCATGCTATTTTTTTTTTGCCAGTTCTGGGCTTGAGCTCAAGGCCTGAGCACTGTCCTTGGGCTTTCTCAAGGCTAGAGCTCTACCACTTGAGCCTCAGCACCACTTCCGGCTTTTTTTTCTTTCTTTTTTTTTTTTTTTGCCAGTCCTGGGCTTTAGCTCAGGGCCTGAGCACTGTCCTTGGACTTTCTCAAGGCTAGAACTCTACCACTTGAGCCTCAGCACCACTTCCGACTTTTTTCTATGTATGTGGTACCGAGGAATCGAACCCGGGTCTTCATGCATGCTAGGCAAGCACTTTAACCACTAGGCCAAACTCCCGGCCCCGTCCGGCTTTTTTTTTTCTATGTACGTGGTACCGAGGAAATGAACCTGGGTCTTCGTGCATGCTAGGCAAGTACCCTAACACTAGGCTAAGCTCCCGGCCCTAGCATGCTATTTTTTAAGTGGAAAAAAAAAAGAAAAGAAAAGAGCTACTTAAGGAAAAGGAAAATTGAAGTTTGTTAAAAAATTTTATACTCAAAAGCTATGTACATATGGCCTTATAGGATGAGGCTAAGCGAAATGATCTCCAAAATATGAAAACAAGAGGTTTACCTTTATGATTGCTGTTCTTAATACACTATGTGAAGTTTTCTTTTTTTTCCCCTTATGGTTTATTTCCTGTTGTTACTGTATCTGACTTTGGAAGCTGGTATATTGTATATATGTTTATTTCAAATAGGAAAGGGAAGGGGAAAACCAAGGTGATTGGAAGGGGGTGGGAAGAGGGCAAGTGGGAGAAAAACCGGGAAAGGGGTATCAATGTTCAGGAAGTGATATACCCACTATCTGACAAATCTAACTGTACCCCCTATACATCACCTCAACAATAAAATACAACTTTAAAAAAAGAGAGAAAGAGAAATAACCACAGAGAAATGTCTTTGATTAAAGGCTGAGAGATATTGAAGTTATCCTTATAACAAAATTCAGATTGTTCTAATACTGGGGCCAAAAATGGATGATCATGAGAATCACCTGGGAAACATTTCAGATAGACTTCTAGGCTCTCAGCCCAGCAATTTTGTTTAAAAAAAAGATTTTATAATTACTGATGCTTAAAATATGTACATAGCCATAATTATTACACCTTCTTTATACATTAAGTGTAACTCAGTTTAGTTAGAACCATAGATCCTGGATATCTGAGCTCAACTATTAGTATGAAGTTGGGCAGTTAAGTCCCTGTTCTACAACTGCTCTCTGATTATAAAACCAAGAGACTGGACTGGCAGTCTTCAAACATCTTTCCAATCTTAAAAAGTGTGAGACAATAGTTGAAATATATCAATGAAATGATCTCTGTATACTTCGATAACTATAAACATTTAGCAGTTAAGAGTCAGGACTAGCTATCCTTGAGCCAAAAGCTCAGAGACAGTGCACAAACCCTGAATTCAAGCACCAGGACTTGCAGAAGTAAGTAAGTAAATAAATAAATAAATTCTAGACAGGCACCAGTGGCTCACACTTATAATCCTAGCTACTCAGGAAGCTGAGATCTGAGGATACTGGTTCAAACTTGACCCAGGTAGAGAAGTCTGTGAGACTCTTATTTCCAATGAACCGGCAAAATGCTGAAAGTGGAGGTATGACTCAAGTGGTTAGAGTGTCAGCCTTCAATGAAAAAGCTAAATAATGGTCTGAGACCCTGAGGTGAAGTCTCCCCACCTTCAAAACACACACATACAACTAACAACATCAACAACAAAATCCTGACATAGTAACATTTTAACGGTGCTACTTCTTGCACTGTATCAGACAGAGCTACCCACTAAATCTAGAAAGCTTCTGATTCAAAACCTTTGGAACATACCTGATGTGCCCCCAATCTACACCTTCAAAAAAGGGATGACCTTTTATTTCCTCTACTCTATTATTCCCAATTCTATTTTCAGAGTCAATACAAAATCTAGAGGAAGAAAGAGAAAGTAATATATAAATTACATTTAATATATAAATTACAAGTTGTATTGTTTCGTATGGTTTAGGTTTTTTTAACATTTTTTTTTTTGGTGGGTCATGGGGCTTGAACTCTGCCTGCGTGCTGTCCCCAAGCTCTTCAGCTCATGGCTAGTTTTCTAGTGATTAATTGGCAATAAGAGTCTCAGGTCCTTTTGTGCCTGGATTGGCTTTGAATATTGATCCTCAGATCTCAGCATCCTGAGTAGCTAGGATTACAGACGTAAGGCAGAGCTGCAATTATGTACTTAAGTTTTGCTGTGTTTATTGTGGAAAATGGCACTATTCAGAAAAATGATTCTAAATATTTTGAGGCCATTTCTGATTGCCTACATTAATAATATTCACGCTTAACATTGATAAAATGCTAATACTTTAAGGGCACTTTGTTTTCTAATTTAGAAACTCCAAAGTCAAATACCCTTAATGAATTCATTATTTTATTTTCCATTTTTCCTTTTTTCTGTCGTGTCTATGTGTGTATGTGCGCGTGTGTGGGCTTGCATGCATGTACACATGAACATTTGTACTGGGGACTGAACTCAGGCCCTGGACATTGTCTTTTTTGCTGAAGAGTGGCTTTCTGCCACTTGAGTCACAGTTTCACTTGCAGCTTTTTGCTGGTTCCCACCAGGCTGGCTTCTAACTACGATCCTCAGACTTCAGCATCCCAAGTAGCTAGGATTACAGGCATGAGCCACACACACACAATTGCTAAAAGTAGAATGGCTATTGGAAACATAAACACATCTACACAGACATAAAACCTATGACTCTATCGATATACTGTTTTATTTCATAAATTAATATGTATCTATGATATATAGCCTAATTTTGATTATGTTCTAAAAACTAAGTGCCAGTGATTGTATACAGATTCCCTTCTTGAACACTTGTTTGTTAAACATGTAATTTGAAATATGATATAAAAATCAATGTTAATAAATTCCTTAATAAAAAAAAGACTAAACTAAAAAAAAAGTAGAATGGCTGCATCACTTCGGAGATTTTATACAATATCAACCATCAAATCTCATGTATATGTTCTTTGCAGCCACATAAAACAGTACAAAATTTCCTCTTGTTGATGAAAAGAATGGAAGTTTTGCTTAGATTTCATATACAGACCTCTTATTTTCCTTTTTTCTCTCCAACAGCATTGGGTCATCAATTTTTTTTTTAATTTTTTTGCCAGTCCTAGGGCTTGAACTCAGAGCCTGGGTACTATTCCTGAATACTTTTTTTTTTTTTTGCCAGTCCTGGGCTTGAGCTCAGGGCCTGAGCACTGTCCTTGGACTTTCTCAAGGCTAGAGCTCTACCACTTGAGCCTCAGCACCACTTCCGGCTTTTTTCTATGTATGTGGTACCGAGGAATCGAACCCGGGTCTTCATGCATGCTAGGCAAGCACTTTAACCACTAGGCCAAACTCCTGGTCCCTATTCCTGAATACTTTTGTTCAAGGTTAATGGTCTACTGCTTGAGCCACAGAGCCACTTCCAGCTTCTTCTGTGTATGTGGTACCAAGGAATCAAACCCAGGACTTTGTGCATGCTAGGCAAGCACTCTATTACTAGGTTACACTCCTGGCCCAAATGTCATTTTTATTTTTATTTTTTTGTCAGTAGTGGGACTTGAACTCACCTGAGCTTTTTTTGCTCAAGGCTATCATCTACCACTTTGAGCCACAGTGCCACTTCCAGTTTTTTAGTGTTTAGCTGGTGATAAGAAACTTGGGCAGGAAGTTTGGCCTAGTGGTAGTATGCTTGCCTAGCATGTACGAAGACCTGGGTTTGATTCCTTGGTACCATAAACAGAAAAAAACTGGAAGTGGTGCTGTGGCTCAAGAGTTGTAGCCTTGAGAAAGGCCAAGGACAGTGCTCATGCCCTCAGTGCAAGGCCCAGGACTGGCAAAAAAAAAAAATTAAGAATTTCTATGGATCAAACTTCAATTCTTGGATCTCAACATGCTGAGTAGCTAAGATTACAACAATATCTGGCTGAGACATATTGCTTTTAAGAAATATCAGTATCAGGGCCGGGAGTTTGGCCTAGTGGTAAAGTGCTTGCCTAGCATGCAGGAAGACCCGGGTTCAATTCCTCGGTACCACATACATAGAAAAAAGCCAGAAGTGGTGCTGAGGCTCAAATGGCAGAGTGCTAGCTTTGAGGAAAAAGCCCAAGGACAGTGCTCAGACCCTGAGCACAAGCCCAGGACTGGCAAAAAAAAAAAAAGAAATATCAGTATCTGCACCAATCTTTTTTGTTTTCAATTCCATAAAATAGCTCCTTTTCCTCTTCTCACATTTTCCCAGTGAACTTCCTTTTAGGAAGCTGGTCTGTATAGATCAGGAATATTCTCTCCCCTCTACAAAAATGAAACAGATATTTGACTGGGTTTTAGGACATCCTGAAATTCTCCAAGAAGTTAACCACTAACCTGAGAATTAAATCCTTTGCTTTCTCAGAGATAGGTACTTCTGGAGGAAATACTAATGTTTCTTTCCAGTTCATCACTTTTCTGTATGTTTCTTGAGGTGTTTCAGAACAGAAAGGTGGATAGCCTACATAGTAAGAAAAACAAAGGTTCTATCCATTTTCATGATCAATTAAATTACACCTACCAAATACTTGCCATAACAAAATAACCCTGAATACTATGATAACAATAAAGTAATGCCAACATGTATAGTTTTATACTATAAGTGATATTATAGCAATAATACATTTAGGGTATCCATCCTCTCAAGTCACCTGAAGAGCTAAGGAGACTTTTCTTTTCTTCTTGTCTGTCTCTCTCTTTCTCTCTTTCTCTCTTTCTGTCTTTCTTTCTCTCTTTCTCTCTTTCTTTCTTTCTCTCTTTCTTTTTTTTGTCCTGATACTGAGGCATGAAGGCTTGAGCTCTTGCTTAGCTTTTTCACTCAAGGTCAGCACTGTACCACTGAGCCACACCTCCTCATCCAGCTCTTTGCCGGGCAGTTGGAGATAAGGGTCTTACCATTTGTCTAGGATTACAGGTATGATCACTGGGAATCAGCTGTGCTACAACTCTGGTACATGAGAGCTGAGGTTAACTTTGCTTCTGGCAACAGGATCTAGTATTTATCATTATGTGCTTAATACTGAGAAGGCAGAAATGAGTTTAAAATAGTTCAGCTACTTTTGCTCATATCTGTAAGTAAGTTCAAACAACAACACTCAAGGAAATACCCACATTGTATATGTAAATTAAGAACAAAACATACCTATTAGCATTTCGTACATAATGACTCCCAGAGACCACCAATCACACAGTTTGTTATAACCAGTCTGCATGCATACCTCTGGAGCAATATAATCTGGAGTCCCAACTGTGGAGTATGCCTGCAAAGGAACAGCTTGTTAAATCAGCATTCTCTGTGTGCGTGCGTGCGTGTGTGTGTGTGTGTGTGTGTGTGTGTGTGTGTGTGTATGCATGTGCACGAATATGAGCCAGTACTGGCACTTGAACTCAAGGCCTGAGCACCCATCAGCTTTTTTGCTTTAATGCTCACATTCTACTACTTAAGCCAGACCCCCACACTGGCATTTTGCTGGTTAACTGGAGATAAGAGTCTCATGGACATTTTTGCCCAGGCTGGCTTCATATCATGCCCCTCAGATCTCAGCTTCCTGAGTAGGTATGATTATAGGCATGAGCCATAGGTGCATGGCTTCAAACAAACCATTAAAAATTAAATAGCACTCAAGAAGAAAGTAAATTCCACCCAAGTCCTGGGTCTTGGACTCGAAGCCCTGGGCCTCTTTGTGCTCAAGGCTAGTACTCTACTACTAGTGAACCATAGCACTACTTCTGAGGAAGTAAATTCTTTGACCAATAATTATTTTCCATGTTTATCAAGTGTAAGGTTTAGTGATGGTACTGAGTAAGATAATATGTTATAAAAATGTGATTCTGTCCTCTAAGAGGTTCTAGTAAGGGCTAGAAATGTGGCTTAGTGGTAGAGTGTTTGCCTAGCATTCATGAACCTCTGGATTTAATTCCTCAGTACCACATAAACAGAAAAGGCCAGAAGTATAGCTGTGGCTCAAGTAGTAGAGTGTTAGCCTGTATAAAAGAAGCTCAGGGACAGTTCTCAGGCCCTGAGTTCATGCCCCAGAACTGGAAGAAGAAGGAAGAGGAGGGGGGAGGAGGGAGAGGAGGAGGAGAAGGAGGGAGAGGAAAAGGAGGGGAGGAGGGGGGGAGAAGAAGGAGGAGGAGGAGGGGGAAAAGGAGAAGGAGAAAGGAAGAAGAAAAGGAAGAAGAGGAAGAAGAGGAGGAGGAAGAAGAGGAAGAGTTCAAGTAAGCTGGGTGCTGGTAGTACTCAGGTAGGCTAGTGCTCTATCACTTGAACCCTACCTTCACTTCTGGCTTTTTTGGTGGTTAACTAGAAGTAAGAGTCTCATAGACTTTTCTCCCCATGCTGGCTCTGAATCATAATCCTCAGATCTCAGCTCTCTGAGTAGCTAGGATTACAAACTGGTGACTAGCCTTCCTTTTTTTTTTTTGCCAGTCCTGGGGCTTGAACTCAGGGCCTAAGCACTGTCCTTGGGCTTCTTCCTCAAGGCTAGAGCTTTGCCACTTGAGCCAGAGCACAATGTCTGGCTTTTCTATGTGCATGGTACCAAGGAATCGAACCCAGGGCTTCAAGCATGCTAGGCAAGCAATCTACCACTAGGCCAAACTCCTGGCCTTTTTTTTTTTTCAATTCTTAGTTTCTATAAAATCCTATAAAAATTGCATCTTTAAGGCAGTTGTTTTGTTTTTTTTCCAGTCCTGGGCTTGAACTCAGGGACTGAGCTCTGTCCTTGGACTTTCTCAAGGCTAGAGCTCTATCACTTGAGCCTCAGCACCACTTCTGGCTTTTTTCTATGTATGTGGTACCGAGGAATCGAACCCGGGTCTTCATGCATGCTAGGCAAACACTTTAACCACTAGGCCAAACTCCGGGCCCAAGGCAGTTGTTTTTAATGAGGAGTTTTGCTGTTTGACAATGTGTGACAGCAGATTCTGTCATCTCTGTGACCTGAGGAAAGACATGACTATAGTTAGTGGGCAGAGAAAATTTCCTGCTCCAAATATGAATACCTTACTCTCTACTTCTCCTTTGGAAAACATCAATATGCATACTTATCACCTGTCATCTGTGAATTCTCTTGCCATATTTTTGTTTTGGTTTTTAGATATGGTCCCAACTATGAAGCCACCACAATCTCCTGAATGCTGGGATTACAGGTATGTACCAACATGTCAGATCTCTATCACGCCGTATTTCTAAGTCATATTCCTTTTCCCCCCTATTATAAGTAGGGAATACAGCTATTATTTTCTCAACTATGAAATCTAATCTAAAAGTGATACATGTAAAGATAAAACGTTTTTTTCACCTTAATATAGAACTTCATGTTTAATAAACAAACACTGAACTAAACTGAATAGAAGGATGGTAGGACGGAGGCTAGCCTGGGCTGCATGGTCAGATCTTGTTACATGTAAACAAGTAAGCCATGAACCAGAAAGGACTTTCTAGCATAGATTATAATTACTTGGGTTAGTGAGAGAATGAGCTCAATGATTCAGAGGTCATTTATACGGTTTTAATGGCTGTCAGAATATTATTTGAATTAGTACCCCTTTAATTACTTGGTTGGACAAATATTTATGGAGCATTTATATGTGTTTAGCATTGAATAAAGGAAGTAGGAAAACAAATTCAAAAGGCATATCCAGGTTGATATTGTCCAAAAAGATGTACTCATGACCTGACTTATAAAATGTTAAGCCCTCTGTTCAAAACCTTTATAATAACAATAAAAATGCAGTTAATTTTTTTCATTTAGTGTTTTTAAAGACATATTCTTAAGAATACATAGTTTGGTTGGGGACTGGGGGCTCATACCTACTCCATAGGCTGATATTTGATGATCAAAGTTCAAAGCCAGCCCTGGCAGACAAAGCTGAGAAACTCTTAACTCCAACCAACTAACAAAAAGTTGAAAGTGGAGGTGTGGCTCAAGTGGTACAACACCGTGCTCAAGCCCTGAGTTCAATCCATGGTATGGGCACAAATACTCATATACAAAATGTGGTTGACTCACCAGCTGTCTCCTGTTCTTCTTCCATGTTTCTGCTTTCCTCTTGGAGTTCATGTTCTGAAATGCTAATTTCAACAGGAAAAAACTGTCATCATGAGGGGAAAACTCTCACCAGAAACCCAAATCACACAGATAGAGACACACAGACACAGACACAGACACACACCAATTTAAGGAAGAGATCTGTCCTTAACATTATTGAATTAAACAGAACAGGGGGAAAAAACTAACAAAGCAAACTTACAGAAATCACTTGGTGGGTTGTGTGTGAGATTTCTGTAGAATTCAGTCCTGTGGGCTTTCTTTAACCCCGTGCATAACCCAAAATCAGATAATTTTACATGTCCCTAAAAACAGAAAGTCCCAAGAACACCAATTTATATTAACATTGAAAACAGCAACTAAAATAAAAAAAACAAAAAAAAATCTTATTACAAACTCTTCTTTTTAAATGTAAAGCTGTAAAACTTCTTAGCTTAGAACTCATACTGTCTGGCCCTGATGGCTCAGGCCTATAATCCTAGCTACCCAGGAGGATAAGATCTGAGGATTCTGGTTTGAAGCTAATCCAGGCAGACATAAGACTCCATGAATTAGCAAAATGCTGCCAGTGGAGATGTGGCTCAAGTGGTAGAGCACCAGCTTTGAATGAAAAAGACAGAGCCTAGAGCCCAGGCCCTGGGTTCAAGCCCCAGTATTAAAAAAAAATTCATCATGGTAAAAATGAAAAATTATGAATATCTCAGGATGATGATTTTTTAAAAGGTAGAAAACAGACAAAATAGGAGCTAGGAGCTGTAACCCCATGGTGTCCTTCCCCCTCCAGCCCTAATTTGCTATATCATTCTATGAAACAATGTAGTTTACCAATGATCTGAAATTGCAGATGACCATTTCCAACCATACTACCAGCTCTATTTTTCTGTAAGACAATCAGCAGAGCCTAGTAAGCCTCTAGTTGAGTCACGTGCCTTGGCATCCAATAAAAGGTTGTCTGGCTTAATATCCCGATGAATAAAACCCAACTGGTGGATTGCATCTATTGCTAGAACAGTCTCTGAAATGTAGAACTGTGTTTCTTCTTCTGACAAGCTATCCTTCTTCATTAACAATGTCATCATGTCACCTAAATAAAGGAAGGGACCATGTTAACTGAAAAGGCCTTGAAGGGGAAAAATATTGCAAAAGCGTGCGTGCGTGTGTGTTTATGCACATGCACCGGTACTCGAGCTTGAAATGAGGACCTGGATCTCACTCTTAGCTCTTTCACTCAAGTTTGGGGCTCTACCAAAGTGGAGTGCTATAGCTCCACTTTGGCTTTATTCTGGTTTATTGGAGCCACAAGGTTCATACTTTCCTGCCTGAGCTAGAGAGATCCTGAGATCTCAGTTTCCTGAGTAGCTAGGATCACAGGTGTGAGCCACCTGCTTCTTTGTATGTTTGACTCATACCTATAACTAGTGGTGGGGTGTCACTGCATAATGTGTCATGGCTCTGGGGATAGAGTATCAAATTAAATTAGAGCAGATCTGATAACCTACCAGTCAACCTTCAGAATAAGTTGATGAGAATAATATGCTAAATTGTGCAAAAAGAATCAGAATATACAAACACATTCCTTCTGAAGTTTCAAAAACAGCCTGAGATGGGCACTGGAGGCTCAGGCCTATATTCTAGCTATTCAGATGGTTGAGTTGTAAAGCTCAAGGCTCAAGGCAGGAAGACAAACCCAAGAGATACGCTTATCTCCAATTATGCAGCAAAACGCTAGAAGGTATGGCTCAATTAGTAGAGCATCAGCCTTGAATGCCAAGCAAGAACCCAATTATGTGAGTTCAAGCCCCAGTTCTGGCACACAGAAACAAACAGTTGAGCTCCTCAGACCAAATAGGACATCAGCCCACTAAAGAAGTCACTTCTAGACATTCTTTCATT
Source organism: Megascapheus bottae (assembly GCF_031878675.1). NCBI lineage: Eukaryota > Metazoa > Chordata > Mammalia > Rodentia > Geomyidae > Megascapheus > Megascapheus bottae. The sequence continues at coordinate 7,844,833 of NC_143510.1, forward strand.
TTCAAGTCTTTTTTTTTCTTTAAAAAGGAAAATAATTTTAACCATTGTAAACACTATTGTACTTCTGACACAAAACTGACAACTGATAGCATTTATTATATATACTTTAAGTCTTGAAAAATATAATATGTGAGCTGGATACTGATGACTCAGGCCTGTAATCCCAGTTACGCATGGGGCCAAGATCTGAAGACTAAAGTGTGAAGCCAGTTCAAGCAAAAACATGCCATGAGACTCTTATCTTCAATTAACTAGCAAAAAGTTATAAATGGAGCTGTGACTCAAGTGGTAGAATTGCAGTCCTGAATTTAAGCCGTAGTATGTTACACAAAATATTACTATTCTGTAGCCAGGCGATAGAAACAATCCAGATGCCCTACTACAGAAGAATGAATACAGAAAATGTGGTGTGTGTGTGTGTGTGTGTGTGTGTGTGTATGAAATTCTACATAGCCAACAGACAAGATAAAATAATGGCATTTGCAGGGAAGTGGATAAATCTAGAGCAAATCATGTTGAGTGAGACAAGTCAAGACCAAAGGAACAAAAGGCGCATGGTATCCTTAATATGTGGCTATCAGATCCAAACAGTACAAGAGTGGGACTCAAAAGTTGCATACCCAATGCTATGGACATGGTATTGGAAATAAACACAACTACATAGTCATAAAAACTTATGACTCTATAGACATATTGTTTTTTACATAGATTATTATGTATCTATGACATACAAACCCTCACCCTAATTTTGATTATGTTCTAAAATATAAGGGCCAGTGATTGTATATAGAGATTCCCTTCTTGAATACCTGTTTGTTAAACACGTCATTTGAAATATGATATAAAAATCAATGTTAATAAATTCTTTAATAAAAATTTCATGACTCTATAGACATGTTTTATTACATAGATTAATATGTATCTATGACATACAAACCCTCACTCTAATTTTAATTATGTTCTAAAATCTAAGTGCCAGTGATTGTATATATAGATTCCCTTCTTGAATACTGTTTGTTAAACACATCATTTGAAATATGATATAAAAATCAATGTTAATAAACTATGCAATAAAAAAAATATATTACTATTGTGGGGCCAGGAGCGTGCCTACTGGTAAAATGCTTGCCTAATATACATGAAGCCCTGGGTTTGATTCCTTGGTACCATATACACAGAAAAAAAGCCAGAAGTGGTGCTGTGGCTCAAGTGGTAGAGTGCTAGCCTTGAGAAAGTGCCTAGGCCCTGAGTCCAAGCCCCAGGACTGGCCAAAAAAAAATTATTGTTGTTGTTATTATTATTTAGAGATATTCTTTTCCCTTCATTCCCATTTTATTTCCCCCTCCTCTTAGCAGAGCAATGATGGCTGGATTTGGTTTGTTGTGTATCCTTCTAGCTTACTTCATTTTTTTTGTTTGTTTTTATGAAGTACTGGTCCTAGGGCTTGAACTAAGGGCTGGGCACTGTGTCTGGAGGAAAACACTACCCCTTGAGCCACAACTCCAGTTCTGGCCTTTCTTTGATAATTTATTGAAAATAAAAGTCTCACAAACTTTACTGCCTGGGCTAGCTTTGAACTGTGACCCTCAAATCTCAGCCTCGTGAATAGCTAGGATAACTGGCAGCCAGCTTTTCTAGCTTACTTTTTTGGGGGGGGGTAGTGGTGGTTATGGGGCTTGAACTCTGGGCCCAGCCACTGTCCTTGAGCTGTTCAGTCCTAGACTAGCACTCTACCACTTGAGCCACAGCACTACTTCCGGTTTTCTGGTAGTTAGAGATAATAGTATCATGGGCTTTCATGCCCAGACTGGCTTTGAATAGAGATCCTCAGAACTCAGCCTCCTGAGTAGCTAGGATTACAGGCATGTGCCATGTGCCACATACACACATACTGTATATTTCATATACACATATTGTTATATAAACTTATACTCTTCTATGTTTTGTTTTGTTTTTTGCCAGTCCTGAGCTTGAGCTCAGGGCTTGAGCACTGTCGTTGGACTTTCTCAAGGCTAGCACTCTACCACTTGAGCCTCAGAAACACTTCCGGCTTTTTGCTATGTATGTGGTACCGAGGAATCGAACCTGGGTCTTTGTGCATGCTAGGCAAGCACTCTACCACTAGGCCAAACTCCCAGCCCTTCTATGTTTTTTAATTGTATAAATGGTAAAGGGACAAGAATTTTAAATTTCCTTATAAAATACTCCATGAGAAAGAAAAGTCAGATAACCTAAGAAGAGACTATATTTGCAAGAACACTAAGAACCACAACACAGAAAAAGGACAGATGAACATGTGGCAAAACAGAAAGGCAACAGAGGAAAATAAATAATTTGTATTTCTGCTTCGGTGGAGTTAGGAAAAACAAAGGCCTCCATCACAAGATAACTCAGGCAACCTTGAAATGACAAACTTACTTTTAGATCAAATCCAAACTACCAGAAAGTTTTAAACCTCACTGCAGGAATTTCATGGACCAATTACTTCCCCAGCATGACAGGAGAGTGTTAAACGAGAAAACCCAATGTTCCCCATATCTCAGAAAGTAGCAGGGAGGTGTCATACTTAGAGTGAGACTCCTCTTTAAGACTGACATACTTGGAGAAGTTGAACACCCAGGAAAGTATGGCTCATATAGGTGAGCTAAGAAGACAGAACAACCAGGAACTCAGGCAGTGAAGGAACTGGTTGGCAGTCAGTACCCCTGAGCGTCACTGTAGGTAGACCTGAGAAACTGGCAGATCCTAGCACGCTTACCTACCAAAACTGAGCCAAGATAATATAAGCCACATACACAGTTCTACAAAAAAGCAATGAAACTGAAAAATCTTCCAACAAAAGCCCAGGCTCTGTAAGATTCACCAAAACTTTAATGAAAAACTAACACCAGGACACCTCAGATATTCCCATGAAATGTACAAGGGAACATCACGCCAACTTCATTCTATGAAGTCATTTTCTTACACTCATTCAAAAAATCAGACAAAAAACAACTGTAGACCAACCTGTAACATGCAAAAGTTCTAAATATAATACTTGCAAAGCAAATACATCAACATTTTAAAAAGATCAAGTTGGGTGCTGGTGGTTCATAGCTGCAATCCTAGTTACTCAGAAAGCTGAGATCTGAACATCATAGTCCAAAGCCATTCCTGGCTTCAACATGATAAAAGTTATGAAGAAACTAGGAGAAGAAATAATGTAACTCAATAATAAAAACTGGATATCACGGGGCCGGGAGTTTGGCCTAGTGGCCTAGCATGCATGAAGACCCGGGTTCGATTCCTTGGTACCACATACATAGAAAAAAAAGCTGGAAGTGGTGCTGTGGCTCAAGTGGTAGAGCTCTAGCCTTGAGAAAAGTCCAAGGACAGTGCTCAGGCCCTGAGTTCAAGCTTGACAACTAGAAAAAAAAAAGCAAGCTGTATATCATAACTCCATAGCTAACATACTAAACAGGAAATAATTGAAATAATTTCGTCTAAAAAGTCAGAAATGAAGAATGTTTACTCTCCCTACTTTCGCTGAGCAAGTGAAAGAAAAATGGTCCAACCTAGAAAGAAGTCAAATTATCTCTGTTAGCAGGTAATTTAATTCTATGCTTAAAAGACTAAATATTCCACAAAATCCTCTTAGATCTGATAAGCATTTTGGGCAATATAACCATAAAATAAACATACGTTTAAAAAAAAAAAGCAGGCTGGGAAATTAACTTAGTGGTAGACTGTGTGCCTAGCATGCACGAAGCCTTGGGTTTAATTCCTCAATACTAGATAAACAAAAAGCCAGAAATAGTGCTGTAGCTCAAGTGGTAGGTGCTAGCCTTGCACAGAGAGAAGCTCAGGGATAGAGCTGAGGCACTGAATTCAAGTACCAGAACTAGCAAAAAAGAAAAAAAGAAAAAAAAAAGCTTTTCTTTATAGTGACAATGAACAGGCAGAAAACAATCCAAGTAGGTCACAGTGGCTCAGACCTGTAATCCTAGCTACTCAGGAGGTGAGATATGAGGATTGGTTCAAAGTCAGCCCAGCACTCAAGTTCCCTGAGACTCTTATCTCTAGTTAACCACTAGAAAAGGGGAAATGGTACGAAGACTCAAGGGGTATGGTGGTATCCTTGAGCTGAGGAGCTCAGGCCCAGATTTGAATGACTGACAAAAAAAGAAAAAAAAATCTCAATAGTCTCAAAAACAATACACCTATGTATAAACTTAACCAAAGAAGTAAAAGACTTTTTTTTTTGCCAGTCCTGGGCTTGAGCTCAGGGCCTGAGCACTGTCCTTGGACTTTCTCAAGGCTAGAGCTCTACCACTTGAGCCTCAGCACCACTTCTGGCTTTTTTCTATGTATGTGGTACCGAGGAATCGAACCCGGGTCTTCATGCATGCTAGGCAAACACTTTAACCACTAGGCCAAACTCCCAGCCTAGAAGTAAAAGACTTTTATGATGAAAACTATACAACCTGAAATTGGAGAAGACAGCAGAAAATGGACATTTTCCTCAAGTTCATGAGTCAGCAGAATAAATATTATGAAAACAGACATACTACAGAAAGCAATCTATAGATTCAATACATCCCCACCCAAATCCCAAATCATTCCTCACAGAGACTGAAGTAGTATTCTTAAACTCATTTGGCATCATAAATGACCCTGAGTAGCCAAAGCAATCCTGACTAAAAAGAGCAATGCTAGAGGTATAATATCGGATTTCAAATTGTAACAAAAACAGCTTGGTACTTGCATAGAAACAGGCAACAAATAACAGTGAAACAGACTAGAAGACTCAGAAATAAAACCTCACAACTACAGTGATCTGATTGTTGACAAAGTAGCCAAAAGTATCTTGGAGAAATGACAGCCTCTTCAACAAATAGTGCTGAGAAAACTGAGCATCTATTAAGACTATTTTTCATCCTGTAGAAAAATCAACTCCCAAGTGGATCAAGGATCATAATGTAAGACCTGAAATCTTGAAACTACTACAGGGAAATGTCTAGACAGGCGCAGGTAACTTTACTAAATAGGATTCTAATTGCCCAGAAATAAGAACAAGAAAGAACAAATGGCAATGAATGATACTCACTGGACATTTGAGGGTAGGGAGAGAAGGCTGGGAGTGAGGAAAAGGTGACATTGTCCAAAAGAAATGTACTCTTTACCTGGTGTATGTAACTGTAATCCCTCTGTACATACCACCCTTATACTAGCAATTTAAAAATAAAGGACAGATGAGTATAGGTTTTTTAAAAAATTTCTGAACATCAAATAGGGCAATTACTAGAATCAAGACACAGCTCACACGCCTGGACCTGGTAGTTCACATCTGTAATACTAACTACTCAGGAAGCTGAGATCTGAGGAGGACTGAACCCACCCCAGGCAAGAAAGTTTGTGAGACTCTTACTTCCAAATAACCAGAAAAAAAAAATCTCAAGAAGTGAGCCAGGTGCGTTGGCTCACACCTGTAATCCTAACTACTCAGCCAGCCAAGGGCAATAAAGTCTGTGAGACTTTTATCTCCAATTAACCTGTGGCTCAAGGGGTAGGGTGGTAGCCTTGAGCTGAGGAGCTCAGGGACAATGCCCAGGCCCAGAGTTCAAATCCCATGACTGACAAAAAAAAAAGAACAAGAAGACAAGAAATAGAGGTTGGCTCAAGTGGTAGAACATCAGCTTTCATGGAAAAATTCAAGCAAGGACAAGCCTCAATACTAGCATACACATAAACACATCAAAACAGAACACAAAAAAATATTAATTCAAAGAATGGGAGAAAAACCTTTGCCATCTATTCAGTGGATACAAGATTAATATCTAGAATATACCAAGAGCTCACAAAATAATGCAGTGAAAGAACAAATAAACCAACGAATGGGTAATGTTTAGCTTTCAGAAAACAAAATACAAGTGACTAATGAATGGAAAAAAATGTTTGACATCCCTTGTATTTCACAAATCAGAACTACACTAAGATTCTATCTCATCTCAATAAGAATGGCAATCATCAAAAACCAAAAAAGGACTAATGCTGAAGAGGAATGGATGGGGAAAAAAGGCACCCTCATATATGGCTGGTGAGAATATAAACTGCTGTCACCACCATGGAAATAAGTATGGAGGTTCTTCACAAGACTAAAAATAAACCTGGGGTGGGGAGTTTGGCCTAGTGGTAGAATGCTTGCCTAGCATGCACAAAGACCCGGGTTCAATTCCTCGGTACCAAGTACACAGTAAAAGCCAGAAGTGGCACTGTGGTTCAAGTGGTAAAGGTCTAGCCTTGAGAAAGTCCAAAGACAGCGTCCAGGCCCTGAGTTCAAGCCTAGCAAAAAAATAAAAATAAACCTATCTTATGACCCCTTTTACCACTTCTGGGCATTCATCTGAAGGAAAGTAAATCAGTATATAAGAAAGAGAACTGCATACTCATGTTTACTGCAATTCTGTTCACAACAAATTGTGGCATCAACTGTGCTGAATAACCCAATAAATGCACAAAAAAATATGGTGTATATGTATACTATGGAGTATTACTGAGTCATAAATGAAAATGGTACTATGTCATTTGCAGGAAAATGAATAAAACTGGAAATCACCATGTTCGATGAGATAAGCCAAGCTTAAAAAGCCAAATATTAGCTAGACTCTGTTGGCTCACACCTTAATCCTAGCTATTTAGGAAGCTGAGTTCTGAGGTTCATGGTCTGAAGATAGCCAGAGCAGGAAAATCTATGAGACTGTTCTCCAATCAACTACCCAAAAAGCCAAAAGTAAAATTGTGGCTCAAGTGGTAGAGCGCTTTGAGCACAAAAGCTCAGAGACAGCACAAAGGCCTTGAGTTTAAGCCCAAGAATTAGCGCACATGCACACAGGCCCCCCCCCCCACTCATTGAAACCTCACAAATGATTCTGGAAAAGGAGAGGAGATTAGAGGGGAGGAATGGGAATATGGTGGAGGGGATGAATGAATTTGTTCTAAGTGTACTATGTGCATGTATGAAAATATCACAATGTACAATATGAAATCCCCACATATCACAAATGCATGTTAACTCAAAAATAATAGTAAAATTACATATATGGTATCAAACTATTAGTATGATTTCATAGCTTCCTTTATTTCACTTCACTCGAGGTTTAACTGTCAAAACAGTTTATAACTGCTGTAAAAATATTTCCCCTTGTAACTATGCTGGATTTCATTTTCATATCTTCTGATAGGAATTCATCTTGCATTAAGTTTCCACTATTATAAATTCAATGTGGGAGTCAACATCCCCCCCCTCTCTCTCTCCCCTTCCTGTTATTTTTTTCTTTGTTTTTTGTTGTTTTTTTTTTTTTAAGTACACTAGATTTGGCCTCAGGGCCTCCAGATTATAAGCACCTCCGCTGTGACTCAGCTTGAGCTCCTGCCTCCAGCTTTTTGGCTGGTTTGCTTTTATTTGCTGGTCCTGGAACATGAATTCAGGGCCTGAGCGTTGTTTCCCAGTCTCTTTGTGCTCAAGGCTAGCACTCTATCACTTTAGACACAGCACTACTTCCAGCTTTTTTGAGTGGTTTATTGAAGAAGAGTCTCATGGGCATTTTTCTGCCCTGGCTGACTTTGAACTGCTATCCTCAGATCTCAGCCTCCTCAGTAACTAGGCTTACAGGCCTGAGCCACCAGTACCATTCTTGGTAGTTATTTTCTTTTTTTTCTTTTTTTTTTTTGCCAGTCCTGGGCTTGAGCTCAGGGCCTGAGCACTGTCCTTGGACTTTCTCAAGGCTAGAGCTCTACCACCTGAGCCTCAGCACCACTTCCAGCTTTTTTCTATGTATGTGGTACCGAGGAATCGAACCCGGGTCTTCATGCATGCTAGGCAAGCACTTTAACCACTAGGCCAAACTCCTGGTCCCTATTCCTGAATACTTTTGTTCAAGGTTAATGGTCTACTGCTTGAGCCACAGAGCCACTTCCAGCTTCTTCTGTGTATGTGGTACCAAGGAATCAAACCCAGGACTTTGTGCATGCTAGGCAAGCACTCTATTACTAGGTTACACTCCTGGCCCAAATGTCATTTTTATTTTTATTTTTTTGTCAGTAGTGGGACTTGAACTCACCTGAGCTTTTTTTGCTCAAGGCTATCATCTACCACTTTGAGCCACAGTGCCACTTCCAGTTTTTTAGTGTTTAGCTGGTGATAAGAAACTTGGGCAGGAAGTTTGGCCTAGTGGTAGAATGCTTGCCTAGCATGTACGAAGACCTGGGTTTGATTCCTTGGTACCATAAACAGAAAAAAACTGGAAGTGGTGCTGTGGCTCAAGTGGTAGAGTTGTAGCCTTCAGAAAGGCCAAGGACAGTGCTCATGCCCTCAGTGCAAGGCCCAGGACTGGCAAAAAAAAAAAAATTAAGAATTTCTATGGATCAAACTTCAATTCTTGGATCTCAACATGCTGAGTAGCTAAGATTACAACAATATCTGGCTCAGACATATTGCTTTTAAGAAATATCAGTATCAGGGCCGGGAGTTTGGCCTAGTGGTAAAGTGCTTGCCTAGCATGCAGGAAGACCCGGGTTCAATTCCTCGGTACCACATACATAGAAAAAAGCCAGAAGTGGTGCTGAGGCTCAAATGGCAGAGTGCTAGCTTTGAGGAAAAAGCCCAAGGACAGTGCTCAGACCCTGAGCACAAGCCCAGGACTGGCAAAAAAAAAAAAGAAATATCAGTATCTGCACCAATCTTTTTTGTTTTCAATTCCATAAAATAGCTCCTTTTCCTCTTCTCACATTTTCCCAGTGAACTTCCTTTTAGGAAGCTGGTCTGTATAGATCAGGAATATTCTCTCCCCTCTACAAAAATGAAACAGATATTTGACTGGGTTTTAGGACATCCTGAAATTCTCCAAGAAGTTAACCACTAACCTGAGAATTAAATCCTTTGCTTTCTCAGAGATAGGTACTTCTGGAGGAAATACTAATGTTTCTTTCCAGTTCATCACTTTTCTGTATGTTTCTTGAGGTGTTTCAGAACAGAAAGGTGGATAGCCTACATAGTAAGAAAAACAAAGGTTCTATCCATTTTCATGATCAATTAAATTACACCTACCAAATACTTGCCATAACAAAATAACCCTGAATACTATGATAACAATAAAGTAATGCCAACATGTATAGTTTTATACTTTAAGTGATATTATAGCAATAATAGATTTAGGGTATCCATCCTCTCAAGTCACCTGAAGAGCTAAGGAGACTTTTCTTTTCTTCTTGTCTGTCTCTCTCTTTCTCTCTCTCTTTCTCTCTTTCTGTCTTTCTTTCTCTCTTTCTCTCTTTCTTTCTTTCTCTCTTTCTTTTTTTTGTCCTGGTACTGAGGCATGAAAGCTTGAGCTCTTGCTTAGCTTTTTCACTCAAGGTCAGCACTGTACCAACTGAGCCACACCTCCTCATCCAGCTCTTTGCTGGGCAGTTGGAGATAAGGGTCTTACCATTTGTCTAGGATTACAGGTATGATCACTGGGAATCAGCTGTGCTACAACTCTGGTACATGAGAGCTGAGGTTAACTTTGCTTCTGGCAACAGGATCTAGTATTTATCATTATGTGCTTAATACTGAGAAGGCAGAAATGAGTTTAAAATAGTTCAGCTACTTTTGCTCATATCTGTAAGTAAGTTCAAACAACAACACTCAAGGAAATACCCACATTGTATATGTAAATTAAGAACAAAACATACCTATTAGCATTTCGTACATAATGACTCCCAGAGACCACCAATCACACAGTTTGTTATAACCAGTCTGCATGAATACCTCTGGAGCAATATAATCTGGAGTCCCAACTGTGGAGTATGCCTGCAAAGGAACAGCTTGTTAAATCAGCATTCTCTGTGTGCGTGCGTGCATGCGTGCGTGCGTGCGTGTGTGCGTGCGTGCGTGTGTGTGTGTGTGTGTGTGTGTGTGTGTGTATGCATGTGCACGAACATGAGCCAGTACTGGCACTTGAACTCAAGGCCTGAGCACCCATCAGCTTTTTTGCTTTAATGCTCACATTCTACTACTTAAGCCAGACCCCCACACTGGCATTTTGCTGATTAACTGGAGATAAGAGTCTCATGGACATTTTTGCCCAGGCTGGCTTCATATCATGCCCCTCAGATCTCAGCTTCCTGAGTAGGTATGATTATAGGCATGAGCCATAGGTGCATGGCTTCAAACAAACCATTAAAAATTAAATAGCACTCAAGAAGAAAGTAAATTCCACCCAAGTCCTGGGTCTTGGACTCGAAGCCCTGGGCCTCTTTGTGCTCAAGGCTAGTACTCTACTACTAGTGAACCATAGCACTACTTCTGAGGAAGTAAATTCTTTGACCAATAATTATTTTCCATGTTTATCAAGTGTAAGGTTTAGTGATGGTACTGAGTAAGATAATATGTTATAAAAATGTGATTCTGTCCTCTAAGAGGTTCTAGTAAGGGCTAGAAATGTGGCTTAGTGGTAGAGTGTTTGCCTAGCATTCATGAACCTCTGGATTTAATTCCTCAGTACCACATAAACAGAAAAGGCCAGAAGTGTAGCTGTGGCTCAAGTAGTAGAGTGTTAGCCTGTATAAAAGAAGCTCAGGGACAGTGCTCAGGCCCTGAGTTCATGCCCCAGAACTGGAAGAAGAAGGAAGAGGAGGGGGGAGGAGGGAGAGGAGGAGGAGAAGGAGGGAGAGGAAAAGGAGGGGAGGAGGGGGGGAGAAGAAGGAGGAGAAGGAGGGGGAAAAGGAGAAGGAGAAAGGAAGAAGAAAAGGAAGAAGAGGAAGAAGAGGAGGAGGAAGAAGAGGAAGAGTTCAAGTAAGCTGGGTGCTGGTAGTACTCAGGTAGGCTAGTGCTCTATCACTTGAACCCTACCTTCACTTCTGGCTTTTTTGGTGGTTAACTAGAAGTAAGAGTCTCATAGACTTTTCTCCCCATGCTGGCTCTGAATCATAATCCTCAGATCTCAGCTCTCTGAGTAGCTAGGATTACAAACTGGTGACTAGCCTTCCTTTTTTTTTTTGCCAGTCCTGGGGCTTGAACTCAGGGCCTAAGCACTGTCCTTGGGCTTCTTCCTCAAGGCTAGAGCTTTGCCACTTGAGCCAGAGCACAATGTCTGGCTTTTCTATGTGCATGGTACCAAGGAATCGAACCCAGGGCTTCAAGCATGCTAGGCAAGCAATCTACCACTAGGCCAAACTCCTGGCCTTTTTTTTTTTCAATTCTTAGTTTCCATAAAATCCTATAAAAATTGCATCTTTAAGGCAGTTGTTTTGTTTTTTTTTCCAGTCCTGGGCTTGAACTCAGGGACTGAGCTCTGTCCTTGGACTTTCTCAAGGCTAGAGCTCTATCACTTGAGCCTCAGCACCACTTCTGGCTTTTTTCTATGTATGTGGTACCGAGGAATCGAACCCGGGTCTTCATGCATGCTAGGCAAACACTTTAACCACTAGGCCAAACTCCGGGCCCAAGGCAGTTGTTTTTAATGAGGAGTTTTGCTGTTTGACAATGTGTGACAGCAGATTCTGTCATCTCTGTGACCTGAGGAAAGACATGACTATAGTTAGTGGGCAGAGAAAATTTCCTGCTCCAAATATGAATACCTTACTCTCTACTTCTCCTTTGGAAAACATCAATATGCATACTTATCACCTGTCATCTGTGAATTCTCTTGCCATATTTTTGTTTTGGTTTTTAGATATGGTCCCAACTATGAAGCCACCACAATCTCCTGAATGCTGGGATTACAGGTATGTACCAACATGTCAGATCTCTATCACGCCGTATTTCTAAGTCATATTCCTTTTCCCCCCTATTATAAGTAGGGAATACAGCTATTATTTTCTCAACTATGAAATCTAATCTAAAAGTGATACATGTAAAGATAAAACGTTTTTTTCACCTTAATATAGAACTTCATGTTTAATAAACAAACACTGAACTAAACTGAATAGAAGGATGGTAGGATGGAGGCTAGCCTGGGCTGCATGGTCAGATCTTGTTACATGTAAACAAATAAGCCATGAACCAGAAAGGACTTTCTAGCATAGATTATAATTACTTGGGTTAGTGAGAGAATGAGCTCAATGATTCAGAGGTCATTTATACGGTTTTAATGGCTGTCAGAATATTATTTGAATTAGTACCCCTTTAATTACTTGGTTGGACAAATATTTATGGAGCATTTATATGTGTTTGGCATTGAATAAAGGAAGTAGGAAAACAAATTCAAAAGGCACATCCAGGTTGATATTGTCCAAAAAGATGTACTCATGACCTGACTTATAAAATGTTAAGCCCTCTGTTCAAAACCTTTATAATAACAATAAAAATGCAGTTAATTTTTTTCATTTAGTGTTTTTAAAGACATATTCTTAAGAATACATAGTTTGGTTGGGGACTGGGGGCTCATACCTACTCAAGAGGCTGATGTTTGATGATCAAAGTTCAAAGCCAGCCCTGGCAGACAAAGCTGAGAAACTCTTAACTCCAACCAACTAACAAAAAGTTGAAAGTGGAGGTGTGGCTCAAGTGGTACAACACCGTGCTCAAGCCCTGAGTTCAATCCATGGTATGGACACAAATACTCATATACAAAATGTGGTTGACTCACCAGCTGTCTCCTGTTCTTCTTCCATGTTTCTGCTTTCCTCTTGGAGTTCATGTTCTGAAATGCTAATTTCAACAGGAAAAAACTGTCATCATGAGGGGAAAACTCTCACCAGAAACCCAAATCACACAGATAGAGACACACAGACACAGACACAGACACACACCAATTTAAGGAAGAGATCTGTCCTTAACATTATTGAATTAAACAGAACAGGGGGAAAAAACTAACAAAGCAAACTTACAGAAATCACTTGGTGGGTTGTGTGTGAGATTTCTGTAGAATTCAGTCCTGTGGGCTTTCTTTAACCCCGTGCATAACCCAAAATCAGATAATTTTACATGTCCCTAAAAACAGAAAGTCCCAAGAACACCAATTTATATTAACATTGAAAACAGCAACTAAAATAAAAAAAACAAAAAAAAAATCTTATTACAAACTCTTCTTTTTAAATGTAAAGCTGTAAAACTTCTTAGCTTAGAACTCATACTGTCTGGCCCTGATGGCTCAGGCCTATAATCCTAGCTACCCAGGAGGATAAGATCTGAGGATTCTGGTTTGAAGCTAATCCAGGCAGACATATCAATAAGACTCCATGAATTAGCAAAATGCTGCCAGTGGAGATGTGGCTCAAGTGGTAGAGCACCAGCTTTGAATGAAAAAGACAGAGCCTAGAGCCCAGGCCCTGGGTTCAAGCCCCAGTATTAAAAAAAAATTCATCATGGTAAAAATGAAAAATTATGAATATCTCAGGATGATGATTTTTTAAAAGGTAGAAAACAGACAAAATAGGAGCTAGGAGCTGTAACCCCATGGTGTCCTTCCCCCTCCAGCCCTAATTTGCTATATCATTCTATGAAACAATGTAGTTTACCAATGATCTGAAATTGCAGATGACCATTTCCAACCATACTACCAGCTCTATTTTTCTGTAAGACAATCAGCAGAGCCTAGTAAGCCTCTAGTTGAGTCACGTGCCTTGGCATCCAATAAAAGGTTGTCTGGCTTAATATCCCGATGAATAAAACCCAACTGGTGGATTGCATCTATTGCTAGAACAGTCTCTGAAATGTAGAACTGTGTTTCTTCTTCTGACAAGCTATCCTTCTTCATTAACAATGTCATCATGTCACCTAAATAAAGGAAGGGACCATGTTAACTGAAAAGGCCTTGAAGGGGAAAAATATTGCAAAAGCGTGCGTGCGTGTGTGTTTATGCACATGCACCGGTACTCGAGCTTGAAATGAGGACCTGGATCTCACTCTTAGCTCTTTCACTCAAGTTTGGGGCTCTACCAAAGTGGAGTGCTATAGCTCCACTTTGGCTTTATTCTGGTTTATTGGAGCCACAAGGTTCATACTTTCCTGCCTGAGCTAGAGAGATCCTGAGATCTCAGTTTCCTGAGTAGCTAGGATCACAGGTGTGAGCCACCTGCTTCTTTGTATGTTCGACTCATACCTATAACTAGTGGTGGGGTGTCACTGCATAATGTGTCATGGCTCTGGGGATAGAGTATCAAATTAAATTAGAGCAGATCTGATAACCTACCAGTCAACCTTCAGAATAAGTTGATGAGAATAATATGCTAAATTGTGCAAAAAGAATCAGAATATACAAACACATTCCTTCTGAAGTTTCAAAAACAGCCTGAGATGGGCACTGGAGGCTCAGGCCTATATTCTAGCTATTCAGATGGTTGAGTTGTAAAGCTCAAGGCTCAAGGCAGGAAGACAAACCCAAGAGATACGCTTATCTCCAATTATGCAGCAAAACGCTAGAAGGTATGGCTCAATTAGTAGAGCATCAGCCTTGAATGCCAAGCAAGAACCCAATTATGTGAGTTCAAGCCCCAGTTCTGGCACACAGAAACAAACAGTTGAGCTCCTCAGACCAAATAATAGGACATCAGCCCACTAAAGAAGTCACTTCTAGACATTCTTTCATTTTCAAGTCTTTTTTTTTCTTTAAAAAGGAAAATAATTTTAACCATTGTAAACACTATTGTACTTCTGACACAAAACTGACAACTGATAGCATTTATTATATATACTTTAAGTCTTGAAAAATATAATATGTGAGCTGGATACTGATGACTCAGGCCTGTAATCCCAGTTACGCATGGGGCCAAGATCTGAAGACTAAAGTGTGAAGCCAGTTCAAGCAAAAACATGCCATGAGACTCTTATCTTCAATTAACTAGCAAAAAGTTATAAATGGAGCTGTGACTCAAGTGGTAGAATTGCAGTCCTGAATTTAAGCCGTAGTATGTTACACAAAATATTACTATTCTGTAGCCAGGCGATAGAAACAATCCAGATGCCCTACTACAGAAGAATGAATACAGAAAATGTGGTGTGTGTGTGTGTGTGTGTGTGTGTGTGTGTGTGTATGAAATTCTACATAGCCAACAGACAAGATAAAATAATGGCATTTGCAGGGAAGTGGATAAATCTAGAGCAAATCATGTTGAGTGAGACAAGTCAAGACCAAAGGAACAAAAGGCGCATGGTATCCTTAATATGTGGCTATCAGATCCAAACAGTACAAGAGTGGGACTCAAAAGTTGCATACCCAATGCTATGGACATGGTATTGGAAATAAACACAACTACATAGTCATAAAAACTTATGACTCTATAGACATATTGTTTTTTACATAGATTATTATGTATCTATGACATACAAACCCTCACCCTAATTTTGATTATGTTCTAAAATATAAGGGCCAGTGATTGTATATAGAGATTCCCTTCTTGAATACCTGTTTGTTAAACACGTCATTTGAAATATGATATAAAAATCAATGTTAATAAATTCTTTAATAAAAATTTCATGACTCTATAGACATGTTTTATTACATAGATTAATATGTATCTATGACATACAAACCCTCACTCTAATTTTAATTATGTTCTAAAATCTAAGTGCCAGTGATTGTATATATAGATTCCCTTCTTGAATACTGTTTGTTAAACACATCATTTGAAATATGATATAAAAATCAATGTTAATAAACTATGCAATAAAAAAAATATATTACTATTGTGGGGCCAGGAGCGTGCCTACTGGTAAAATGCTTGCCTAATATACATGAAGCCCTGGGTTTGATTCCTTGGTACCATATACACAGAAAAAAAGCCAGAAGTGGTGCTGTGGCTCAAGTGGTAGAGTGCTAGCCTTGAGAAAGTGCCTAGGCCCTGAGTCCAAGCCCCAGGACTGGCCAAAAAAAAATTATTGTTGTTGTTATTATTATTTAGAGATATTCTTTTCCCTTCATTCCCATTTTATTTCCCCCTCCTCTTAGCAGAGCAATGATGGCTGGATTTGGTTTGTTGTGTATCCTTCTAGCTTACTTCATTTTTTTTGTTTGTTTTTATGAAGTACTGGTCCTAGGGCTTGAACTAAGGGCTGGGCACTGTGTCTGGAGGAAAACACTACCCCTTGAGCCACAACTCCAGTTCTGGCCTTTCTTTGATAATTTATTGAAAATAAAAGTCTCACAAACTTTACTGCCTGGGCTAGCTTTGAACTGTGACCCTCAAATCTCAGCCTCGTGAATAGCTAGGATAACTGGCAGCCAGCTTTTCTAGCTTACTTTTTTGGGGGGGGGTAGTGGTGGTTATGGGGCTTGAACTCTGGGCCCAGCCACTGTCCTTGAGCTGTTCAGTCCTAGACTAGCACTCTACCACTTGAGCCACAGCACTACTTCCGGTTTTCTGGTAGTTAGAGATAATAGTATCATGGGCTTTCATGCCCAGACTGGCTTTGAATAGAGATCCTCAGAACTCAGCCTCCTGAGTAGCTAGGATTACAGGCATGTGCCATGTGCCACATACACACATACTGTATATTTCATATACACATATTGTTATATAAACTTATACTCTTCTATGTTTTGTTTTGTTTTTTGCCAGTCCTGAGCTTGAGCTCAGGGCTTGAGCACTGTCGTTGGACTTTCTCAAGGCTAGCACTCTACCACTTGAGCCTCAGAAACACTTCCGGCTTTTTGCTATGTATGTGGTACCGAGGAATCGAACCTGGGTCTTTGTGCATGCTAGGCAAGCACTCTACCACTAGGCCAAACTCCCAGCCCTTCTATGTTTTTTAATTGTATAAATGGTAAAGGGACAAGAATTTTAAATTTCCTTATAAAATACTCCATGAGAAAGAAAAGTCAGATAACCTAAGAAGAGACTATATTTGCAAGAACACTAAGAACCACAACACAGAAAAAGGACAGATGAACATGTGGCAAAACAGAAAGGCAACAGAGGAAAATAAATAATTTGTATTTCTGCTTCGGTGGAGTTAGGAAAAACAAAGGCCTCCATCACAAGATAACTCAGGCAACCTTGAAATGACAAACTTACTTTTAGATCAAATCCAAACTACCAGAAAGTTTTAAACCTCACTGCAGGAATTTCATGGACCAATTACTTCCCCAGCATGACAGGAGAGTGTTAAACGAGAAAACCCAATGTTCCCCATATCTCAGAAAGTAGCAGGGAGGTGTCATACTTAGAGTGAGACTCCTCTTTAAGACTGACATACTTGGAGAAGTTGAACACCCAGGAAAGTATGGCTCATATAGGTGAGCTAAGAAGACAGAACAACCAGGAACTCAGGCAGTGAAGGAACTGGTTGGCAGTCAGTACCCCTGAGCGTCACTGTAGGTAGACCTGAGAAACTGGCAGATCCTAGCACGCTTACCTACCAAAACTGAGCCAAGATAATATAAGCCACATACACAGTTCTACAAAAAAGCAATGAAACTGAAAAATCTTCCAACAAAAGCCCAGGCTCTGTAAGATTCACCAAAACTTTAATGAAAAACTAACACCAGGACACCTCAGATATTCCCATGAAATGTACAAGGGAACATCACGCCAACTTCATTCTATGAAGTCATTTTCTTACACTCATTCAAAAAATCAGACAAAAAACAACTGTAGACCAACCTGTAACATGCAAAAGTTCTAAATATAATACTTGCAAAGCAAATACATCAACATTTTAAAAAGATCAAGTTGGGTGCTGGTGGTTCATAGCTGCAATCCTAGTTACTCAGAAAGCTGAGATCTGAACATCATAGTCCAAAGCCATTCCTGGCTTCAACATGATAAAAGTTATGAAGAAACTAGGAGAAGAAATAATGTAACTCAATAATAAAAACTGGATATCACGGGGCCGGGAGTTTGGCCTAGTGGCCTAGCATGCATGAAGACCCGGGTTCGATTCCTTGGTACCACATACATAGAAAAAAAAGCTGGAAGTGGTGCTGTGGCTCAAGTGGTAGAGCTCTAGCCTTGAGAAAAGTCCAAGGACAGTGCTCAGGCCCTGAGTTCAAGCTTGACAACTAGAAAAAAAAAAGCAAGCTGTATATCATAACTCCATAGCTAACATACTAAACAGGAAATAATTGAAATAATTTCGTCTAAAAAGTCAGAAATGAAGAATGTTTACTCTCCCTACTTTCGCTGAGCAAGTGAAAGAAAAATGGTCCAACCTAGAAAGAAGTCAAATTATCTCTGTTAGCAGGTAATTTAATTCTATGCTTAAAAGACTAAATATTCCACAAAATCCTCTTAGATCTGATAAGCATTTTGGGCAATATAACCATAAAATAAACATACGTTTAAAAAAAAAAAGCAGGCTGGGAAATTAACTTAGTGGTAGACTGTGTGCCTAGCATGCACGAAGCCTTGGGTTTAATTCCTCAATACTAGATAAACAAAAAGCCAGAAATAGTGCTGTAGCTCAAGTGGTAGGTGCTAGCCTTGCACAGAGAGAAGCTCAGGGATAGAGCTGAGGCACTGAATTCAAGTACCAGAACTAGCAAAAAAGAAAAAAAGAAAAAAAAAAGCTTTTCTTTATAGTGACAATGAACAGGCAGAAAACAATCCAAGTAGGTCACAGTGGCTCAGACCTGTAATCCTAGCTACTCAGGAGGTGAGATATGAGGATTGGTTCAAAGTCAGCCCAGCACTCAAGTTCCCTGAGACTCTTATCTCTAGTTAACCACTAGAAAAGGGGAAATGGTACGAAGACTCAAGGGGTATGGTGGTATCCTTGAGCTGAGGAGCTCAGGCCCAGATTTGAATGACTGACAAAAAAAGAAAAAAAAATCTCAATAGTCTCAAAAACAATACACCTATGTATAAACTTAACCAAAGAAGTAAAAGACTTTTTTTTTTGCCAGTCCTGGGCTTGAGCTCAGGGCCTGAGCACTGTCCTTGGACTTTCTCAAGGCTAGAGCTCTACCACTTGAGCCTCAGCACCACTTCTGGCTTTTTTCTATGTATGTGGTACCGAGGAATCGAACCCGGGTCTTCATGCATGCTAGGCAAACACTTTAACCACTAGGCCAAACTCCCAGCCTAGAAGTAAAAGACTTTTATGATGAAAACTATACAACCTGAAATTGGAGAAGACAGCAGAAAATGGACATTTTCCTCAAGTTCATGAGTCAGCAGAATAAATATTATGAAAACAGACATACTACAGAAAGCAATCTATAGATTCAATACATCCCCACCCAAATCCCAAATCATTCCTCACAGAGACTGAAGTAGTATTCTTAAACTCATTTGGCATCATAAATGACCCTGAGTAGCCAAAGCAATCCTGACTAAAAAGAGCAATGCTAGAGGTATAATATCGGATTTCAAATTGTAACAAAAACAGCTTGGTACTTGCATAGAAACAGGCAACAAATAACAGTGAAACAGACTAGAAGACTCAGAAATAAAACCTCACAACTACAGTGATCTGATTGTTGACAAAGTAGCCAAAAGTATCTTGGAGAAATGACAGCCTCTTCAACAAATAGTGCTGAGAAAACTGAGCATCTATTAAGACTATTTTTCATCCTGTAGAAAAATCAACTCCCAAGTGGATCAAGGATCATAATGTAAGACCTGAAATCTTGAAACTACTACAGGGAAATGTCTAGACAGGCGCAGGTAACTTTACTAAATAGGATTCTAATTGCCCAGAAATAAGAACAAGAAAGAACAAATGGCAATGAATGATACTCACTGGACATTTGAGGGTAGGGAGAGAAGGCTGGGAGTGAGGAAAAGGTGACATTGTCCAAAAGAAATGTACTCTTTACCTGGTGTATGTAACTGTAATCCCTCTGTACATACCACCCTTATACTAGCAATTTAAAAATAAAGGACAGATGAGTATAGGTTTTTTAAAAAATTTCTGAACATCAAATAGGGCAATTACTAGAATCAAGACACAGCTCACACGCCTGGACCTGGTAGTTCACATCTGTAATACTAACTACTCAGGAAGCTGAGATCTGAGGAGGACTGAACCCACCCCAGGCAAGAAAGTTTGTGAGACTCTTACTTCCAAATAACCAGAAAAAAAAAATCTCAAGAAGTGAGCCAGGTGCGTTGGCTCACACCTGTAATCCTAACTACTCAGCCAGCCAAGGGCAATAAAGTCTGTGAGACTTTTATCTCCAATTAACCTGTGGCTCAAGGGGTAGGGTGGTAGCCTTGAGCTGAGGAGCTCAGGGACAATGCCCAGGCCCAGAGTTCAAATCCCATGACTGACAAAAAAAAAAGAACAAGAAGACAAGAAATAGAGGTTGGCTCAAGTGGTAGAACATCAGCTTTCATGGAAAAATTCAAGCAAGGACAAGCCTCAATACTAGCATACACATAAACACACCAAAACAGAACACAAAAAAATATTAATTCAAAGAATGGGAGAAAAACCTTTGCCATCTATTCAGTGGATACAAGATTAATATCTAGAATATACCAAGAGCTCACAAAATAATGCAGTGAAAGAACAAATAAACCAACGAATGGGTAATGTTTAGCTTTCAGAAAACAAAATACAAGTGACTAATGAATGGAAAAAAATGTTTGACATCCCTTGTATTTCACAAATCAGAACTACACTAAGATTCTATCTCATCTCAATAAGAATGGCAATCATCAAAAACCAAAAAAGGACTAATGCTGAAGAGGAATGGATGGGGAAAAAAGGCACCCTCATATATGGCTGGTGAGAATATAAACTGCTGTCACCACCATGGAAATAAGTATGGAGGTTCTTCACAAGACTAAAAATAAACCTGGGGTGGGGAGTTTGGCCTAGTGGTAGAATGCTTGCCTAGCATGCACAAAGACCCGGGTTCAATTCCTCGGTACCAAGTACACAGTAAAAGCCAGAAGTGACACTGTGGTTCAAGTGGTAAAGGTCTAGCCTTGAGAAAGTCCAAAGACAGCGTCCAGGCCCTGAGTTCAAGCCTAGCAAAAAAATAAAAATAAACCTATCTTATGACCCCTTTTACCACTTCTGGGCATTCATCTGAAGGAAAGTAAATCAGTATATAAGAAAGAGAACTGCATACTCATGTTTACTGCAATTCTGTTCACAACAAATTGTGGCATCAACTGTGCTGAATAACCCAATAAATGCACAAAAAAATATGGTGTATATGTATACTATGGAGTATTACTGAGTCATAAATGAAAATGGTACTATGTCATTTGCAGGAAAATGAATAAAACTGGAAATCACCATGTTCGATGAGATAAGCCAAGCTTAAAAAGCCAAATATTAGCTAGACTCTGTTGGCTCACACCTTAATCCTAGCTATTTAGGAAGCTGAGTTCTGAGGTTCATGGTCTGAAGATAGCCAGAGCAGGAAAATCTATGAGACTGTTCTCCAATCAACTACCCAAAAAGCCAAAAGTAAAATTGTGGCTCAAGTGGTAGAGCGCTTTGAGCACAAAAGCTCAGAGACAGCACAAAGGCCTTGAGTTTAAGCCCAAGAATTAGCGCACATGCACACAGGCCCCCCCCCCACTCATTGAAACCTCACAAATGATTCTGGAAAAGGAGAGGAGATTAGAGGGGAGGAATGGGAATATGGTGGAGGGGATGAATGAATTTGTTCTAAGTGTACTATGTGCATGTATGAAAATATCACAATGTACAATATGAAATCCCCACATATCACAAATGCATGTTAACTCAAAAATAATAGTAAAATTACATATATGGTATCAAACTATTAGTATGATTTCATAGCTTCCTTTATTTCACTTCACTCGAGGTTTAACTGTCAAAACAGTTTATAACTGCTGTAAAAATATTTCCCCTTGTAACTATGCTGGATTTCATTTTCATATCTTCTGATAGGAATTCATCTTGCATTAAGTTTCCACTATTATAAATTCAATGTGGGAGTCAACATCCCCCCCCTCTCTCTCTCCCCTTCCTGTTATTTTTTTCTTTGTTTTTTGTTGTTTTTTTTTTTTTAAGTACACTAGATTTGGCCTCAGGGCCTCCAGATTATAAGCACCTCCGCTGTGACTCAGCTTGAGCTCCTGCCTCCAGCTTTTTGGCTGGTTTGCTTTTATTTGCTGGTCCTGGAACATGAATTCAGGGCCTGAGCGTTGTTTCCCAGTCTCTTTGTGCTCAAGGCTAGCACTCTATCACTTTAGACACAGCACTACTTCCAGCTTTTTTGAGTGGTTTATTGAAGAAGAGTCTCATGGGCATTTTTCTGCCCTGGCTGACTTTGAACTGCTATCCTCAGATCTCAGCCTCCTCAGTAACTAGGCTTACAGGCCTGAGCCACCAGTACCATTCTTGGTAGTTATTTTCTTTTTTTTCTTTCTTTTTTTTTGCCAGTCCTGGGCTTGAGCTCAGGGCCTGAGCACTGTCCTTGGACTTTCTCAAGGCTAGAGCTCTACCACCTGAGCCTCAGCACCACTTCCAGCTTTTTTCTATGTATGTGGTACCAAGGAATCGAACCCGGGTCTTCAGGCATGCTAGGCAAGCACTTTAACCACTAGGCCAAACTCCCGGCCCTTGGTAGTTATTTTCAAGGTAGGTTTTCACAGACTTTTCAGTCCAGGCCAGTTTCAAACCAAGGTCCTCTGGATCATGCTAGCTGCATTGCTATTATTACAGGTATGAGTCAGTGGCACCCAGTTTAGTGAACTTTCTGCTGTCTTCAAAGTGCTGGGCTGTGGATACATGCATTATCAGATTCACTGGATATCTCTACATTTCTCTCCATGAAAGAAATCACTGGGGGCCAGGAGTTTAGCCTAATGGTAGAGTGCTTGCCTAACATGCACAAAGACCTGGGTTCAATTCCTAGGTACCACATACATAGAAAAGACAGAAATGGTGTTGTGGCTCAAGTGGTAGAGCTCTAGCCTTGAAAAAGCCCAAGGACAGTACCCAGGCCCTGAGTTGAAGGCCCAGGCCTAGAGAAAGAAAGAAAAGAAAGAAAGAAAGAAAGAAAGAAAGAAAGAAAGAAAGAAAGAAAGAAAGAAAGAAAGAAAGAAAGAAAGAAAGAAAGAAAGAGGGGGGAGGGAGGGAAGGAGGGAGGGAAGGAGAGAGGGAAGGAGAGAGGGAAGGAGGGAAGGAAGGAGGGAAGGAAGGAGGGAGGGAGGGAGAGAAAAATCACCGGGTATTTGCAGCTCACGCCTGTAATCCTAGCTACTCAGGAGGCTGAAATGTAAGGATCCGAGTTTGAACCAGCATGTGCAATTAACCATGCGACTCTCATCTCAAAAAAACCATTCAGAAAAAGCCAGAAGTGGTGCTATGACTCAAGTGGTAGGGCACTATCCTTGAGCAAAAGCAGCTCAGGGACAGTGCCTAGGCCTAGAGTTCAAGCCTCCAGACTGGCATAAAAAAAAGGAAGTTAGAAATCAGTTTACAGGACTATGACTTAGTAATAGAGTGCTTGTACAACATGTATGAAGCCCTGAGTTCAATCCCTCTGTATCACATAAACAGAAAAAGCCAGAAGTAGCACTGTGGTTCAAGTGGTAGAGGGTAGAGTGCTAGCCTTGAGCAAAAGCAGCTCAGGGACAGTGCCCAGGCCCTCAGTTCAGTCCCCAGGATTGGGAGAGGGGGAGGGAAGAAACAAAAAGAAATCAGTTTACTAGGGGCTGGTAACCTCCACAGCCTCACCCATTCTCAGTATTATGAGAGTTTATAAAGTTTTTGATAATCTGATGAGTGTAGAATGGTATCTTAATTCATCTTCAATTTGCATTTCCCTAAATGCTGGAAACTCTTCAAACTTTCTTATATAAACTAACCAAAATATCTCTTCTGTACATTATATTGCCCATTGATTTACTGGCTTATTTTTCTTAACACTACACTTACAATAGGATAACTGGTTACAATGGACCCCAACTAGTAAATTTGGAATGTGCTGACCTAACTAATCCTTCACAATAATATAATTTAGAGTAAAAATGAGCATCATTATGGAAGTAAATACTGAGAAACCCTGACAGATTGTGTAAAGGAAGGAATATGTACAAGAATTAATGTCATTATTGCATATGAAGATGTACCTAGCTAGTCAACCACTGTTACTTACCTCCAGGGAGAAATTCCATGATTAGATAAAGGTTCCTCTTGTCCTGAAAACTGTAAAACATCTTCACCACCCAGGCACCATCTGCTTCTACCAAAATATCTCTTTCTGCTCGTATATGAGTCACCTGGATGAAAATGTGTTGAAAAAATAGTTGTAACACATTATACAGTTTTCAAGCTTCCATCCAATCTGAGTGTGCACATGCATGCCTATGCCCATACTGGGGCTTGAACTCAGGCATTGTGCTCTCATTTGCTTTTTCATTCATGTGCTGGGTTTGAATGGCAATCTTCAGATCTCAGACTCCTGAGTAGCTGGGATTACAGGCTATGAGCCACAGGCACCTGGCTTGGTTTTTTGACATTTCACTATTATGAACTCCAACCAAAAGCATGTAAGAACATATATTTGCAAACTTTTCCAGGGTAATAAAACATGGTTTACTTAAGATATCACCTAAAGAAGGGCTGCATGCTAGAATCTATACTCTTTATCTAGGAAATTCATCTTGTCCCAATACTTTCTCCTTGATTTTTCTTCCTTCCCATCAATATTCTTTCTCATCCTCTAGCTCTTCAACAGTCCATCAGGGCAAACTCTGCTAGGTCTTCCTCAAATTACACACTTTTCTTAATTTAATTTTTTATTTCATTTTATTTTGCTGCGGCCTGTACTGTGGCCCAAACTCAGGGCCTACGCATTGTTCCATAACTGTGTCATCATGGATGGCACTCTATCACAGAAGCTCCACTTCTGGCTCTTTGGTGGTTAACAGAAGATAAAAATCTGGTAGATACGCTAGGTAGCAGAGGCTCACGCCTGTAATCCTAACTACTCAGGAGGGTGGGGACCTTAGTTCAAAGCCATCCAATGTAGGAAAATATAGCAGACTCTTATGATGGACGTGAAGGTGTGGCTCAAGTGGCAGAGTGCCAGCCTTAAGCTGAAAAAGCTGTATGAGAACACAAGGCCCCGAATTCAAGACCTAGTACTGGTAAGAGTACATTTGTGCATGCATGCGCACAGCACAAGATTTTGCAATAAGCAAATTTTCAGGAAACAAATTCTGCTTCTTTGATATGGGACAGGATTAAAAGCTGCTGAATGATATCTGTTCCTTATTTTCAGTGAAGTCAAAAAAGAAATTACTTCAGAAAGCTTTTATGTGATAGACTGAGTCACTCCAAAATTCATTTTGGTAGTGAATTCCTACCATCTTGGGGCGACTTCATTTGGAGACAGGGCCTCTAAGAAAATAAGTAGGGTGTGATGGCTCACGCCTGTAATCCTGAGATCTGAGGATCAAGGTTCAAAGCCAGCCTGGGCACAAATGGACCTGAGACTCTTATCTCTAATTAACCTCTAGAAAAGAGTAAGTGGGCTTGGCTCAAGGGTAGGGTGGTAGCCTTGAGCTGAAGAGCTCTGGGACAGTGTCCAAGCAGAGTTCAAGCCCCATGACCCACAAATAAATAAATAAAATAAATAATGAAATTGTTAGAAAATAATTATGGTTAAACTGGGGTCATAGGTTGAGATTGCAATCTTTAGGAAAAGACACCAGAACTTTTCCTGTGAGTGTGTTTGCAATCTTTCTTCCTATACTCACCATGGAAGGATCCAGTCAGGAAGCCAGAACCTTCACCTTGGAGTTCCAGTTTTCACAGTAATGAGAAAGTTTCTACTATTTAAGCCACACAGCTTGTGGTATTTTGTCATCATACCCCAAGCAGACTAATGCCCAGATTATAAATATAAAGATATTTTAAATATCAGAACTGGTTGGGAGTTTGGCCTGGTGGTAGAGTGCTTGCTTAGCATGCATGAAGACCCGGGTTCAATTCCTCAGTACCACATACATAGAAAAAAAGCCAGAAGTGGTGCTGTGGCTCAAGTGGTGGAGCTCTAGACGTGAGAAAGCCCAAGGACAGTGCTCAGGACTTGAGCCCAAGGCATGCATATATATATATATATATATATATATATATATATATACTAAAAAGCACTAAATTAGAAGGCTGCAACAAATTAATAGGTTACAATTGGGTGTGGTGGTTCGTATCTGTAATCCTAGTACTTCAGAGGTTGAGGGAAAATGATCTTGGGCTCTAGGCGAGCCTGAACAATGTAATTTGACTGTATCTCAAATAATAATAATAATAATAATAATAATAATAATAATAGAGCATATAACCTAATAGATATCTTCTAAAAAACACTCCAACATAAGCACTCCCTCTAAAACAATTTCCTCCTTTGCACTGTAGCTATGAAAGAATCAATCCGTACCTGCTCTTTTTCAAGCATATCAGCTTTTCTTAATATCTTCATTGCATAGATATGACCCGTATCTTTCTTCTGGACAAGCCTCACCTAGAAAATAAACTATATATTATAAGAGTAAAACATTCACACCTATTTGTTCAAGAGTAGAAAGCAGATACCTTTTTTTTTTTTAAAAAAAAAGGAGCAATTTGCCTTTGGTAGTATTCCTAGAATTACATTTTAAAACATTTTAGGATAACATACTTTCAACAACCGTGACCAGAAGAAAAACAGCTTACCTCTCCGAAAGCTCCTCTTCCTATAACTTTCAGAGACTCAAAATCATCTAAGCCCAGCCTGGTCCTCTTGAGCCTTAAGAATTCTGTCTCCTTGCGAGCATGTTGTGATCGACGTAACTTTTTCTATACAAAAGAGGCAGTTTAAAACAAGGATTTCAAAATAAAGATAACACGGGAAAACTGAGGTAAAATATTTTAACTATTGAACACTTGTACTATAATCTACTTACCATCAAGTATTTATTAAACACTGAAAGAATAAAACAATCTTAAAACATATGTGAACATGTATCTGTGTGTTTGCTAACAAATACTCCCTTCCTCCGTCTCTCACCCACTTCTTTATGTAGTAGCCTGTCGGGATTAGCTGTCTAATTCTGGGTTTTTTGTGACAACACTTAAACTGCTTGACCACCGGCATGTGGTGTTTTCCTGATGAACAGGACCACCTGTGTGTGCTCTCCTTTAAAAGCTCATCCCCACGGGAGGTCAGGACTGCTCTCTAGCAGCCAGAAGGCTAAGAGTAGCCACTGCACTATTAAACTGACTCCAAGCTCCATTCATTGAGTGCTGGTGCCTCTATTGCTGGGGAGTTCAGGGACCCCAAAATGACTGGGATATTACACTTTCATTTATTTATTTATTTTTGTGCCAATCCTGGGGCTTCATTTTAGGGCCTGGGTACTGTCTTTGAGCTCTACCACTTGAGCCACAGCTCCACTCCCAGCTTACTGCTGGTTACTTGGACATAAGAATTTCTCAGATTTTTCTGCCCAAGCTGGCTTTGAATCAGACTCCTCAGAAAAGCCTCCCAAGATTTACAAAACTAGACCACACACAGCATGTGGCCAAGAATCATTTTTTTAATATTTCCTCTTAATTACTCTCAATCGCAATTGAGGTTTCAGTTAATTAAGATCAATCTAATTAAAATCATTTTTCATCTATATACTAACTTATTAACATAATTCATAAAAAGAATTCATCCATATATAATTCTTTTATATGCTAATTTAAGTCTAACACAAAATTCAGCTTTAGAAAAATAATTTAAGAATTCTGATAGATTTTTATTGTCAGAATATCTGTTTTGCTTCAATTCTCTTATTCCCAAAATGTCTCTTTACAACTACTGAGGTTTATGATTCCCAAAACCAGAAATTGTGGTTCCAGTGGTAGAAAAGCAGCCTTGAGTAAAAGAGCTCTGAGACGGAGTCCACGCCCTGAGTTCAAGCCCCAGGATGAGCATAGAAATAAAATAATTAGCATTAATTAGCAGCATTTTTTTAAAAGACCTGTGGTTACAACTGAAATAGACATTTTGTTGTTTAAATGTTACTTCTTCCTCACACACACACACAAAAAAAAAATTCTGGGGTTTTGATCATTTCTAGTAGAGATAACACAGAATGAAAACATACAAACTGAATTTTTTCAGACATTTGCTCATTTTCAACTGGCTCGATTCAGAAGAAAGTCACAATGTCCATAATGACTCAGAAATATTGCTCTTTAAGTCAGCCGAAATTAACAATAAGCACTATCCCTGCTCCTGCCAATTTCTTCTATAAAAGAGTTAAGTGAATTATTCAGATATTTAAGCATGTATCATATATACAATATAGTGTCAGATACCTCTAGCAATGTTAAAGATGATGAAATCAAGACATTACATCTTAGATTCAAACATCCCTGTGAAAATAAATGTTATGAGTGCAATTTAAAAACTTGGTCTAGCCAAAGGGAATAGAGAAAATAAAGGGAAAGAGAGGACACTGAGGTATGAAAAGCCACTTCACCTACCCAAGAACTGACATTCAGTAGACTGAAAATTAAATAGCCATATTCTGGAGATGGCAGACCTCAAAATGATCTCATAAGATTTCACATTACTCTATTGGTGTGTAATTTTAATAAAGTCTTCCTTTTAAGAATAGAGATGGACAAGAGAGCAGCTAAAAGGTGAGGAAATAAGAGAACTCCCTCTTACATAATCTCTGCTTGCCAAAACAGTAAGTTATGGAAACAATTACTAATTACTAATGTCCTTGTAACTCATGTTTGAAAATGTGCAGAGACTGACAAAAATTAAACAAAATACTTGGAACTGAGCAAAAAACAAAATTGTAACCAGGCACAGTGGCTCACACCTGTAATCCTAGCTACTCAGGAAGCCTAGATCTAAGGATGGTGGTTCAAAGCCAGCCAGGGCACTAAAGTTCATGAGACTCTTCTCTCCCATTAACCACTAGAAAACCAGAAGTGGTGCTGTGGCTCAAGGGGTAGAGCAGTAGCTTTGAGCTGAAGAGCTCAGGGACAATGCCCAGACCCAGGGGTAGGGTAGAAGTCTTGAGCTGAAGAGCCTGGGGACAGCGGCCAGGCCCAGAGTTCAAGCTCCACAACTGACAAAAAAAAAGTACAATTTAGGAACATTTAACTAAGGGACAGACACCTGTCTATATCCTGTGTTTGCAAGGATCCTCAAACCATCCTGATAGAAACTCAACAAGCAGGACTACCATGAAATCTCTGGGGCTGTATGTGCCAGTTTTGCTTCCATAAGAATAAAATCTTGGCCTCTACCAAGGCAGAGGTCACCTTCCTCTTCCTTCTCAGAACCCTAGTCAAGGAATGATGCTGTGTTTATTGTGCTGGAAGGTACTGCAGTGTATCTATTCTTGGATTCTCCAAAGAAATGCAAGGTGTATATGGGGGTAGGGGAGGGGAATTTTAAGACAACTATGTCTTGGTGAAGGAGATAAATAGAAAAGAGGCCCTCAAGTGCCTTCTCTTGGGTCTAGCTAAAGTCCTTTCCTCCCTCTCTCAAGGGCCACCTGAATGAGCACACTGACAAGGCTGTGGTGCCATCCCCAACATGACTTTTTCAGTCTCTGCACCTCCCCCTACCCTTCTACACCTGGGCCAACTCCTGTGCTACTGTCTCCAAGTCACTCAACATTGATTCCAAAGCCTGAAAATATTTGGACCATACTATAATTTCTTATAAAACACTACCAGTTTATTTTAAAGCCTGAAAACATATGGATTATACTATAAATTCATATAAAACAACAATATCTAACTTTTGAAAATGTACACATTGACTGCCCCCTAAGTATCCTGTGACTTTTCAGTATTATTGAGCTTTGTGTACAAAAATCATTTAATTAAAAAAAATTTAATGTCAAAACAAAACAAAACAAAAAAAACTTGGTCTAGGCCAGGAGTTTGGCTTAGTCGTGGAGTGCTTGCGTAGCATGCATGAAGACCGGGGTTTGATTCCTTGGCCTTGAGCTCAAGCAAAAAAAAAACAAACAAAAACAACTTGGTTTAGCAGGGCGCCAGTGGTTCATACCTGTAATCCTAGCTACTCAAGGAGGCTGAGATTTGAGGATCATGGTTCAAAGCCAGCCTGGGCACCAAAATCCATGAGACTCTCATTGCCAATTAATCACTAGGGAACCAGAAGTAGTGCTCTGACTCAAGTGGTAGAGAGCTAGCCTTGAGTTGAGGGACACTGCCCAGGCCCAGAGTTCAAGTCCCACAACTGACAAAACAAAAGAAACTTTAATGGTCTTTTGATACCATAAGAGTACTGTGGTAAATTTAGACAACAATAAAACAGAACATTTTTTGTAAAACATCAGATGATAGCTGGGTACTAGAGGCACACAATCTGTAATCCTAGTACTCAAGAAACTAAGATCTGGGGATCCTATTTCAAGGCCAGCCTGGGAAGAGACGTCTGTGAGACTCTTATATCCAAATAACCAGCAAAAAATGGAAAGCAGAGGTGTTGCTCAAGTGGTAGGTGACTAGCCTTGAGTTACATAGCTAAATGAAGCCTTGAGTTCAAACTCCAGTACAGACAGACACAGACACACACACACACAAACATAAATCAGGTAATAAGGAGAATTAACATTAAAATGAAACAATCATTTTCCTAAGAGATGTACAGATTTACTAGGTTTGTGTTGAGAGATTATACTGGGCTTTGAATCTATAAAATGCAATTAAAGCTACAATTATACATAAGAACTAAGATAGATTCTACATCAACTACAATCAACTGCAAGAATTTTCTTTAAGTTCTTTTTACTAAGATATTGATGGTGTGCCCGAAAGTATTTGCAGCCTTAACGGACTTTGTTTTCAAATTTAAGGCTATGACTACTTGAACAAACCACATGGGGGCAGTATAGTATCATGTTCTCCAAGAATATAGCAAAAAATAAAAAAAGGTTTTGCTTTGTTGATGTAAGTAAATAAATACACCACATTTGAAAGGTAATTTTTAATCACCCCCCCCTTTCTCTCCAGATTATAAAAACAGTACAGGCCTAGCCTAGTGGTTCATACGTGTAATCTTAGTTACTCGGAAAGGTGAGATCTAAAGATGCCTTCCTGCGCATGAAAGTCCATGAGACTTACTTCCAATTAACCCCAAAAAGCTAGGAGTAAAGGTGTGGCTCAAGTGGCAGCATGCCAGCCTTGTGGGAAAAAAAAAAACAAATGAGACTAGCACATCCTGAGTTCAAGCCCCAGTTGTACCATTTCAGAACATGTACTAAAAGTCTACAGACAGGACTCGACCAAATCAATGCTGACGGTGTACACTGGAATATCTGACAGCTTCTATAATGTGGCCATCAACAATACTTACAAAGTTTTGAATACAAACAGTACATACCAAAAAGGAAGTGTCATCATTCTATGGATCATGTAATACCGTAATGGGAATTAATTATCTGTAATATTACATGAGTTCAAAAACAAATTCTATCTCAAGATTATTTTTTCCAGTACTGGGCCTTGAACTCAGGGCCTGGGCACTGTCCTTGGGATTTCTCAAGGTTAGGACTCTACCATTTGAGCCAGAGCACCATGACTGGCTTTTTTTCTATGTATGTGGTACCAAGGAATCAAACTCAGGTCTTCGTGCATGCTAGGCAAGCACTCTACCACTAGGCCAACCTCCCAGCCCCAAGACAGTCCTGGGCTTGGGCTTTCTCAAGGCTAGCACTCTACCACTTGAGCCTCAGCACCACTTCCAGCTTTTTTCTATATACGTGGTACCAAGGAATCGAACTTGGGTCTTCATGTATGCTAGGCAAGCACTCTACCACTAGGCCAACCTCCCAGCCCCAAGACAGTCCTGGGCTTGGGCTTTCTCAAGGCTAGCACTCTACCACTTGAGCCTCAGCACCACTTCCAGCTTTTTTCTATATATGTGGTACCAAGGAATCGAACTTGGGTCTTCATGTATGCTAGGCAAGCACTCTACCACTAGGCCAAACTCCCAGCCCAAGAGTTTTGTTTTTTATAGTATACTCAGGAAGCTGTTAATCAACTAGGTAGTGATTCCCTGTCATCTAGCAAATAAAGTCTACGTTTCTTAGTTAATTATTCTAAGGACAGCTTTCCACTAGTGCTATCAACTTACATTGACATGTTCACATGTAATTATATATACATATAATTTTGCTTTTTACTTGTCTACAATACTAAAAGTCAGAAGTGGATCTGTGGCTCAGGTGGTGGAGTACTAGCTCTGAACAGGCCCCAAGTTCATTTCTTAGAACATCACCATCCTCCCTCAAAAAAAAAGCCAGAAATGAAGGTATGGTTCAAATGGTAGAGTACCAACCTTGAGTGAAAAAGCCAAAGGATGACATGAGGCCTTGAGTTGAAACCTCAGAATTGGCACCACGTGAGCCACAGATCCACTTCTGACTCTTTTAGTAGTTAAGTGGAGATAAGAGTCTGATAAAATTTCCTGCCCCAGCTGGCTTTGAACCACAATCCTCAGATCTCAAGACTCCTAAGTAGCTAGTATTACAGGTGTAAGTCACAAACACTTGGCTTACTCCTGGCTTTTTGATGATTAATTGGAGATCATATGTGTGTGTGTGTGTGTGTGTGTGTGTGTGTGTGTGTGTCTATATATATATATATATATATATATATATATATATCACAAGTTGGGCTCTGGTGGTTCATGTGGTAGAGTGCTGGCCTTGAGCAAAAGAACTGAGGGCTGGAGTCCAGGCATTGAGTTAAAGTCTTATGACAGAAGGAGGAGGAGGAGGTGGAGGAGGAGGGAGGGGGGAAGGAGGGAGGGGGGAGGAGGAAGGAGAAGAAGGAAGGGGGAGCAAGGAGGAGGAGCAAGGAAGAGGAGCAAGGAGGAGGAGGGAGGAGGAGGAGAGAGGAGGAGGGAGGAACAGGGAGAAGAGGAAGGAGGAGGAGGAGGAGGAAGAGGAGGAGGAGGAGGAGGAGGAGGAGGAGGAGGAGGAGGTGGAGGAGGAGGAGGAGGAGGAGGAGGAAGAGGTGGAGGTGGAGGAGGAGGCCGCCGCCTCACAGATTCGTCTGCCCAAGCTGGCTTAAGGCTTAATCCTCAGATCTCAGCCTCCAGAGTAATTACAAATAGGTGTGAGCCACCAGCTTCCAGCTTCTGCTTCTATTAAAGATTGCTATATCCTACAGTGTATACATATTTATTGCTGGCTTTTCTTCTTAATTTTTGGCCATGCTAGGGATGGACATAATAAGCAAAGATTGTATCATGAACTATCCCTCTAGGACTATAACATAGACACACATTTTTTTTACATAATTGCACACACAAACAAGCATATGTGTTACTGAAGGAGACAGTATAAAAATCCCTTTTTAAAGCTTTACGTTTATTAAAATATATAAGGCACATTTTATTTCAGGTTTATTTGTAATATTCCTTGAGCCTGAAATCAGTATAAGGAAGGAAGGACAGAGGAAGAGGGGAGAGAAAGAATACTGTAAATAACATTCACCAAATATATATTGCTGGATTTTTTTTAAATACTGCCTCTTTATAAAGGTGGCTAGGATTGCAACAAGCAAGCCCATATTCAAATGATGAAATCATTAAAGCTGCAAAAGAATTAAAAGTTATACAAGTACTAAGCTATAAAACCAGCTGACTGATAAAATCACTGGGATTATTTTTTGTACATGTATAAAAACATCACTTTACCTCTTCATCTGCCAATCCTTCTTCCTCCATGGCCACTTCTAATTTCTTCTGCCTTTTTAAAAGAAAAGACAGTTAAAATTTTACATGTATTCTTATTTCTGTTTAAGAAATATATTGGTCAGAGTGTGCACGAAGCCCTGAGTTGCATTCCTCAGTATGTACACAGATTCCACGTATGCAGAAAAAGCTGCGAGTGGCTCTGTGGCTCAAATGACAGAGCACTAGCAAAAAGTGTCCAAGGACAGTGCTCAGGCCCCAAGTTCAAGCCTCAGAACTAGCATTAAAAAAAGGGAAAGAAAGACATATATTTATTATTTAAGCTAACCACTTTGTATGCTCGGCTAAAAAGAAGCTTTCAAACTGAATCAAGATTCAAGTGTTTACAAAGAATAGTTTCTCAGGAAGGAGTTTGTGGTAGAGTGCTCGCCTAGCATACACAAAGACCCGAGTTTGATTCCTTGGTACCACATACATAGAAAAAGTTGGAAGTAGTGCTATGGCTTAAGTGGTAGAGCTCTAGCTGTGAGAAAGCTTAAAGACAGTGCTCAGGCCCTGAGTTCAAGCCCCAGGACTGGCCAAAAAAAAAAAAAACCGAACCTATAGTTTCTCAAGATACAAGCTTTTGATGGGTACCAGTGGCTCATGCTTATAATCCTACCTACTCCGGAGGGTGAGATCTGAGGATCCTGTTCAGTTTGAAGCCAGTCTAGGTAGTGTGAGACTCTTACCGACAATTACCCACTCAAAAACTGGAACTGGAACTATGACTCAGGGTGGTGAAGTGCTAGTCTTCAGTGAGAGCTCAGGGACATAGCTCAGGCCCTGAGTTCAAGCCCCATGACCAACAACAATTTATCATACAGGCAAAAGATGCTCTGTGTGCATGTGCATGTGTGTGTTCATACTGGGAAGTAAGCTCAGAGCCTGGGCACTGTCCCTAATACTTTTCACTCTACTACTTGAGCCACTGGCTTTTTGCTGCTGAAGTAAAGAATGTCAAGGGACTTTTCTCTCCGACTGACTGTGAACTGGGATCTACAGATCTCAGCCCCTAAGTAGCTAGGCAAGTGGAAAGTGCTCTACTACTTACAGATGTAGGTAGCCCAAATCACCATTTTATTTTTGCCAGTCCTGAGCCTTGAACTCAGGTCTTGAGCACTGTCCTTGAGCTTTTTCTCAAGGCAAGAACTCTACCACTTGTGCCACAGCACCACTTCCAGCTTTTCCTGTGTATATAGTACCATGGAATCGAACCCGGGTCTTCATGCATGCTCGGCAATCATCACTCTATCACTAGGCCAAACTCCCAGCACCCAAATCATCATTTCTAAACTTCCCCCTGCATAAATATTAGTTAATAAAGATGACTAATGTTTTAATAGGAAAATTACTATTCCTTCAAGCTTATACTAGTAGAGGTAGGTAATGATGTTGAAAGCATATATTTTAAGGTAGCTATCCTTTCTTGTGTTTGAATCATGATTTCAACACTTACTCAAGGATAGATGTTCAGTGTAACAGGTATATTTAATTTTATTAAAATTCTTTAGAAACTGGAAGGCCATTTTGGCATATACTCAGAATATTTGCTTTTTGGGCTAGGAGTTTGGCCTAGTGGTAGAGTGCTTGCCTAGCAGGCACAACGACCCTGGTTTGATTCCTCGGTAGCACATACAAAGAAAAAAGCTGGAAATGGTGCTGTGGCTCAAGTGGTAGTGTTCTAGCCTTGAGAAAAACCCAAGGATAGTGCTCCGGCCCTGAGCTCAAGCCCAGGACTGAGGGGGAAAAAAGCTGAAAGTGGAGCTGTGGCTCAAGCAGTAGAGGGTTAACCTTGAGTGAAAAAACTCAAGGCCTGTAAGAAAACACTAGAAATTAAAGCCAATCCTGTTGAAGCAGGCTTCTGAATGAAAATACAAAGAGATATACCACAATTTTAGAGCTTGAAAAGGTTTATTTAAGACTCAAACTGACAAGAGATATAAATATGAAGAGTGCACACTGGGTTCACAGAAAATTATTTTGTAAAAATATAACTAGATGCAGTGTCAGGGCAGAAAAATTAAGTCAGCAGGCAACTATCTATTATCTGTTAGTGACAGGTAACAGATTAGATCTGTTAGTGAAAGATAAGCTTACTGTCCAATCACAGGGTAGGTTTGCTTCCTTGTTTCTTTCCCTTTTTCTTTCTTACTTTCCATTTCCTCCCTTCCTCCCTCCTTTATTCCCTAGCTCCTTCCCTCCTTCCTTCCACCAGTCCCTCCCTCCCTTTCTCCTTCCCTCCTTTACTTCTTCCTTCATCCCTTCCTCCTTTCCTCTCTCCTTCAACCCCCTCTCTTTAAGCTGTTTCATCACCAAGCCCTCAAACTCACAATTCTCCTACAGCCTTATGGAGGTTCACCAACACACCCAGCACAGTTTGTTTACATGTGACCAGTATTTTATATACCTGGTTTCCCTCTCTTCATGCTGAACAATCAGGTTGCTGTAAAAGTTTTCCAGTGTGAGCTTGGCTACAGTTACTCTTTCCCGGGTATGGTTGCTCATAGGAAAGGAGGCTGCAGTCCCTGCCATCATTGCCATAGTAATAGACACTAAAAGGACATATTAAAAACAAATTATTCAATAGGAAGGAAAAAACTTTTCTATAACAAGTTCTAGAAATGCTTAACTTTACCTACATTAGATTTAAATAAAAATCTAACAGTCAATGAAAAGAGAGGCATTATTCACAAAGCAAAAAAAAATGTATTAATTTTGAGCCAGACACAGTGACTCATGCCTATAGTCCCAGCTACTCAGGAGATCTGAGGATCACAATTCAAAATCAGCCCACGCAATAAAGTCTGTCAGACTCTTCACCAAGTAACCACCAATAGAGCCAAAAGCTGAACTGTAGTGCAAGTTGTAGAGTGCTCAGCCTTGAGCAAAAAATTCAGGGCCTACATCCAGGCTCTGAGATTAGGGCCAGCACACAAAAGACAGAAAAATTCCTATTTTTTTATCGGTGGTGGGACTTGAACTCTGGGCCTGGGGACTGTCCCTGAGCTCTTCAGCTCAAGGCCCTACCCCTTGAAGCCACAGCACCACTTCTGATAAAAAGTCTCATGGATTTTTGTGCCCGGGCTAGCTTTGAATCGTGATCCTCAGATCTCAGCCTCCTGAGTATCTTGGATTCCAGGCATGAGCCACTGGCACCCAGCCAAAAATTAATTTTTTATTTACAGAAACAGACTTAATTACAGTAAAGAAATAGCAGTGGAAATCTACATAAAATATAGGCATTGATATACAGAAACTTTCAATTGCATTAAAAAGAATTTTGTCAATCTACTTGGCTGATTTCTTGATTACTAAATAAAATCTTTAAGATGTGCCTAATAGCTATGGTTATTGCTCCTGTAAATGTAAATCTCCTATCTGGGTGTCAATAATCCTAGCTTCTCAGGAAGCTGAAACCTTGAGGATCAAGGTTCAAAGCATCCAGGTGGAAAGTTTGTGAGACTCTTATCTCCAATTAACCACCAAAAAAGCTAGATATGGAGCTGCTACTGAAGTGGTAGAAGGCTAGCCTTGAGTGAAAAAGTTAAGCAACAGTGCCCAGGCTCTGAGTTTAAGCTCTAGTACTGGCACCAAAACATTTCCTATTATGTATAATTATATATATATATGTGTGTGTGTGTGTGTGTGTGTGTGTGTGTGTGTGTGTGTGTGTGTGTATCCAAGTAGATTCTGCCTCATGGGGGTCTATGTCACACACATACATACACACACACACATATACACACACACACACACACACATGTATATCCTAAGTAGATTCTGCCACATAAACCCCATGACACATATTATGTCAACTATATAAGCAAGTATCAGTCTAAAACTATTTCTACAGGTATACACTTTAGAAGAAACTACTAGTAGGAATTGGCTTCTCTAAATGAGGTCAAGACTGCCCTTTTTATTCTGAATTATGTCATTCCTGACAGTGCCTCACAAAAAGTAGCATAGTTCTCTAAACTCTGAAGTCCATCTTGTTTTCTAAAGAAATGCAAATGCTCTTAAGAATCAGGCAGGAGCCAGCAGGGTGGCTCATGCCTGTAATCCTTGCTACTCAGGAGGCTGAGATCTGAGGATCAAGGTTCAAAGCCAGCCTGGGCACAAAAGAACCTGAGACTCTTAACCTCTAGAAAATGGGAAGTGAGCTTGGCTCAAGGATAGGATGGTAGTCTTGAGCTGAAGAGCTCATGGACAATGTCGAGGCCAAGTTCAAGACCTATGATGCT
The DNA here is from genome assembly GCF_031878675.1 of Megascapheus bottae. Classification (NCBI taxonomy): domain Eukaryota; kingdom Metazoa; phylum Chordata; class Mammalia; order Rodentia; family Geomyidae; genus Megascapheus; species Megascapheus bottae. The sequence goes on from NC_143510.1 coordinate 7,882,682, forward strand.
GCCCCCCCCCACCCCGAGCCAAGGAATCAGGCAGGAATCACACATATATGAACCAGTCAGGTTAACAAGTAAGTTCTATAAGCATAAACTATATACAATGGCAACGCTTCCCACTTCTTCCTGAAAACAAATCATGGCAACACTTCCCCTTCCATCCTTAGAACAAAGGCTAACAACACTTCCCATTTCAGCCTTAAGGACATGTCATGGAAACACTTCCCATTTCTTCCTCAGAATAGCCATGTGAAGCAGGACAATAGCAGAGAAGTCACAAAGCCAGGCTGTGAAATCAGGACTCCAGCTTGCCTTTAGGCTTATCCGCCACTCTGTCACCACTCACTTCTGTCCCAACATCCCTGAGGTACTCCTGTCCCTAAGCCCTCCCATGACATAACCCTACACCAGTCACATCCACTTTCTCTGCAGGCACCCAGCTGAACCTCTATGTCCCTGTGGTGACTTCTCAACATCTCTACCAGACCCCTCTGTCACTCTTCATTTCTGCCCATGTATCTCAGGTACCACTGCTTAAGGCTACCACTCCGTTTCTCTCGCCAAACTAGAAACTTCCCTGAGTAACAACATTTTCTCCTTTGTCTTGGAACATCGACTATAAGATCAACATCCATTTCTTTCTCTTTTTGTTTTTTTTGGGGGGGAGGGAGTGGAGGGGTAAGTTGTGGGGCTTGAACTCTGGGCCTGGGTGCTGTTCCTGAGCTCTTCAGTACCATATACGTAGAAAAACAAGCCAGAAGTGCAGCTGTAGCTCAAGTGGTAGAGCTCTATCCTTAAGAACGCCCAAGGACAGTGGTCAGGCCCTGAGCTCAAGCCCAGGACTAGCAAAAAAAAAAAAAAAGTTCCGTTTGCCTCAGAACGTATTTCCCCACAGACATAAACCATAATATTTGATCTGCTTAGTGTAAGGCCATCTAGAAACTACATAGGAGCTACACAAGAAAGGTACCTGGCTTATGAAAATTTAAGATATTTAGGCACTGAGCTTAATTTTTCAAATGTGTAAAGTGCTATAATAAATTATTATGCAAAGGAAAGAAAGTTGTTTATTGTAAGACTTCCCAGCCTGTTGTGGATGGCTAGTTTATAATCCATCTACTCAGAAGATTGAGATCTGAAGAAATCAAAGAGATCCTCCAAGTAACCAGCAAAAAGTGAGACATAGAGATGAGGATCAGGTGGTAGAGAATACCAGCCTTGAGTGAAAAAGCTAAGGAAAAGCATGAAATCCTGAGTTCAAGCCTCAATATCCTCATACAAAAAAAGCAAAACACTCTCAGGAAACTGGAAAAATATCTGCAAAGTTATGCTGACAGTAAAGTTGACTGGAGACTGCAGTGGTGATCCAAAATAAAATAACAAAACTAGCCAAATATTTTTTAAAAAGCAAAATAAACAAACTTTCTAGTATCTTTAAATCCCTAAATCCTAAAGTTTTTAGGATGCTTTAATTTGCTCTGCCTTTCTTCTAGCAGGTAGGGTATTTATGAGCAGGAAAACTATCCAGATCTGGCTTAAAAGGAGAATTTTCAAACTGCTTTACTAGTTTCTACGAAGATAAAGTGGCTCACACATAACTGCATTTGTTTCAGCCTATATATTCTTTTGGCAAAATTATATGGAGAAACCAAAAACATTTTTGTTATATTAAGAGAGCCAGCTCACACCTGTAATCCTGCTACTTAGGAGGCTGGGATCTGAGAATCACAGTTCAAAGACAGCCCTGGCATTAAAGAACTGGAAACTCTGGGCCAGAAAATTGGAAGTGGTGCTGTGGTTCAAGGAGTAGAGCCAAATCTTGAGCTAAAGAGCTCAGTACAGCTACTAGACCCAGAGTTCAAGACCCACAAGCATCAAAAAAAAAAACACAAAAAACAAAAACCCACTATCTACTCTTGAACTTCTGGTTTTCATGTTTTCCCCAGGCTATCTTATTCATTAATACTGATATTTCCAATACCTAAGTCCAACATTCTTTAGTATATAAAGCCTGGGGAATGGAAATAACTCAAACATTTAGTATCAAAAAACTTATAAAGGAAGAAAATATTGACTGGTAAAACTATTTCACTTCAGTTCTCCTGCAATATATTTCGGGGAGTATCTTTAATATTATTTTATTTTTATATAGCCTTGCAATATAAAACAATAACCTTGGCTGGGTGTGTAGCCTAGTGGTAGAGTGCTTGACAAACATCCATGAAGCCCTGGGTTTGATTCCTTGATACCACATACATAGAAAAAGCCGGAAGTGGTGCTGTGGCTCAAGTGGTAGAGTGCTAGCCTTGAGAAATGCCCAAGAACAGTGCTCAGGCCCTTAGTCCAAGCTCTAGGACTGGCAAATAATAATAATAATAATAATAATAATACCTCTAAAATCAATGATATAAATGTATAATAAATATGTCATGTAAAAATATTTACCAACATAAACATAATTCATATATTATGTTCATGATACAATTTATAAATGTTTATAAATATAAAAACTAGTAATATATAATATCTAATATAATAATGTATAACATATTATATATATTGATACTATATAATATTACATATATTAGTGGTACAAGTAGCATATCAATAATATATATTATATAGTATTCCCCCATCATCTTTCTCTTTCCCTCTATTTTTTTTTTGGAGGGGTGGTGGTAGCCTTGAGCTGAAGAGCTCAGGGACAGACAGGCTAAGTTCAAGCCCCATGACCCACAAAAATAAATAAATAACAAACAAAAACAAGGAGAGAGAAAAACACTGATGGAAGGAATGGGAGATGGAAGAGTGATAGGGAAGGTAGAAATTGGAAGACTTCACACCAAAGTCATATTTGGGGTTCTCTGGAACGAAATCTGGAATCAAATCTGTCAATAGAGTTACTCTTCCTGTTTAAAACTTGAGAGCTGAAGTGAGAGCAGCAGAGTTCCTGGAAATTCTGTATCCATTAGAGTCCACCTTTCTACTCCACCATGTCTAGATTCTTCTCATTTTATCACATGCTTCTCTCCATTAAGCATTTTTCAATATAGTCCATAGTTTAGAACAATGAAGATTAAAATCTACAATTATCTCTGTGTTTCAGATTTGGATGATAACATATCAACAAATATTTTAAGAGGGGTTTCAAAGCTGTTCACAGGAGCCCACAAATCAACTAAAAGCAGAAACAGTTGACATCCCTGCCTCCATATTTTTTTTTTGCCAGTCCTGGGCTTGAGCTCAGGGCCTGAGCACTGTCCTTGGACTTTCTCAAGGCTAGAGCTCTACCGCTTGAGCCTCAGCACCACTTCTGGCTTTTTGCTATGTATGTGGGGTACCGAGGAATCAAGCCCGGGTCTTCATGCATGCTAGGCAAGCACTTTAACCACTAGGCCAAACTCCCGGCCCCCTGCCTCCATATTTTTATGTGTCTGTGCAACACTTTGCAGCCATCATTCCTAGAATGTAGGAAGGATAGAAGTGACATACCAAAAAAAGAAAGAAAGAGTAAAGCCAGGTATAATTACACAAATATACTATTTCAAATTCAAATAATGGCTGGGAATGTAGCTTAGTGGTAGAGTGTTTGCCTAGCATGTATAAAGCTCGGTGTTTGATTCCCCAGTACCACATAAACAGGAAAACCTGGAAGTGGCACTCTGGCTCAACTGATATGGTGCTAGCCTTGAACAAAAGTAGCTCAGAGAAACTGGGTTCTTGAGTTCAAGCACCAAGAGTGGCAAAAAGAAAAAAAATCAAATAAGCTTCCAATATGGTAATTTGGGGGCCTGGCATTTGGCCTAGTGGTAAAGTGCATGCCTAGCATGCATGAAGACCTGGGTTCAGTCCTGGCTACCACATACATAGAAAAGCTGAAGTGGTACTATGGCACAAGTGGTAGATCACTAAGTGCTCAGGCTCTGAGGTCAGTCCCCGGGACTGGCAAAAAAAAAAAAAAAGGTTAGTTGGGGGAAATAACCTTATATTACACATATATTCACAAAAAAAGTCTTTCACTATCTATATATAGCTTACATATAGCTGTTTTATATTCAACTTCTAAAGAAAAAAATGACCTCAATAAAGATGGGTAAATAATTAAAAATAAAAATAGCTTTACTAGCATACAGAAATTGTTCAGGGGGCAGGGAGTTTGACCTAGTGGTAGAGTATTTACCTAACATGCACAAAGACCCAGACTTGGATTCAATTCCTTGGTACCACATACATAGAAAAAGCTGGAAGTAGGGCTAGGAGTGTGGCCTAATGGCAGAGCTCTTGCCTAGCATGCATGAAGACCTGGGTCTGATTCCTTGGTACCACATACACAGAAAAAGCTAGAAGTGGAGCTGTGGCTCAAGTGGAAGAGCACTAGCCTTGAGAAAGCCAAGGGACTGGCAAAAAAAAAAAGTTCAGTTTTACTAGTCTATCAACTTCAAAGAAACATTACAGCCATAAAATAGTTTCCCTACATCAAAGAAGCCACAACTTAGGGAGACTGTCTTGGGGGAGCCTAGTTGTTCTTAGATCCCTTTCTCTGGAATATTGGTGCTGTGTTAACCCTTTCTGGTGGGAAAATGGCAGTTTGTAGCAAAAACAGTAAAAGATATCTTTATCTTTTGTCATATTAATTCTACTTTCAGAAATTCACCTCAAAGAAAAATCAAAATCACTGCAATGATTTATATATTAATAAAACTAAACCACTTAAACCAAATGTTTAAAATTAGGAAAAAATAGACACAAAATCAACTAATCTTAACCAGGCACTTGTAGCTTATGCCTATAATTCTAGCTACTTAAGAAGCTGAGATCTGAAAATCCAGGTTTAAAGCCAGTCTGGGCAGACAAGTCCAATTAACCACCAAAGGCCAGACATAGAACAGTGGCTCAACTTGCATAGTATTAGCCATAAGCAAAAAAGCTTGGAACAGCATCCAGGCCTTAAATTCAACCTCCAGGATACACACATACACACACACACACACACACACACACACACACACACACACACCAGTAGCTTTCCTATATATCAATTATTAAGAAACAAATCATGGGTGAAAAATAATATAGAAAACAATCAGATCAAAAAACAAAAAGTATCAAAGGATAAACTTCACTAAAAAGGTGAAAACCACTGTAATAAAAATTATAAAACACTAAACAAAAGAACTGAGGAAGATATTAGAATATGGAAATGTTTCCCATGGTTACTGGATAAATACAATTAATATGAAAGTGGCTACATGGCCAAACAATCTAGAGTTTCGATGCAAAAAAAATTCCAATGTCATTCTTCATAGAAATCAAGAAAAATTACAAAATTTATGTTGATACACAAATTACTACATTCTACACAATCTTGAAAAAAAATAGAAATGAGACAATACTAGATTTCAAAGGGTCCAACAGAGCCATAGTAACAAGAACAGCATGGTACTAACACAGAAACAGAAATGTAATTTAATGTAATACAGATAATTGAGAAACAAACACACAGCTTCAGCCATCAGATCCTTGAGAAAACATCCAAAAAGGTGTATTGTAGAAATATCAGCCTCTTCAACATGGGAAAATGAGATATTCCCATGTAGAAGATTAAAACTAATACTCTGTCTCTCATCCTGTACAAAATCAATTCCAACTGTATCAGAGACTTTCATGTAAATCAAGGGCTCAAACTGGTACCTTTTTCGAGGGCTTTTCTATTGGTGATCAAACAGCCCATATCAAAGTCCAAAAGTAGGGCAATGGGCCAGGCACCATGGCTCAGAGATATATTACTACTATGATGGAGGCTGATATCTAAGGATTTTGGTTCAAAGTAAGATGGGGCAGAAGGTCTGTGACTCTGATCTCCAATTAACCAGCAAAAAGGCAAAAGTGGGGCTATGATTCAAGTGACAGCCTCGAGCCAGGTGCTGGTGGATCATGTCTGTTACTCTAGCTACTCAACAGGCTGAGATCTGATGATTGAGGTTTGAAACTAGCTGGGGCAGCAAAGCCTGTGAGACTCTTATCTCCAATTTACCACCAGAAAACCGGAAATGATGCTGTGGCTCAAAGTGATAGCTAGTCTTGAGCAAATATACTCAAGGACAGTGCCCAGGCTCTGAATTCAAGTCCCCTGATCCACAAAACAAAACAAAACTAAACATCAACACCCACACCTTAAATCTGAGCTCTTAATACTAGCACTAGAAATAAAGGAATGAAAAAGAACGCAGTGTAAACACATCTCAATCATTTTTGAGACTTAATTTAAGAGCTAGTACATACCTGTAATTCCAGCTACTAGGAAAGTGAAGACAGGATTCCAAGTTCAAGGCAAGCCTGGAAGAAAAATTAAAGATCCTATCTTTAATTTGAACCAAGGGACTGAGTCCATGGGTCAAGAGATATTTTTCTAACAAGCTCAAAAGCCCTGGGTTCAATCCCTAGTTCCATGAAATGAAACAAAACACAAACAAAGAAAAGCCTTGGCCTGTCTTAAGGAAGAGAATGTCTTATTCAAAATATTAGTCCAGCCAAAAATGCAGATTTTTGTGTTGCAGGAGTTTAGTGTGAGCAGAGAACCCAGCCAATGAATGGACTAGGCAAGGAAAGAAGGCGAGTGGTGAGAGGTGGTGTGACATCTTAGGAAAGGAAAAGGAGGAGCTAGCTTTGGAAGCAGACTGGACAGATGAATCACCCAGTGCTAAGTATAAAAAGCTCAGTCATCTTTGAACACTCACATTTCATTTCATCGTCTTCTTCTTTTCTTCCTTCCCTCTGTCCATCCCTCCCTCCTCCCTCTCTTCCCACCCTTTCCTTCTATCATTTTTTTCCTCTGTCTCTCTAGTACTGAGGCTTGGACCTAGGGCCTCTTAATCTTGTTTGGCTTTTTTGTTGTTGTTTGGTCCTAGGGCTTGAACTCTGGGCCTGGGAGCCATCTCTGAGCTGTTCTTGTTCAAGGCTAGTGCTCTACCACTTTGAGCCACAGCACCACTTCTGGTTTTCTGGTGGTTCATTGGAAACAAGAGTCTCAGGGACTTTCCTGCCCAGACTGGCTTTGAACCACAGGCCTCAAGATCTCAGCCTCCTGAGTAGCTGGGATTATAGGTATGAACTACAGCATCCAGCTTTGTTTGACATTTTTTACTCAAAGTTGTTGCTCTACCACTTGAGCCACACTTCTAGTTGGTTAATTCAAGATAAGAGTCTCACAAACTTTTCTGCCTTCAAACAAGGATCCTCAGATCTCAGCCTTCTGAGTAGCTAGGATTATAGGTGTGATCCACCGTGCCAGGCTGCTTTTCAATTTCTTAAAAATAAACTTCTAACTGGCACCCGGAGGTGCACACCTATAATCCTAGCTACTTAGGAGGCCAAGACCTGACAGCCATGGTTCAAATCAGCCCTCGCAAGGAAATCTGCTGACTCTTACCCCCAATTAACCACCAGAAAACTGTAAGTGGAGTTGTGGGTCCAAGTGGTAGAGTGCTAGCCTTGAGCAAAAAAATCAGGGACAGAGAGAGCCTAGGCCCTAAGTTCAAGCCCCATAACTGACAAAAATGAAAACAAAAACTTCTAAAAGGAATGAACAGGGTCAGACAGATATTTGCATACACACTTAAACTTGAAAATACACCAAGATTAAGAGAGGAGTTTAAATATACAATTTAAAACATACATTTCAAATACAGTCCTATTCTAATTTCCCATCTATTTGAAACATTCAAATCTATAACACTGAATAGCTTTGGGAGAAATTTTTGTGCAATTCTCAACTGCACCTATTTCTTAATATTTTTCTTTTCTTTTTTTTTCTTTTTGGTCAGTCATGGGGCTTGAACTCAGGGCCTGGACACTGTCCCTGAGCTCCTTCATTCAAGACTAACTCATGGGGGCTGGGAGTTTGGCCTAGTGGTAGAGTGCTTGCCTAGCATACACTAAGTCCTGGGTTCAATTCCGCAGTAACACATACATAGAAAAAGCTGGCAAGTGGTGCTCAAGTGGTAGAGCTCTAGCCTTGAGAAAACCCAAGGACAGTGCTCAGGCCCTGAGTTCAAGCCTCAGGACTGGCACAAAAAAAAAAAAAGACTACCACTTTGGGCCACAGCTCTATTTCTGGTTTTCTGATGGTTAGAGATAAGAGTTTCAGCCACCTAGGCTGGCTTTGAACTACAATTCTCAGATTTCAGCCTCCTGAGTAGCTAGGATTATCGGCATGGGCCCCTGGCACCTGGCTTCCTTAATATTTTCTCTTTCTCTCTCACTCTCGATAGATAGATAGATAGATAGATAGATAGATAGATAGATAGATAGACAGACTCTCAATATTTTCTGTCTCTTTCAATATTCATATTTCCTCTCCCTCCCCCTCCCCTCTCTTTCTCAGCTGGAACTGTCTTGAGGTTATTTTGCTCAAAGCTAGCACTCTATCACTTGAGCCACAGCTCCACGTATGGCTTTCTGCTTTCTGTTTATGTGGTAATGAGGAATCGAACCCAGGAATTCATGCAGTCTACCACTAAGCCATATTCTCAGATCCTTAATATTTCTTAACCTTAGTTTATTATGATATTTTGTTTGCTATTCAAGTAAAAATTGCTTGAACCAGGCGCAGTGGCTCACATATGTAACCCTAGCTACTTGGGAGGCTGAGATCTGAGAATCATGGTTCAAAGTCAGCCCAGGCAAAAAAGGACCTGAGACTCTTATCTCTAGAAAAATGTAAGTGGAGGTTGGCTCAAGGGTAGGGCGGTTCCCTTGAGCTGAAGAGCTCAGGGACAGTGCCCAGGTTGAGTTCAAGCCCCATGAACCACAAAAAATAAAAATAAAATAAAATTGCTCCTTCTTTGGAATGTACCAGTACTGAGACTTGAACTAAGGGTCTCACATTCTTGTTTACCTTTTTCAATCAAGGCTGGTATTTTACCACTTGAGCCACATCTCCACTTCAAGCTTTTTGGCGCTTAATTGAAGGAATCTTAATTTTTATCTGCCTGGATTCAAAGTAGGTTCCTCAGATCTCAGCCTCCCCAACAGTCAGGATTACGACAATGAGACATCAGCACCGAGCATGCAAACTACTCCTTAAAAGGCATCAGATGAATATATTTAGAACTAGAAACAGTAATGCTTTGGGGGAAAAGAAATTAAGTAAGACTAAAATTAGAACCTGATGTGATCACACTTACTTAAGTGTAAGGCCTTGGAATTATGAGAGCCTTTTAGCTTTTTTTTTTTTTTTTTTTGCCTTTTAGCTTTTAAGTCACTTAAAACTCACCCAAGTGACTCATCACAAGTAACTACAGAAAACCCCCAACTAAAAACAGACATGCCTATGTGATTCATCACACTGATATTTCACTATTAACCACACAGACTATTTGACTTCAGCAACCATGAGAAAATCTGGAACACAGCTACTTCATTAAGACACCCTGCCAGGTGCAGTGGCTCACACCCGTAATCCTAGCTACTCAGGAGGCTGAGATTGAGGATCATGGTTCAAAGCCAGCCTGGGCACTAAAAAATGTTGAGACTCTTCTCTCCAATAAACCATAGAAAATGGGAAGTGGGGCTGTGGCTCGAGGGTAGGGCCATATCCTTAAGCTGAAGAGCTCAGAGACACCACCCATGCTCAGGGGTAGGTTGGTAGCCTTGAGCTAAAGAGCTCAGGGACAGTGCCCAGGCCCAGAATTCAAGCCTCATGACCCATGGGGAAAAAAAAAGACACCCCAAAACAAAATCCTACAAAACCAAAAAGAAAAACGAAAGAACACTAAATGCTAATGAATGACCTTTGTATCACCTATTCATTAAATAAGACCATACCATTTTTGTTGTCTTGTGATCTTTAGTATCTAATTCTGGATTATCTGGAAAACAAATATAAGATGAAAAAAGAGAAGCCTAAAATGGAATAAAAACTAAATTGTATAGTTGGCTGTTATCAAGGATATCCTGTAATTCAAGTAAGTGGTCAGGCAAACCCTGCCATAAATCAGCCCATGAGCTCAACTCTGTTCAGCCTTTTTCTAGGTTCCACTAGAGATCTAAGAAGCATCTTTCATTTGGCACAGTTGTAAGATCATCCATCACAAAACTTAAATTAAAAAAAAATGTCTGTGGTATTGGGGACTGCAACAATAATTGCTGCTTTATCATTTGAACAATGTCCCCAATTGTGTGTGTGTGTTCCAGTGCTGGGACTTGAACGTGGGGCCTCACGTCTTCTGTTAGCTCTTTTGCTCGAGGCTGGTTATCTATCACTTAAGTCATACCTCTACTTCTGGTTTTTTGCTGGTTACCTGGAGATAGTATATCTGCAAGATTATAAAGGAAAAGCAAATTGCACAGACAGTTAATAATGAAAGTGTGTGTGAGTTCAAGTGCATTAGAGTTTTAGAAGAACATAGCAATAATTAACAGTTGATTGGGTCTCAGTCACTTTTCTGAGTACCTAAAACATATCAACCGGGCAGAATAAGCCAGAATCTAAGCCAGGCAACAGAACTTCAGTGTCTCACTCAGCAGTTTAAACTAGGTATTACAAGAAGCAGGGTGCTCGCCTTGAGCTGTGGAGCTCAGAGACAATACTTAGGCCAAGTTCAAGCCCCATGATCCACAAAAAAACAAAAAACTTTGACAAGAAGCAGGTCTGTAAGGTCTCTTTCACTTGTTTCCCTTATAATCTTGCAGACATACTTTGATGTTAATATGAATAAATCCACTTCATCCATTTCTCTTTCTTTCTCTCTCTCTCTGTCTCTCTCTCTCTCCCTCCCTCCCTGCCCCCCTCTCCCTCTCCCTCTCTTTTTCTCTCTCTCTCTCTGTCCTGGGGCTTGAACTCAGGGCCTGAATACTGTCCTTAGGCTTTCTCAAGGTTAGCACTCTACCACCTGAGCCACAGCACCACTTCCAGCTCTTTCTATGTATGTGGTACCGAAGACTCCAACCCCGGTCCTTGTGCATGCTCAGCAAGCATTCTACCACTAGGCCAAACTCCCACCTCCCTCCTTTTTTTTTTGAGTGAGGTAGTTAATGAAGTGTGAACTCAAGGTCTTAAGCCTTGCTCTCCACCATTTTTACTTTGGGCTCAAGGAGTAGGGCAGTAGCCTTGAGCTGAAACACTCAGGGACAGTACCCAGGCCCAGAGTTCAAGCCTCATGACCAAAAAAGAAAGAAAAAAAAAGAATTTGTACAATTCAGCCGGGCTTGGTGGCTCCAGCCTATAATCCTAGCTATTCAGGAGGCTGAGATATGAGGACAGTGGTTCAAAGCCAGCCCAGACACTAAAGCCCGTGAGACTCTTACCTCCTCCTCCAATTAACCACAAGAAAACTGGAGGTGACACTGTGGCTCAAGGAGTGGGATGGTAGCCTTGAGCTGAAGAGCTCAGAAACAATGCCCAGGCCCAGAGTACAGGGTCCACGACAGACCAAAAAAAAAAAAAAGAATCTGTATAATTCATCTGCATTTTAAAAATGAGTAATATTCTCTGCTATGCTGTCCTCATTTATTTATTTCAAAATAGGAAAGAAAAAAAGTATCTTTCAGTTCCAGTTCCTTAAGTGGCAGAGATCAGGAAGATCACTTTTGCCCAGGCAAAAGTTAGCAAGACCCCATTTCACAAAGGAACTGTAAATGGTGGTGCAAGCCTGTAGTCCTACCTAAAGGAAGGCTGTAGGTAGGAGGATGGTCCAGGCTCAACCTAAGGGGAAAAATATGAAACCCTTTCTTGAAAAATAGCCTGAAGCAAAAAATACATGTCTCAAGTGGGTAAAGTGCTTGCCTAGCAAGGCTCTTAAGTTCAAATCCTAAAACTGTCAAAAAGAAAAGGGAGATCATAAATGCTTTCTTACATGACCAGGACCAATAGATGGTATCTGAAATTTACTGGCAGAGATTCTGAGTTGCATCTTGATAAGTTTCCCAGGAACCCTGAAAAAGGCCTCAGTAAGCTAAAAAGGGAACGTTCCACTGGCATAGTGTTCTGGTTGTGACAAAGGACTCCTTCTTGTCCCTTTGGCCATTTTAGTATTAGACAGTTCTCTGACATCTAACCTAATTTTCTGTACAGAAAGAAAGAAAGAGAGAAAGAAAGAAAGAGAGAAATAAAGAAAGAAAGAAAGAAAGAAGGAAGGAAGGAAGGAAGGAAGGAAGGAAGGAAGGAAGGAAGGAGTTGTATCCTGACAAACCCTGTTACTGATGACAGGAAATGAAATAAAAATCTGGGGCCAGGAATTTGGCCTAGTGATAGAGTGCTTGCCTAGCACAAAGACCTGGGTTTGATTCCTGGGTACCACATACATAGAAAAAAGCCAGAAGTGGCAGAGTGCTAGCCTTGAGGAAAAAGCCCAAGGACAGTGCTCAGGCCCTGAGTTCAAGCCCCAGGACTGGCAATAAAAAAATCTACTAGAGGAAGTACTACGGTGGCTCAAATGGTAGAACTCTAACCTTGAGAGAGTAAGCCAATCAACAAAGTGAGGTGCTGAGTTTAAGCCTCAGCACCAGAACAAAATAAGTAAGTAGTAAATAACTTATTAGAGAGTGGTGTATGGAGGAGCACAACTATAAACCTAGAGGGAGGCTGAGGCATGAAGATGGGGAAGTGAGGGCTTTCAGGATAGCCATAGATGGAAACCACCAGCAGAAACAAGGTAAACCAGTAATTCCCCTGGCTTTAGGGAAGTGGGATTAAAGAGTGATCTCAACTTGCCTTTTTGCCTGTGCATGTGTGTGCTGGTACTGGAGCTTAAAAATAGGGCCTAAAGTTCTGTTGTTTGTTTTTTTCCCTCAAAACTGAGGCTCTACCATTAGAGCTATACTTCCACTTCCAGCTTTTGGCTAGACAGACAGAGATAAGAGTCTCACGGATTTTTCTGCCTGAGCGGGTTCGGAATTATGCTCAAAGCTCAGCTTTCTGAATACCTAGGATTACATGCATAAGCCACTGCATCTGGCTCAGCTTGCTTTTTACAAAAAGGGTCTCCCAGCACAGATGGTGACCCAATAAACAAGCAGTTCTTAGAATTCAGGCAATAGCTATTCAGATCATTCCCAAAAACGGCAGCTACCACTATATTAACGTCAGAGCAAACCAGTCCCTAATGTTCTTTGGCTCTCTGTCTAATTCATACCAGAACCAGATCTTGATCACCTAAAACAAACCCAGAAAAGTTTCTACTCCATGAGACTTGGCATCCACAAAAATGCCACCCAAGTTTCCTGGCATCATGGAAACTTATTGTGCCACTCAGAAGATCTAGTGTGTGAGCTCATCTATTTTTTGTGAAGTAATTCCAACAACGACTGAGTCAGAACTTTTTACCAATATTAGGATTGTTTACGCTAAAAAACAAACACACACAAAAACAGGGAAAAGGGTTTTTTTTAGTTGAATAAATAGGATGGGCATGGTATCTCCTTTCCTGGAAGAAAACCTAAACTTAACTAGGACTATTACTCCAGAACTGGGACAGAAACGTGCCCCAGTTTTTAAGTTTAAATTATTTTAAATTTTAAATTATGTCCATCGCCTTTGGCCCAAGCCTATAACTCTAGCTAGTCAGGAGGCTGAGATCTGAGGATCAGGATTCAAAGCCAACCCAGGCAGGAAAGTCTGTGAGAATCATCTCCAATTAACCACCAGAAAACTAAAAGTGGAGCTGTGATTTAAGTGGTAAAGCACTAGCTTTGAGCAAAGAAGTTCAAGTATAGCACCCAGACCCTGAGTTCAAGCCCCACACTCAAAAAAAAGGGGGGGGGGTTAAATTATGCATTAGTGGTGCTGTGGCTCAAATGACTATTATTATTTATATATTATCTCTTATTATGTTGGATGCTGATGGCTTACCCCTAGCTAGAAGATGAGATCTGAGGATACTGACTCCAAAGCAGCCCAGCAGAAAAATCTGACATACTTACCTCTAACTAGGAAGAAGCCAGAAGTAAAATGTGGCTCAGGTGGTAGAGTACTAGAAAGAAAGAAAAAAAAGCCAAGAGTCAATGCCCAGGCCCAGAGCACAAGCCACTGTAACAACAACAACAAAAAATTATATGCAAACCGCAGTTGTATGATTCTTTATAATAAACCCAATTAATTGACACATAAAAATTTATGGGAGCCATGGTATTCTGGATACCTATATACATCGTTCAATGTTCAAATATGGATGGCTTTTTTGTTGTTGCTGTAGTCATGGGACTTGAACTCTAGGCCTGGGCTTTGTCTCTGAGCTCTTCAGCTCAAGGTTACTGCCCTACCCCTTCAGCCACAGCGCCACTTCTGGTTTTCTGGTGGCTAATTGGCAATAAGAGTCTCATGGACTTTAGTGCCCAGGCTGGCTTTGAACAGTGATCCTCAGATCTTAGCTTCCTGAGTAGCTAGAGTTACAGATGTGAGACACCATGCCCTGTTATTTTTTTTATTTTTATTTTTTGCCAATCCTGGAACTGGCAGGCCTGAGCCCTGTCCTTGGGTGTTCTTGAGGCTAGAGATCTATCACTTAAGCCACAATACCACTTCTGGCCTTTTCTATATGTGTTATGGAGGAAGTGAAGCTGGGTCTTTGTGTATGCTAGACAAGCACTCAACCACTAGGCCAAGCTCACGGCTTTTTTTTTTTTTGGTCAGTCATGGGGCTTGAACTCTCAGCCTGGGTGCTGTCCCTGAGCTTTTCAGCTCAAGACTACCTCCCTATCCCTTCAGCCACAGGGCCACTTCCAGTTTCCTAGGGGTTAATTGGTGATGAGTCTCACAGACTTTAATGCCTAGGCTGGCTTTGAACTGAGATCCTCAGGTCTCAGCCTCCAGAGTAGCTAGGATTACAGGTGTGAGCCATTGTGCCTGGCAGCTTTTTTTTTTAATGGTACTAGGGTTTGAACGTATGCCTCATACATCCCTTTTTTTCATTTAAATTTTTTTTCTTTACCTAGGCTGGTCATGATGGCCCCAGTACCTGGGACTACACATGTGAGTTGCTATACCTGGCCTACTCATTTAATTGTAAAAGCATGAGAAGATGCAAAGCAAAGAGATCCCTTGACTCCTTTACCCATGTTATTTCAGAAATCATCACTCAGGCAAGGTACGCAGCTCTTCTTTCTTCAAGGATTTTCTTTGAAAACAGAAAACTTGCTTTTGAGTTGGTTTTTATGCAATCTCACTAAAATCAGTAAGTTAACACTATTAAACCCTCTAAGGTTCCTTCTGTTCTGTTATTTTGCTTATATATTTTTTCTTTTGTTGTTTTTCATGCAGTATTGGACGTGAACTCATGCTCTCCCTTAGCTTTTGTGCTCAAAGCTAGTGTTCAACCATGTAAGCCAAGGATCTACTTCTGACTTTTTTTTGCTGGTTAACTGGCTAGCTTTGAACCATGATTTGAGATCTCAGCTTCCCAAGTAGCTAGAATTACAAGAATCATCCAGGTTTTAAATCCACAAATTTATTTTTGAATGTTTACCCAAGACTTCTTTATGTATTTCTTCAGTCCACAGTTATTATATATCATATTCACATTTCATTATATATCAAAGACTTCAGAAAAGGTTGGAGAGCAATTTACTGCTCTCCACCTATACAGAAAAGAATCACTACAATTAATGGTTTCTCAAGATTTGAATCCTCAACATTTGAGGATTCTAGTTCAAAGCCATCCCAGGCAAGAAAATCTGTAGATTCTTATCCTCAATTAAAGCAAAAAGCTTGAAGTAAAGATGTGGCTCAAGTGGCAGAGCTCCAGGTTGAGGGTACCCAAGCCATGAGTTCAAGACCCAGTATGGAGCTAGGAGTCTGGCCTAGTGGTAGAGAGCTTGCCTAGCATACACAAAGACCTGGGTTTGATTCTTCAGTACCACATACATAGAAAAGGCCAGAAGTGGTGCTGTGGCTCAAGTGGCAGAGTGCTAGTTTTGAGGAAAAAGCCCAAGGACAATGCTCAGGCCCTGAGTTCAAGCCCCAGGACTGGCAAAAAAAAAAAAAGAAAGACAGAAAGAAAGACAGACCCAGTATAAACACACAAAACAAAACAAAAAGCCACATGTGGGCTAATGGCAAACCCTTCCACAGAAGTATAATTGCCTGCCGGGTGTGGTGGCTCTTGCCTGTAATCCTAAGCTACTAAGGAGGCTGAGATCTGAGCATCATTGTTCAAAGCCAGGCACAAAGACCTTGAGATTCTTATCTCCAATTAGCCACTAAAAAACCCAGACATGGCACTGTGGCTCCAGAGGTAGGTCGTAGCCTTGAGCTGAAGAGCTCAGGGGCAATGCCCAGGCTCAGGCTCAGAGATCAAGTCCCAGGACAGACCAAAAAAAAAAAAAAAAAGAAGTAGTAAAACTGCCTACTTTTCCTAGGTGACTTCCATTTCATGAGCACTAGGGATGCAACCTGAAATACATGGACATTAAACCCAGCATCACAAAGCACAGATCCAATCATACCACACTCAAGTTTTAATTTCCTTCCAAGACAAATAAGGAAATTCAGTCCATTTCATGCCTTCAATACAGCCAATTAGTTTGTAATCCTTTATTTGGCCATACAAAAGAAGGAAAAGAGCTATTTTCCTGGTCCTTTCTTGAGGGAAAGCAAAAGAGGTAAAGCATAATATTTAAGGCTCAGAGCAAAGGTTTAAATTTTTCCACTAATATGCACACCCTTGCTGAGTCACCATCCTAATATACTCAGTGGCTCTCCTCGGTCCTATCTATCTAATACTTAGAATTTCATGCAAAACTGTGGGCAAAGCCAGGGACAATGGCTCACACCTGTAATCCTAGCTAATCCAATCTAATCCAGGAGGCTGAGCTCTGAGGATCAAGGTTCGATGCCACCCTAGGTAAGAAAGTCTGGGACTCTTATCTCTAATTAATCAGCAGAAAACTGGAAGCAGCACTGTGGCTCAAGTGGTAGAGCGCTAGCCTTGAGATGAAGAGCTCCAGGATAGCAGCCAGTCCCAGAATTCAAGCTCCATGATGTAATAATAATAGTAATAATAATAATATCAATATATGTGGAGAAATGGGTTACATCACTGAAGTTATAATATGTGAAATAAAATGACAGTAACTTGAACCGGGGTATTTGTGTTTTTCCCCCCACCTCCACCCCCTGGGAATAGAAGGGAAGAGAGAGAAAAGGGGAAGGTGTAGGGAAGGAAGGAAGCACATACATGCAAAAAAAAATTTGCTTCTGCTAATAGAAAAAAAAAACATTCATTGGTTGCTTCTGTGAGTCAAATACATGCAATAGAGCCAGGTACTGGTGGGTCCCACCTGTAATCCTAGCTACTCAGGAGGCTGAGATAAGAGGACTGAGGTTGAAAGCCAGTTGTGGGGCAGGAAAGTCCAAGAGATTCTTATCTCCAATTAACCACCAGAAAACCAGAAGTAGAGCTGTGGCTAAAAGTGGTAGAGTGCTATCCTTGAGTAAAACAGGAAAGAAAGAAAGAAAGAAAGAAAGAAAGAAAGAAAGAAAGAAAGAAAGAAAGAGAGAAAAAGAAAGAGAGAAGAGAGAGAGAAAGAGGGAGAGGGAGAGGGAGAGAGAAAGAAAGAGGGAGAGAAAGAAAGAGGGAGGGAGGGAGGGAGGGAAGGGAGGAAGGGAAGGAAGGAGAAAGAAAGAAGGAAGGAAAGAGACAAAGAAACAAAGGAAAAGAAGGAAGGAAGGAAGGAAGGAAGGAAGGAAGGAAGGAAGGAAGGAAGGAAGGAAGGAAGGAAGGAAAGAAAGAAAGAAAGAAAGAAAGAAAGAAGGAAAGAAAGAAAGAAAGAAAAGCAGGCAGGCAGTGGATATCATGTTACTGTTAATACCCGAAAGGCCTTAAAAACAGTGGGATATCATGTTACTGTTAATATCTGCAAGGCTTTTAAAACAACAGTGGGAACAGATACTACTGCCTAACATACCATCATCATCCCTTTCCTATCAATTTAAGATTAATACCTTTATGTAGCAAGCATTACTTTACTTTGTAAATGATTTGTTTCAATCCCTTCTGTCAAAGAAAAAAAAGAGGGAAGGAAGGAAGGAAGAAAGGAAAGGAAGGAGGGAGGAAGGAAGGGAGGGAAAAGAAAGTTATTAGCAACAATGTGTGTCCCTAGGTCCTTTGAAATCTGACTGGAATAGTATTTTACAGGCAAGAAAAAGTTTGGGAGACTTAGTAAATTAACCTGTTCCAAGTGATAGTTAAAATGGTAGATGGAGGCCTTTTTGCTTATCAATATGTAACTTGAGTTTATTGATCAAATACTAGCTTGGAAGAAAGGTTGAAAAAATTCCACCACCGCTGACCCGTGAAAGCAAGTAAGCCTACTGTGGAAAGAAAATGACAATAATGAGGATAGCTGATTAAATGATAGGATGCATACAACAAAATGGAAGGGTGTTAGCACAAATATATACTATAAACTTGTGCCCAAAATATTGATGATCAAAGAGAAGCTGGTATTTTACAAATATTGAAACATGACCCTTGTAGTCATCATAGATTTGCGTGGAAAGCGAGAGGGAGCTGGGATAGAGCCACAGCAGAAAGCAGCTACTGGGGCTTTCGGCTATTGGGGTAGCCAGGAGATTTTTCCCACGGCTGAAATTAATACATCTAGTATATGCTTTGATAATCCTTCTCTAAGGCCTCAAATAATAACATTTGTATAGAAATGTGACTACTGGGAGGATATTAGTTATCTAAATGGGAAGTAGTAGGAAACTTGTGAACAATTTACTATGGAATTTGGAAATTTGTTAACCAGGTTTGAAATGGGATTATAATACACAGTTATAGACCACAAATTACAAGATGTTCAGAGAGAAGAAAAGCTAATCTTGCCTGAGCCTCTAACAGGCAAACCAAGTTATATGGGGTTTTCGTTCATTCTGGCTTTTTGTGCCAGTACTGGGGGGATTGAATTTAAGGCCTTGGTGTTTCCCCTTAGGTTTTTTGTTGTTGCTGTTTTTGTTTTTGCCAGTCCTGGGGCTTGAAGTCAGGACCTGGGTGCTGTCCTTGAGTTTTCTCAAAGCTAGTACTATACCACTTAAGCCACAGTACAACTTTCGGCTTTTTCTGTTTATGTGGTACTGATAAATCAAACCCAGGGCTTTGTGCATACTAGACAAGCACTCTACTGTAAGGCCACACTCCAGTCTCTGCCACCACCCCCCCTTAGTTTTTTTACCCAAGGCTGATATTCTACCACTTGGGCCACATATCAATTTCCAGTTTTCTTTGCTGATTTGTCTGCCAGAGCTGGCTTATGTTTTAGGAATTTCAACAAAAATCCTGAAAGACACAGAAGATACTATAGTTAAGTCAAGGATATGTACCTACTGCCAGGAAGTAAGAATTCAAGGGAAGCTTCCTTTAAAGAGGGATGCCAGTCATTGTGGTGGCCTGTGACCCCACTACTCAAGAGGTGAAAGGGAAAGAGGATGGCCTGGACTCCATAGGAAAATGGTAGAATGGTAAGTTGGTAGGTAGGTAGGTAGGTAGGTAAATGGATAGATAGATCAGATAGATAGGTCAGACTACATGGATAGACAGATGATGATGGATAAAGTAGATAACAGATCCATACAAGATATAAAAGACAGACCACAAAAAAAGACATACAAAATAGATTAGATGGGAAGATAGATAAGATAGATTAGATTGATAAAATTGTTTTTGGTAGATATGTGATTGATAGATTTTAGATAAATGGCAGGTAGATTAGATACCCGACAGAATTGATAGAGAGGAAGGATTGGACAGACACATACCACAGATTAAATAGATGCGTAAGACCAATTTGAAAAATAAGCTGTATAAAATAGACAACAAGAAACAAAAGAACAGTACTTAGCCGTCCAGTGGTTGCTTGTACTTGTAATTCTAGCTGTTCCAAAGGCTAAGATCTGAAGATTATGGTTCTAAACTCTTATCTCCAGGCAAGAAAGTCTGTTTGCCTTTTATCTCCAGTGAATGATCAAAAAATCCAGAAGTGAAGCTGGAGCTGTGGTTCAAGTGACAGAACAATAGCCTTGAGTAGAAAAGTTCAGGGACTGTGCCTAGGCCCCCCCCGGCCCCCCCCCTCAGTTCAAACCCCAGGTCCTGTACAAAAAAAAAAAAAGCACAGAAACTAGACAACTATGAAAAAGGGCTTTCCAGGAAGTAGTGTGTCTGACACAAGGTAAGGCAGTTTAGCTCAGCTGCAAAGATAAGTAGGTTGAAAGATAAAGTCATACAATGAAAAAAGTGATGTATCATAAAGTGACTCTGTGCCATGTCCTTAGCATGAAAGGAGTTATACTTTGCACTATATTAGTCAGATTAAAGTTGGAGATGTGTTGGGAGCCAGAGTGGAATCAAACTGTACCTTGATTTGCATCAGACAATGGCTTTATTGTCTTATTGTTTTCTGGCCTTATTCTGTTTAAATGACCTGAGAATTACCATATGAATGTAACACCTGGAAGTTCCCTGGGTCTGAAGGAGGGAAGAAGCTGGAGTGAAAAATAAACGCGGCAGTCTTTACCTGGACTGCAGACATCCCGGACCCGGTGTGTCTGTCTCTCTTCTATTTCTTCCTAGTCCTTGCCCCCTATTTCAGGAACCCCAATCTGCGAGCCCTGGTTTGCTGCCGGTTGGCCCCGGCAGAGATGAACTCAAGTCCTTGTAGTCACAGAAAGAGAAAGTGCCCTAAAATTTGAAAATTAAAGTCACTCTCTAGATTAATACCAACATGAATGAAATATAGTGGCAGAAATTAGCAAACAAGCCAGGTGTGGTAGTTCATACCTGTAATCTTAGCTACCTCAAGAGAGTGAGATCTGAGGATCACAGTTCAAAGCCAGCCTGAGCAATACACAACCATGAGGCTCTTGTCTCCAATTAATCACTAGAAAATGGGAAGTGGGGCTGTGGCTCTAGCTGAAGAGCTCAGGGACAACACCAAGGCCAGAGTTCAAGCCCATGACCCCCCCGCCAAAAAAAAATTAGCAAGCAACCTTAAGTTGCCAAAAAATAAAATATGTGGCTGAGAGTTATACAGATCCAATCAAAACTGAGTAGAAGGAGGTGGTGGTTCCTACCTATAATCCTAGCTACTCAGGAGGCTGAGATCTGAGGATTTAAAGCCAGCCTGATCAGAAAAGTCAATGGGAGTCTTACCTCTAAATAAACAAACAAAAAAGCCAGAAAGGGCTCTATGGCTCAGATAGTAGAACAGCACCCTTGAACAAAAAAAAAGCTAAGGGACAGTGCCCAGACCTATGTTCAAGCCCCAATATAGACACAAAACAAAAGTGAATCTATGGGAAGGTACAGGAATTATGGGAAGTTTTAGGAGAGTATGAGGAATCATGGAAGTTTTAAGTAGGCGAGCTATATAATCAAACCTAAGATTAAATCTATGATTAACACATCAGTGATAAAAGCTGGAGTTACGGGTAAATTCTAGATTTGTATAGACCACCAAGTAAACTAATACTTCCAGGGGCTTGGGTAAAAGGATTGTGAGTTAAAAGCCAGCCAAAACATGAGGAAAATGAAGAGGGGGGGGAGGAAGGAGGAGAACAGAAGAAGAGGCAGATGGGAGAATAAGGAGCAAGAGGAAGATGTTTTGGAAAGGGAGGGAGTAAGTTCAGCTCTGGGCAGTCAAGTCATGAATACACTAAGGCAGTGATATTTAGGAGACAATGATAGCTGAGACTCTATAGCAAATAAGTCTTGGTTCAGGAGACAAGTCTGAGCAAGACATAAAGATATAAATTTGGAAGCCATCTTTAGATGGCTAAAAAAGGTATCTTACCACATGAAGTTTCACACTCACACATACGCACACTAGGATTACAGGTGTGAGTCACTCATGCCTTGTGTACACAATGACTTTTAAAATAAGATGTTGGCAATTCAGCTCAATCTTAACATGGCACTGGTCTCGACATGTAGCACCTGGAACAGGTCTCAGAAGTACTTGACTTCTTTTAGCCACACAATATTTCTGTACTCACTCTAAGTCTTTCCCATCTCCAAGCTTCCTTCTCCTGTTCTAACCTTTCACTTTCATATGGCAAGTGCCCATAGCCCATAAACTTTTATTATTACCAGTAATGGTAATAAAGCTAACACAGCAGCTGCCAACCCCTGGCCTACAAATATTATTGGCATAATTCCAACTGGAGTTTACCATTAACTTTTGTGTTTGTGTGCCCCTATTGTGGCTTCAACTGTGGGTCTCACACTCTCACTCGCATTTTTGCTCCAAGCTAGCAATCTATCATTTTGAGTCACAGCTCCACTTCTGGTACTTTGCAGTTAATTGAAGAGTCTCTCCAACTCTTCTGCTGGGTGGCTTTGAACCAGGATCCTCAGATCTCAGTCTCTTAAGTGGTAAAACTATCTATGCTTTTATATAGCCTTCTCTTTATACAACCAGCGTAGTATCTCTGGGCATTCATTAAAGTAAAGGCATTTACCACACTAGCTGCTCACAGTTGTAACCCTAGATAGTCAAGAGGCTGAGATCTGAGGATTGAGTATTGGCCAGCCTAGACAGCAAAGTTCTCCAATAAACTACACAGAAAAAGCCAGATGTAGTGTTGTGGCTTGTGGCAGGGTGCTAGCCTTGAGCCAAAGAAGCTCAAGGACAAAGCTCCAGGCCCTGAGTTCAGGCGCCAGGCTAGCACAGATGCATAAACACACACAGACAGACAGGCATTTAGCTGGGTGCCTGTGGCTCACACCTGTAATCCTGACTACTTGGAAGCTAAGATCTGAGGATTGTGGTTTGAAGCCAGCTCATGCAGAAAAGTCTGAGACACATAAACCACACACACACACACACACACACACACACACACTCACTCTCTCTCTCTCTCTCTCTCACTCTCTCTCTCTTTCTCTCTCACTCTCTCTCTCACTCTCACACACACACACACACACACAAGCTGGATATAGAGTTGTGGCTCAAATGTAGAGCACTAGCCTTGAGCAAAGCAGCACAGCAACCGCACCCCCAGGCCTTGAGTTTAACCCCAGGACCAGCACAAAAAAGAAAGAAGGGAGGGAGAGAGGGAAGAAACCAAAAGAAAGAAAGAAAGAGTAGCAGAGGAAGGAAGAAGAATCAAAAAAAAAGCCAAAGCAAAGAAGAAAACCTACAGCAAATAAAAAGGTTTATTTCTCCTATCCAGCCTTACATCTCAACAAGAAAGTAATGCAGGGCAGGGAGTTTGACCTAGTGGTAAGAGTGCTTGCCTAGCATGCATGAAGACCTGGTTTCGATTCCTTGGTACCACATACACAGAAAAAGCCAGAAATGGTGTCGTGTCTCAAGTGGTAGAGCTTTAGCCTTGAGAAAGCCTAAGGACAGTACCCAGGCCCTGAGTTCAGTCCCCAGTACTGGAAAATAAAAAGCAATGTAGGTGCATGTGGCTCTCTTACTGATCCAGTCATGAGAACATGGAGCCACTACTTTAAAGGCTGACTTTGGAGTCTTTATTAGAGCACCAACAGGCAGCAAAGAGACTCCTGCCACAAAGCCCTTCCACCCTGAATACAAGGAACACAGGGCTTTCATAGCCCCCAAACCGCACAAGAAGCATGGAATTAATCTTAACAAAGTAGAAAGCAAATCAGATGTGAACAATTAAAAAGCAGTGAACATTCAAACCTAACAAAGGTGTTAAATATAAATCAAATGTGGACACAATCGAGGGAAATCAAGAACCAATCACTTAAGGAGACTAAGACTTTCTGGAACTTACCAACTCAAAACACATTTGCAAATGAAAAATATCCTCTCTTATCAAGGTTTTTTTCTTAGACCCAGTCTTCTTTGGTCTCTTCTATTGTTACATGATCATGTTTTCCTGTAGCTTACTGATCTAAAAAACAAAACAAAACAAAACACCCTTACTTACTCCCCCAGTCTAAACTGAAACACAATCATCTAATGGAAAAGCTGTCTCTTACCCAATAGCTGCTGCTTCTCCTCACATATTCCTCTCACTGCTCCATCACTGTAATAGTGGTGCCTAGTTGGAATTTTTCCTTTAACTATGGTGAGTCTTTTTCCCCCCAAGTCCTGGGGCTTAACCTCAGAGCCTGAGCACTGTCCTTGGGCTTTCCCCAAGATTAGCACTCTAACACGTGAGCCACAGCACTACTTCTGGCTTTCCTATGTATGTGGTACCAAAGAATTGAACCCAGGCCTTTGTGCATGCTAGGCAAGCACTGAACCACTAGGCCAAACTTCGGGCCCCTATGGGAGTCCCTCTGCAGGCAATTGTCAACCCATCTTCTGAGGGAGAACCAGGTCCTAATTCCACATGACCAGGTGCACACACCAGTAATTCATGGGGTGAAGGAACTGCCCTAGTTCTCAGCAAACACATCTACACCCACCTCCCCATGCATTATGTCCTTTGCTATCTTACCCAGGTGAGAACTTTATTATGTATTAAATGATTTAGCTTCTTCCTTGGTCTTCCCATTTCTCCTCTTGCTTTTCTTGACTGCTTTCCAGATACATTACTACCACTGTTACTTCCTGAAATAATAATTCTAATTAAACATACCAATCTCAGTAGTTGATGATCCAGAGAAAGAGAAAGATAAAAATAACAATAACAACAAAGTACCTAACAGGGCCAAGACAGAAATAACATTTCAGGTGCCATAAAGACACACCCAGTCAGGCAAGGTGGCTCACGTCTATAATCCTAGCTACTCAGGAGGCTGAGATCTGAGGATCAAGGTACAAAGCCAGCCTAGGCCCCAGAGGACCTGAGACGCTTATCTCCAATTAACCTCTAGAAAAGGGAAAGTGGGGCTTGGCTCAATGGTAGGGCTATAGCCTAGAACTCAGGGACAATGCCCAGGCCTAGGGGTAGGACAGTAGCCTTGAGTTGAGGAGCTCAGGGACAGCACCCAGGCCCAGTTCAAGCTCCATGACCCACAAAAATAAAACAAAAAAAGATGCACCCAACTTATTCCAATTCCTCTGCCCACTAGGCCCCTATTAAGTGGTATTTCTTTATCTTTTCTTTTTCTTTGTGTCAGTACTGAGGCTTGAACTCAGGATCTGGACCATTATCCCTAAGCCTTTTTGCTCAAGACTAGTATTCTACCACTTGCGCCTAAGCTCTACCTCAGTTTTGTTTTCCTTTGTTGATTAATTGGAGGTAAAGAACCTTATAATAGACTTTCCTGCCCAGACTGGCTTGGAACTTCCATCCTCAGCTATCAGCCACCTAAATAGCTGGAATTACAGGTGGGAGACTCTAGCAACCAGTAGTTTTTTTTTTTTTGTTTTTTTCCTGCCAGTCCTGGGCCTTGAGCTCAGCACCTGAGCACTGTCCTTGGATTTTCTCAAGGCTAGAGCTCTGCTTGAGCCTCACCACCACTTCCGGCTTTTTTCTATGTATGTGGAACTGAGGAATTGAACCCGGGTCTTCGTGCATGCTAGGCAAAGCACTCTACGGCTAGGCTAAACTCCCAGCCCCGCAACCAGTAGTTTTGCTTAGCTCTTTCACTCAAAGCTGGTACTCTACTACTTAAGCTTCATTTCCGTATCTGGATTTTTGCTAGTTAACTGGAGGTAAAACTCTTTCTAGCAATTCACACATCAGCCTCCTGAGTAAACAGGAATACAGGCTTAAATTCACTTTAAAAGTATTTCAACTCATAAAGGAAGCTTTCCTAATCTGCCCATCCAGATGCAATCTACCCTCACCGTACTCCAGTACTCATTTATTGATTTTGCTTCAGTTACTTGCACTCACAGATTATATCTCTTATACAATTGCATTTTACTAAATGAAAGGACAGTTAAATCTTAGTTGTCTCTTAGGCTTACTAAAGCTCTGACGGTTTGATACCTTTAGTATTAACCAACATTTTGAATGTCAGCAGGGAAGTAATTGAGATGTGGCTCAAGAAGTACAGCACAAGCCTTGATGAAAACAACTAAGGGTCAGTCCCAAGCCTGAGTACAAGCCCCAGTACCGGCCTGTACATATGCATATGTGTGTGCACGCACACACATAGTTACCCAGGCATCAATAGCTAACACCACTAGTAATTCCAGCTACTCGTGAGGCTAAGATGTGAGGATTGCTGTTCAAAGCCAGCCAGATCAGGAACGTCCATGAGATGCTTATCTCCAATGAACCACCAAGAAACCACAAGTGTGGCTCAAGAGGTAGAGCCGAGTGCCAACCTTGAGCTAAAAGCCAAGTAAGAGTGTTATCAATGGGATGGATGTAACCAATGTAGTATTAAAATTGTCTCACTCCAGCCACACTAATAGAAAGTATCTGTCTAGCTACATAATAAACAACATACTGAGACAACCTCAACAAGATTTAAAAGATATTATCTAGGGCCAGGAGTTTGGTCTAGTGTTTGCCTAGCATGCACAAAGTCCTAGGTTCGATTCCTCGGTATCAAGATACATAGAAAAAAGCTGGAAGTGGTGCTGTGGCTCAATTGGTAGAGTGCTAGCCTTGAGGAAAGCCCAAAGACAGAGCTCAGACCCTGAGTTCAAGCCCCGGGACTGGCAAAAAAAAACCAAAAAAACAAAACAAAACAAAAAAAACGTATCTAAATGAAATGGATCTGTAAAAACACAACAGTGAGCAACTCTCTGGTCCTAAAACTAAGCATCCAGCCCCTGCAAAACACAGGTACAAATACAGAGAAGTCAGAAAGAACATTTTGTAGTACATTTCTGTAATAAGAGCAAGTCAGTGGGTAAATGATAACCTAAATAAAAATGCTCATGTCTAGGCAGAGTGCCAGTGGCTCCTGTCTGTAATCCTCAGACACTGTGCGGCTGAGATCTGAGATGGTGGGTCAAAAGCCAATCAGGCCCATAAAGTCTGAGATTATTATCTCCAATTAACCACTAGAAACTAGAAGTAGTGCTGTGGCTCAACGTGGTAGAGCACTAGTGTTGTACAAAAAAGGATAGTACCCAAGCCCCTCCGTTCAAGCCCCCAGGACCAGCACACACACAGACACAGACACACACACGCATGCACACACGAAAAGCATAATATTGATGCTATCATAAACCACAGACAACTGACAAAGCTTGAGGCATGTTTGAACTTACATACCAATGTGAATGGTCAGATCACTAAATGTCCTAAATTCTCCTAAGTTTTTCTCTGAGATCTGTGCAGAGATAATCTAAGATGGAGGTAGGTAACCCAAGAGGTTTTCGATGTAGAAAGTTTTTTGTTTTGCCAGTCCTGGGGCATGAATTTGGTGAGCACTTTCCTTGTGCTTTCCTCAAGGCTAGCACTCCTAGCACCTGAGCCACAGCACCACTTCCAGCTTTTTCTGTGTATATGGTACTGAGGAATCAAACCTGGGTCTTCGTGCATGCTAGGTAAGCACTAGGCCAAACTCCTGGCCCCTAGACAGAACTATTCTATGGAGGAAATGATAGGGGAAATGTTAGAAAATAGCAAGCATGGACTGTGAACATGGTCTAGTGATAGAATGCTTGCCTAGCATGCAAGAAGCCCTCCAAAAAGAAGAGTGGCTAATTCACATAAAATGCCTGTGAGCCACAGGGGAGTATCTACAAACAACTTGTTTTATATATCCTGAGGCAGAGAGAAAAAGGCCAGTCAAATTCAAAGAGGTTTCCAGTTCCTTATACAATATGTATACACAGTAGACAGTGTACTTCCAAACATCTATTAAGAAAGCAAAGAAAGACTGAAGGAAAGCAGAGATTGAAAAAAACAAAACAAAAACAGACCTCCACTTACAGTGGAGGGAAGAAGCCCTATCCATTTTCAAACATCATACCAAAAACAGGGTCTCAATTCATCAGTTCCCAGCCTGAAGTCATAAGCATGGCTGAAATAGTTTTCCCCAGATTTTAGCAGGAATGAGGCTAATTCTCAGGTCATTTCCAAGTCAGCTGCTTCTATGAAAACTTACCCAAGTAGGGAACTGATGCTCACACCTATAATCCTAAACTACTCAGAAGGCTGAGATCAGACAATCCCAGATCAAAGCCAACCTGGGCAGAAAAGTCCCGAGACTCATGTCTAATTACAAAACTGAAAGGAGGAAGTAAAGGTGTGGCTCAAGTAGTACAGAGACCGTCTTGAGCAAAACAACTAAGCAAAAGTGTGAGGCTCGGAGTTCAAGCCAGATACTGGCACAGAAACTATTTCAGGTTCTGAAATACAAGTCTTCCTTCTGTCTTTCACCTAGCAACGAGGGTCCCATCGCAACTTTGGATATGCCCCCACCTTCCAACCCCACTAGCCCACAAAACAAAAAGTTGCATAGGCAAATACAAAAGCCCGTGTTTTGAAAGTTGTTGGCTCTTTTGCTGTGGACCCGGCAACGTTTTAAAGGTGAACTGTCCCCTGCACGATGGATCTAACGTTTCCTTTACACGTATAAAACATCAAACCTGTTTTTCTAGAGACCAAAGCTGACCAAAAGTGGTGGGAGGATGGAAGGATGACAGGACGAGTGGGACGACAGCCACGCCGAAAGCCCTGCGTTCCAGCTGGGGAGTGGGGAGCAGCCTTTCTGGGATGAGGACTGCTGAGTTTCGTTCAGTAGGCGTGTGGTCTGTGTGTGCATGCGTGCTTGCGTCGGTACCGGGGCTTGAACTCGGGGCCTCGGCGCTGTCCCCACACCTAGTGCTCCACCTCGCCGGCCGCAGCTCTAGCTTTGCGGTGTTAACCGACGGGAAGCGTCTTCCAGATTCCCTGCCCGGGCTGGCTTTGAACCTCCACCTCCAGGACGGCTGGGTTACCAGGAGAGGTCCCGGCGTCCCGCGGTGAGCAGTGTCCAAGCCTGGTGAGCTCGGCAATGGGGCGCCCCCATTTTCCGGGGAGGGTCCGGGGCGGCCCTCACACCCGAGGAAGCCGAGCCCAGCTCTGTCCTGGAAGAAGCCGGCTGGAGGCGCGGGGCGCATGGCGCAGCCCCAAGCCACCAGCGACTGTCAAGGAGGACCAGGGTGCCGGGGACCCACACGGGTCCCTTACTAGTTTTGGCTGCCTCTGTCACTGATGTGTTTATTATTTACAGTCTTCACTACTATCTCAATGTGAACTCCATGAGGACAAAAATCATACAGAGCAGACATTATTCAAAAATTTAGAAAATCTACACATCATAGAGATTTTATGTAACATTCTCTGCATAAATTAAGACTCTCTAAATCTTTGTTAAAGATGTGGTCTGTCTGTGCACATTAATTTCCACAATGCAGGGTTTTGTTTTGTTTTGTTTTCAAGATTTTTTTTTAGTTCACAATTGAGAATCCACACCTCTCTTCTGTGCATGCTGGAAAAAAAAAGATCTGAAAAAAAAAGCTTTTGGACTATTCTTCAATGGCCTTCTCTCCAAATCAATATCTTTTGTGTGTGTGTGTGTGTGTGTGTGTGTGTGTGTGTGTGTGTTTGTGTGTGTGTGTATGTGTGTTTGTGTGTGTGTGAGTGTCAGTTGTGGGGCTTGAACTCTGGACCTGGGCACTGGCCCTCAGCTATTCAACTCAAGGTGAGTGCTCTAGCACTAAATCCACAGCACCACTTCCAGTTTTCTGGTGGTTAATTAGAGATAAGAGTCTCATGGACTTTCCTGCCCAAGCTGGCTTTGAACTGTGATCCTCAGATCTCAGCCTCCTGAGTAGTTAATCTTAAAGGTATGAGCCACTAGCACCTGGCAATTTCAAAGTTTTACATGCAGAAGCAGCCTAGCAACCTATAGTAACCTCTGTAAGAGGAAATAAAACTAATATCTGACTTTCACAGATAATCCATTTGCCTTCAATTTTCCAAAGCCATTGACTTTCTGTGTGTATGTGCTGGTTCTAGGGTTTGAACTCAGGGTCTGGGCACATCCCCAAGCTTCTTTTGCACAAGTCTAGCACTCTACCACTTGAGTCACAGCTCTGCTTCCATAATTTTTGAATCTTGATTCATAATTAATTCTTGATTTCAAATTGTATTTATTTGATTAGCAGTGCTATTGAGTATGTTTAATCTGCCTATACAATTTCATGACTAAGAGGGACAGTTTCTTTGCCTTTTCAGAAGAGTTGAGTGATAGTTTCAAGAATGGGACTGGGAATAAGATTTCTTCCCTAGTATGCTTAAGGCTCTAGGTTTGAGTTCTCATTACCCTATAAACAAAAAAATTAAATAAAGCATTAAAATTTGTCCTAATTACCAAGAAAAAAACAAAGTATTTTTTTTTGCCAGTCCTGTGGCATAAACTCAGGGCCTGAGCACTGTCCCCGAGATTTCTCAAGGCTCGTGCTCTTCCACTTGAGCCACAGCACCATTTCTGGCTTTTCCTGTGTATGTGGTACTGAAGAATTGAAGCCAGAGCTTCATGCATGCTAGATAAGCACTCTACCACTAGGCCACATTCCTGGCCCAAAACTGATTTTTTTAGATTATGGCAGCAAAGCTGGGCATTGGTGGCTTATCCCTGTAATCCTAGCTACTCAGGAGGCTGAGATTTGAGGATCTTGATTGAGAGCCAGCACAAGCAGAAAAGTCTATGAGACTCTTATCTCCAGTTTATCACCGAAAAACCAGAAGTGATACTGTGGCTCAAGTGGTAGAATGCTAGCCTTGAGTAGAAGGAGTTTAGCAACAGTACTCAGGCTCAGAGTTCACATCCCACGACAGACAAAACAAAAACAAAACATGAAGGCAACATGAAGAAGATCCTATAGGATCAAGAGCAAGAATAAAGGAGAGTCTCTGGGAGACTTAGATTCACTGGTTTTTTTTTGGGGGGGGGGTGTTTGTTTTGTTTTTTGTTTTTTTGTCAGTTGTAGGGCTTGGACTCTGGACCTGGGCACTGCCCTTTGCTTTTTAGCTCAAATCTAGTACTCTACCACTTGAGCCACAGCACCACTTCAATTTTCTGGTGGTTAATTGGAGATATAAATCTCAGGGACTTTCGTGCCAGGCTGGCTTTGAACCATGATCCTCAGATCTCAGCCTCCTGATTAGCTGGTTTATAGGCATGAACCATCAGCACCTGACATAGAGTCACTTTTTTATTCTTCCTTCCTTCTTATCTTCCTTCTTTCTATCCTTTCTTCCTCCCCTTTTTCTTTTTCTTTCTTTTATGTAGTAGGATTTTAACTTTGTTTCTCATGCTTATTTCACTTGAGCCCCACTTCCAAGTCAGTTTTGTTTTAGTTCATGTTTCCAATAGGGTCTTCCACTTTGTGCTTGGTGCTAACCGTACACTGTGATCTTCCTACCACTTCCCTAAGCTTTGCTCATGTCACAGTCAGGAACCATAATGTCTCCATTTATTTTTTGCCAGTCCTGGGGCTTGAACTCAGGGCTTGAGCACTGTCCTTGGGTTTTCTGAAGTCTCAAGGTCTACCACTTGAGACACAGCACCACTTCTAGCTTTTTCTATGTTTGTGGGATGAAAGAAGCAAACATGGGTCTTTGTGCATGCTAGGCAAGCACCCTACCATTAGGCCATGTGCCCAGCCCTCAATTTATTTTTGAAATAGAATCTTGCTAACTTTTTTTTAACCTGGGTCAGCCTCCAATTCTTACACAGTAGGGAAAAACTCCCCTCCAATTATTCCCGGCCATATTCTTCAAAATTATCTACTTCAGGTTTTGCAATAAAATCAAATGACAATATTGAATCGCTCTAAAATAATTCTAATACTACTTCTCTACAAAGAGCCTCAAATTTGCAAATAAACTATTCCCATCATGAAGTTCTCAGGAGTAACTTAAGGTTCAAAAATAAAATAAATGTTGTCAGCTAAAGTCCACAGATATTAAAAATGGAAAGAAACTGAAGTCAGAAGTCCAATTTCCTTGGCCTTGCAAAATAAAGTTCAAATGAATTAGATACTGAGTTCTCCTTACTCAGATTTAATTCTGTTCAGAGATAGAGGTACATTTTAAATCTCTTGATGAAATGGGATCTTTGAGGAACAGCAGCTAGGTTAAGACAGGAATAAGCCTCTGAAGTTACATCCATTTACTGTTGCATCTCTGCAATCTGTGTCTAGAAAAGGCTTACTTTTCCAGAAGGAAGTTAATAGGAATGAAGAGATTACTACAGCAGCTACCCATATACATGAAATTTAGAAAATAAATTATTCTTTAGATTCTAAAATTGTAATCACATCATACATTGCACTATCAAAAAAAAACAAACACAAAACTCTAATACCTGGACATATTCATGAACAAAGCACAGTCTTGGTGAGTTAAAGTATTTAAGGGCAAAAAACACCCACATCTGTCCAGAATTTGTTGTAGTGATAAATGTAGCATAACTAAAGAAAAGGTAGATATTCATTTTTTCTCCAGAAAAAATGGCATTCAGGCATTCAGGAGGCTAGCACCTAAGTTTGGAATCAATGTATGCAGGAGATTGTTGTTCCCAAATACCCCCACAAAAGAATTGGAGGCATGGTTCAAGCAGTAGAGCACCAGCCTTGAGCAAAAAGGCCAAGTGAGAGCCCAAGGCCATGAGTTCAATCCCCATTACTGGCAGAAAATGAATGAAGGAAGGAGAGAGGAGAGAGGAGGAGTGTGGAGGGGGAGGGGAGAGAAGGGGTGGTGGTTCATGCTTACCTTCCTAGCTACTCAGGTGGCTGAGATCTGAAGATCAAGGTTCAAAGCCAGCTCAGGCACTAAAGAATTAACCTCTAGAAAACCAGAAGTGGTGTTGTGGCTCAAGGGGTAGGATGGTAGCCTTGAGCTGAAGAGCTCTGGGACAGAGCCCAGAGTTCAAGTCCCAGGTCCAGCTTGGGACACACACACACACACACACACACACACACACTCCTTATAAAAATAACCCCCATACACCAATCTCAAACTTTTTAATAATGATAGATCTATATTTTTATAATGAAATCGAAGTTATTCAAGATGAAGTCTACATTTAGCATTCTAATCAGATAAGCACTTATCATATTTAGCATTGAAATGATACTAACTATTAAACATTTTAGAATGCGGGGAATCTTGTGCCATTTATATTGTGAAGAACACAATTTTCAGATTACAGTTATTGTGGAGATGACATGAAGAGATGGAGATATATTGCATAATACGCTTGAGTCCCATTTTCTTGAAAAACCATCCAGCTGACTCATAAAACTCCAAGTTCGAGTACATATTATGAATCTTTCACAGGAAACAAAAAACCGTGACCCTGCCAGAGGGAGATAAGCTTGCTATGTTCCCATAATGAATAGGACCTGGGATCAAAATTCAAGTTGCTCTGATTCTCAAGTTGATAGTCTTCACTTTAGGCTGCATATTTTCATGCTTGAACTTGTATCTCTAATTGACAGTGTTGTTGTGTATTCCCAAGCCAGCAGGGATGGTTGATAGTGTCATGAATTGTGAGCTGATGTCCAGAGAGCTTCCAGTTATCCACAGCCTGTGTGAGTGTGTCCTGGGTCCTTAAGGTCTGTGTTAAGTGAAGTCTCCGTCGTAGCATGGTACCGACCTGACGCTGGCATTCACTGGCTGGTACTCAGGAATGGCAGTTCTTGCTGAGGTTGCCTGGTTGGCTTCTTCTTTGGAAATGAACTGTGACATTGCTCTGTTTACTTCCTAAGTAATCAATTCAGAGATTTGGAAATGGGTGTGACTAGTATTGAAGTGGATAACTCTAGTCTTAGAAATTAGTAAGAATGGATTAATAGTTATTTTTTAAACGTCTTTGTAGGGTTTTCTTTTGTCCCTTTGAAAAACCTACAAATTCCATTGCTCAAGGCATTTGATTTCATTGTCACTTGCAAACATCTTGCTGTCCCCATCTGCATCCAATAAGAAATGACATGAAGGCATCAAATGACTGCCAATCATTGTTTGTCAGTAAGAACCATGACAGTTGAACACAGAATAACAAGTTACTTCAATACAGTTGAAGTATTCCAGAGAGATCAAAAGCTTTCAATGGATTTTATTAAAATTGAAAAGAAAAAAATGACACTTTTCCCAATTATTAATGTCTGCAAATATACTGTATCCCCTAACAAATATGCACATTACATCCTATGGCCCCATGGTATAAAATAAGGGCTTGAAAAGTTTTTTTTATCTCAAATATGTAAGTATTCTCTCACTTAAATAAAAACGAGGGACAAAGACATTGATGGAGAGATAATGCGGCCTATCTTTTTAATCTTTTACTAAACATTATCTTTAAGTAGTTGTACAGAGAAACTTTATGTCAACATGTCAGTTTATGAGAATAGTGACTCTTGATCAATGCCCCTTTAAGGTAAATTAGAACACTGGTTCTGAAGACCTTGCAATGGCAGATATGAAGAGAGGAGTCTCATTACCACTTTGTCAACAGAGGATGAGGATGTTTTCTAGTGGGTGTTTTGTATTTTGTGTCTGGTTTGTTTGTTTGTTGGCAGTACTTGGAATAAAACCCAGACATTCTGTATGCTAACCAAGTGTTCTAACACTTGAATCTCAAAGCTCAACCCTTTTACTTTGATGCTTTGCTTGTTTGATGCCAGGCCTGAGTCTTGAACTTGGGGTCTGCATGCTGTCCCTGAACTCTTTTGCTGCAGACTAGCACTCTACCACCTGAGCCACAGCGCCAATTCTGCCTTTTTTCTGGTTAGTTGGAGCTCACAGTTTCACAGATTTTCCTGTCCAGACTGACTTCCCAATTCTCAGCACTCAGTCACCTGAATAGCAAGGATTACAGGAACGAGTCACCAGTGCCTACCCTGTATTTTATTTTTGACACAGCATTTCACTACCTTTTCACTGGTTAGTATCAAACTCTGTCCTTTTGTCTCTGTCTCCCAAATACTGATATTGCGAGTAGCCTGTCTCCTTTCAGAATTCTTCTTTTCTTCACCCCTCTTTGGTTTGTTTTGGGGGTTTTAGTATTGATTTTTCCAACTTGATTTAAAAGGTTAGGCTCTGCAGTGGAGAATTCAATTATTTCATTCTTCAGACCTGTAATATCTATTAACAGCATTGCTACCACCATTGTCTTCTCCATAAATGCCCTCTTTCATTCCAAAGTCTTGTGTTTGTGATTTGTGTTTTCCAGGAGGCCTGGGGTGGACATGTCTCTTCATTTTCCCCTTCTCTTTCAGACCCTACAACAATAGCTGCTTTGTTTTAATAATCAAGATCTACCACTAAAAAGCTCGCTCATATACATGAGGAAAGGAAGACTTCCTTTCTGGATGGTTTCTGAATATATCATCATATCATCTGTAAATAGGGGGGCCTCTAGAAGCAGCAAGACCTGTGCTAACTCAAACCTAGAAAGCACCTGGGTAGCCCTGCCCCTCTTACCCAAACTAGTTTGAAGCATCAATTAATCTGATAGATCCTGCAGTTTCCCGTTCCATTCAACACCTCAAGTCTCTTTGAGGTAACATGTAGTCTTATTTGTTTATTCATTTAAAAAAATTTTTGACAGTATTGGGGCTTGAGCATATTACTTTGAGCCTGTTAGGCAGATGCTCTATAACTTGAGCCATGTTCTAGTTATGTTTGAGACAAGTTCCCATTTTTTTCCTTAAACCAGCCTATATTATGATCATGGAGCCCAGAACTAACTCAACGAGGGAGATGTTTCTCCTACTGCCAGACTCCCATGCTACCCAGAGAAAGTCCCATTTTTTTTAAACGTCCCAAAGATAGATTTTTTTTCCGTTCCCCTTCTCTTTTTTGCCCGGCCTGGGGCATGAACTCAGGGCCTGGGCATTGTCCTTGAGTTTTCTCAAGGCTAGTGCTCTGCCACTTGAGCCATTGCACCACTTTAGGGTTTTTTTCTGTGTAATATCAAGGAATTGAACCCAGGGCTTTGTGCATTCTAGGCAAGCACCCTACCACAAGACCACACTCCTGGCCCCAAGATAGAATTTTAATATGATCTTATGACACCACCCCTGAAGCAATATAAACAAGCATGGGATAGAAATACCTGCACACCCACTTATCATTCGTTTTGCGCATTGTGCTTGAGAGACATTGCTGTCGGTTCATTGAAATCAGTAAAATAAGATGTAATACCATATAAACATGTGGACATTTTCATATTTTAACTTAAAACACAACAAATATGTTTGTTTGGGCTCAGTTCTGGTAAGTGGATTCTCTAATTCGACTCCTTTGTTCTCTTTGTCAGAAATCACAAACCCGAAGCCCATTCCTGACACTTTCATCTTGGCTCTGATACCATGATTTGGGCCCAGAAATGTGCATGGGACTCTGTCCTGCAGAGCCAGAATGGAAGTGCCGGAAACAGGTGACGTGTTCCTGATGCCTGGAGCTTTGGGGAGAGAATGTATCTCCTCGTATTTTTGTAGCCTCTGGAGTCTGCTTCTGTTCCTTGTCTCCATCTGCCTCTCTGTTCCTCTCTTCAGAACTATCCATGTTATATATCTGTAATCCTAGCTGTTCAGGAGGTTATATTCTAAGGATCACGGTTCAAAGCTAGCTAGGGTAAGAAAGCTCATCATGAGACTCATATCTCCAATTAAATACCAATAAAACAAGAAGTTGAGCTGTGGCTCAAATGGTGGAGCACTGGAGCAAAAAAGCTCAGGGAAAGCGCCCAGTCCCAGAGTTCAAACCCCAAGATTGGCGTCGTACACACACACCATCCGTGTTCCATCTCCCTGGCCATGTTTGTACAGTCACATTGCCCTCTTTCCATAGTTGAGAGAAGAGGCTTTTCCTTCTTGAG
Source organism: Megascapheus bottae (assembly GCF_031878675.1). Lineage (NCBI taxonomy): Eukaryota > Metazoa > Chordata > Mammalia > Rodentia > Geomyidae > Megascapheus > Megascapheus bottae. Next base: position 7,919,377 of record NC_143510.1, read on the forward strand.
GACCCCGTGATGACGTCACACCCTCCCCCTACCCCAAGTCACACAGAGTACCCCTAATCACACCCGCAGAGTATTTTATGGCAAGTAATAAAACACACCTGTAATTTCCAAAGACATCTTCGTCAGGGAGAGTGTTGTTGTGTTTTCTGGAGCCCCAGGTCTTTCCTATGAGCCCCCAAATTTATATCTATTGGATAAACTTAGATTGACTCCATCCTAAATTCTCAGCAAAGTAGTGCATTAATCTAAAAATCTCATCCCAGATCATGAAATGATCATTATTTCTTTGTTCTTTTTGGTTTTCTTTTCTTTCTTTTTTTCTTTTTTCTTTTTATTCTGGCCAGTCCTGGGGCTTCTTCCCCCCATTTGAGTTATTTTCTGTCTTTAATTGAAATAAGTTGCAATGAAAAATTTGTAATGAGGCACATGTGTTGTGAATGGGTGTTGGCTTCCATGTGCCCAGGTGACAACTGGGCATTAACAAAGGAGCCATGGACTGAGCGCTAGTGGTCCCACCTGTAACCCTATCTTCTCAGGAGGCAGAGATCTGAGTAATGCAGTTCGAAGCCAGCCTGAAAAATCTGTGAGACCACCAGAAAACTGGAAATGGTACTGTGGCTTAAGTGGTAGGATGCTGGCTTGAGTAAAAGAAGCTCGGAAACAGCTCCTAGACCCAGAGTTCAACTCTAGGACTGCCCTCCCCATCACCCCCAAAAGAAAGGTAGCCTTGGAAAATACTGAAAACTCAGTAAATTCAATATTTATTTAAAAAAATTTAAGCAGCCAAACTGTGTTGTGGCTAAGGGACAGAGGGCCAGCTATGAGCAAAACAACTTAAAGAAAATGCCAGGCTCTGAGTTCAAGCCCTACAAGTACTACACACATACACACACACACTCACAGTCAAAACACAGATTAAAATTAATTGGTTCCCCATGCTTATTCTTTTTTTCTTTGCCAATCCTGGGCTTGAGCTCGGGGCCTGAGCACTGTCCTTGGACTTTCTCAAGGATAGAGCTCTTCCACTTCTGGCTTTTTTCTATGTATGTGGTACTGAGGAATCGAACCCCGGTCTTCATGCATGCTAGGCAAGCACTCTACCTCTAGGCCAAACTCTCAGCTTCCTTTGCTTATTCTAAAATGCTTTAAGTATAATCATTAGTAAGTACTTTCAAAGGGAACTGGAATGGCAGCTTGATCTGGTGCAATGGAAATATTTTGATGAGATTGTTCCCTCATTACCTCTGAATTTCGTCACTGCAGTTATTCAGTAAGTTTCAATGAGTTTTTAAAGAAATTTTTATTGTGGTAATGTATAGAAGGGTTATGGTTACACAGTGAGTTGTTTTGTTACCTTCTTTCAAAGATGCAATATATTTTTGTATTCTTCAGCCCCTAATATCTTCTTTTCCTACTTCAGAATCCTCTCACAATTATAAACAAAAGTGTGGAATGCCTGCCAAATTCATATATGATGCTGTCCTGGGCCTCTCTATAGCATTCCAATTTAGTATATATGCTGTCTATGTGAACAGTTCTTCTCTTCTTTTCCTCCTCTTCCTCCTCCTCCTTCTCTTCCTTTTTCTCTTTCTCTTCTTCCCTAACCCTAGGGTTATAGGTTTGAGCCACCAGGCTGGACTCTTTGCCATTTTTTTGTTTTTTAAATCATCTTTCTGTTTTCTTTTTCTGCTTATTACATGTTTAGAATTTATACCTGACTTTGTGTTGTTGTACTGCAGCTGCTGTTGTTGTCATTGTTGCTGCAGGTCTTAGGTTTGTATTAACTCAAGGCCTGGCCTTGAACTCCCATATCTGAGCAGTTTTTGCTCAAATCTAATACTCTACCATTTGTGCCTGGTGCAGGTGTCTCGCACCTGTAATCCCAGCTACTCAGGAGGCTAATGACGATCATGGTTCAAAGCTAGCCTCAGCAAGAAAGTCTGTGAGATTCTTCTCTCTAACTAAGAACCCAAAAAGCCACAAGCAGAGCTGCAGCTCAAGTGCTAGTGCACTGGCCTTGAGTCAAAGAAGCTCAGGGACAGAGCCTAAGCCCTGAGCTCAAAGACTGGCAAGCACACACAGACATACAGATAGAATTATTGAATTACTATAGATAGTACAAGAAAAAAATGATGGTTCCTACTTGCTATGTACACTAAATACAAGCATAGCCACTCAAGCAGCTAGAGTTAGTTTTAGAGTTAGTTGGTTCATTTTGTGGTTATGTCTCAGCTTATACCTAATCTGACCTGAACTGTAATATTCCTATGTATACTTTCCTGTGCACGCCACTGCATAACCATGTCACCCTGAGAACTTGGGGTGACAGGCCTGTGCCATCACATCCAGCTATTGGTGTGCATGGAGACTCACCTGTATGCCCAGGCTGGCTTTGAACCATGAATATCAGTGTTCTCCTTCTCCCAAACAGCTAAGATTATAGGCTTGAGCCACTGCAGCTGGAAAAATGATGAGAACAATGATGAAGATGATGATTTTAATAATACTTACCTTGCTGACATTTGGGAGCCCTGTTTAATTGTAAAGGTAAAAAACTGGCAGAAAAAGCATAGTGTTTTGTTTTGTTTGGCACAAGGTTGGCTCTCTACCATTTGAGCCATAGCTCCACTTTAGGCTTTTTGGTGGTTAATTGGAGATTTAAAAAAAATGCCTCACAAACATGTCTTCTGGCTTTGAACTGTGATCCTCAGATCTCAGCCTCCTGAGTAGCTAGGATTACAGGTGTAAGCCACCAAAAAAAAAAAAGGAGTGAGCCACCTAGAAAAAACATCTGGGACAGAAGTTCTGCATCAAAGTTTGGGGTACCCTAAAGTGATCATTTTGAACCACTATTTTTTTTCAGCTCTCCTTTTCCTAGTTCTCATTTTGGACTAGATCATCTGTCCTAATAATGAGTTCCATCCCACCATCTCCCTCCAATGAAAACCTGCACACTCATGTCCACACACACTTAATTCTTTGGAGTATCTTTTGAACTTTGATATGACTTAAGCAAAAACCCTGAAGAAACTAAGCTAAACCCTTCCACCCCTTGCTCTCAGCCTGCTAAGCCCATTTTCTTGATGCACTTCTCACTGATCTTAACTGATGTGTTTGGATGATCAAATATACTTATGCTTTAATCCTAAGGTAAAGAAAATTAATCAGAGATTCTTCCATGTAGAAATTGGGGTCAGTAGACCAGGAAAGGGAATATTCAAATTATTCAGGAACTTGTGTACAAGTGTAACAACAAGAATGTTTGATAGGAGTCAGATGAAAATAATTTCATTTTTACTACTAGGAATGAACATTTTAAGGGAAATAATTATACATACATACATACATATGTATGTATGTATGTATGTATGTATGTATGTATGTATGTATTTGCTGGTCCTAGGGCTTAAACTCAGGACCTGGGCACTATCCCCAAGCTTCTTTTGTTTTTTTGGTGATTAATTTGAGTTAAGTCTCATGGACTTTCCTACCCAAGGTGGCTTCTAACTGCAATCCTCAGATCTCAGCCTCCTGAGCAGCAAGGATTACAGGTGTGAGTCACAGGCACCCAGATGAAATTCTGAATTTACGGGGAGAGAGTTTGGGGAACTGTGTGTCTGTTTGCTGGTTTACCTCCCTATTTATTTCTCTTTTCTGAAGACTAGAGACCTTCAGCTTTAAGTAAGTAACCCTGGCCCCAGAGCGCTTTATTTCATGATGGATTTTGCTATATCACAGCACTTACTTTCTTTTCAGTGTTCTAATTATTTTTAATGCATGTTAACCCTTATTTTTTTATCTTTCCCTGGGAAAATCCAATGAATAAATGCTTGTTGGTACTAAAAAATGGATTAAAAAACCTGCCAGAGTAGCAGGGCAAAAAGTAGCCAGCCCAGGTAATAAAGTGAGACTCTTATCTCCAATTAACCACCAGAAAACTGGAAGTGGAGCGGTGACTGAAGTGATAGAGCTCCAGCCTTGAACTGAAGAGCTCAGGATCAGCGCCCAGGCCCAGAATTTCAAGCCCCATGACCCACCAAAAAAAAAAAATCTTCCAGAGTTCATAGAGTAATTGGAGATTGGATAAAATGGCTACCGTGGCTTATGTGAGAAAGGCAAAAGTGAACAAACCTAGATCTTAGCGGAGAGAATTTGGGTAAAATAGTAGTAACCAGAGGTTACTTTTTATTTATTATTACAGAGGCCATGGTGTACAAGCCTTGAACCCTTTTAGGGACAGCAATGTATATAAAACATAGAAGAAATACTTTCATAGTAAAGCCAAATGTCCTTCAAACATGTGCTCTGTCCTGATCAATTCTTGGGGATGTCAAAAATTCTTTTTTGACTTGGGAATTGAACAAACAGCAGGATTTTTTTGTGGAAGATGATTTCCATGTGAGATTAACAGAAAGTTAAATAAAACACCCAGGTTCCTTTCATGACTGTGATTCTAACAATATTAAGGCAATATTTTTCCAGTTCCCTGACAGTTCTCTCCCTCGATTTTATGAAATTGCAAGCCTTATTTCATGATTCTTTGATATGCTCTATTCAGTATCCAGAATCTTTGTCAAAGCAGCAAAACCAGAGAGTTCTTCTTGACCACAGAAATTTCCTTTTTCTGAACAGAAATGTACTTACAAAACTAAACACCAAACACGTAGATGTACATGCAGAACTGAATATTTATGAGGCTTATTTTACCCGAACTCAGAACAGATTGTTCCTACAATTTAATTCTCAGGAAAAGGTTTTTACTTAAAAGACAAATGATGAAGACTGCATGAGCTGAAAGACCATATCCGGGTTCCCGCCTTGGCGCCTCAGCCCTGCTCATTCAGTCCGGCTGGGGGTGGTGTGATTCCCACCGAGATGGCAGCTGTGGGGCGGTAGGCTCGTTCGGTTCCTCTCCACCGGGACCCGGTTCGGCTTACTCTAGCGGCCCCCTGACCCACGCGCTGGCGTCGGGCAGTGGCGGTGCCGCAGCGGGCGACGACGAGGACGGGCAGAACCTTTGGTCCTGCATCCTCAGCGAGGTCTGCACGCGCTTGTGCTCCAAGCTCCCAGGGGGGAAAGAACGTGCTTCTGCTGGGTGAAGATGGAGCTGGAAAACCAAGCTTAATAAGAAAAATTCAGGGACTAGAAGAATACAGGAAAGGAGGAGGATTGGAATATTTGTACTGACATGTGCACGATGAAGGTGGGGACGATCAAACAAGATGTCATGTGTGGATCTTAGATGGAGACCTGTATCACAAAGGGCTCCTTACATGTCCACTGGATGCCATTTCTCTAAAGGACACTGTGGTTATGCTGGTCGTCGATGTGTCAACGCCGTGGACTGCTTTGGATTCTTTACAGAAATGGGCACGTGTTGTGAGAGAGCACGTTGATAAGTTGAACATTCCTCCTGAAGAGATGAAAGAAATGGAACAAAAGTTGATTAGAGACTTTCAGGAATACGCAGAACCGGGAGAAGACTTTCCAGCTTCTCCTCAGAGAAGAAACAGTGCAGCACAGGAAGACAGAGATGACAGCATCGTTTTACCTCTGGGTGCGGACACACTTACACATAACCTGGGCATTCCGGTGCTAGTCGTTTGCACCAAGTGTGATGCCATTAGTATATTGGAGAAAGAACATGACTACAGAGATGAACATTTTGATTTTATCCAGTCACACATCCGGAAGTTTTGTGTACAATATGGCGCAGCACTTATTTACACTTCAGTAAAAGAAAACAAAAATATAGACTTAGTGTATAAATACATTGTTCAAAAACTCTATGGATTTCCCTATAAGATTCCTGCTGTTGTTGTGGAAAAGGATGCAGTATTTATTCCAGCAGGGTGGGATAATGATAAGAAAATAGGAATATTACATGAGAATTTTCAAACACTGAAAGTAGAAGATAATTTTGAAGACATCATAACTAAACCACCTGTCCAAAAGTTTGTACATGAGAAAGAAATTATGGCAGAAGATGACCAAGTGTTTCTTATGAAGTTACAGTCTCTTTTAGCAAAGCAGCCACCAACTACAGCTGGAAGGCCTGTGGATGCATCACCAAGAGTCCCTGGAGGCTCCCCTCGGACACCAAACAGATCTGTGTCATCCAATGTTGCCAGTGTGTCACCTATCCCTGCTGGCTCAAAAAAAATTGATCCAAATATGAAAGCTGGAGCTACCAGTGAGGGTGTTCTGGCGAACTTCTTCAACAGTCTGCTGAGTAAAAAGACTGGCTCTCCTGGGGGCCCTGGTGTTGGTGGTGGAAGTCCTGGGGCTGGAGGTGGAAGCAGCGCTCTTCCACCATCTGCCAAAAAGTCAGGCCAGAAGCCTGTCTTATCAGACGTTCACGCGGAACTAGACAGAATTACACGGAAACCAGTTCCAGTTTCTCCCACATCACCCACATCTCCTACAGAAGGAGAAGCTTCTTGAAGATACCAAATAAAGCCATGTACTCAGTTTTCTGGGATAATGTAAACTTGCCTCTGCCTTTTCTTTAAAGGTGGAATTAGGGAGCTGGAGTGCTTTACAGACAATTAAGTTTATGTCTCTCTTTTTTTTTGTGGCTACTCATTTTTGTAAAAAGGAGCTATACAAAGAAATCTTATTCTGCATTATGTGGAATTATTATTTGCATTGCCATTTTGCATAAGGAAATAATATGGGATTTTGAAAATGTCCAAATTTATAGACCTAAAATAGAACCATGTGATCATATTCTAAAGGTTATATAAACCATACACAGGGGCTTGGGAAGGGCAGAAAATATATAGTTTGGGCATTTGACTGACTTGGAAGTCCAAACTTGTTTTAGTTAAGACTATTAAAATCATTTTTAAAAAATAATTGTGTCTTTTGCTGAAAAAGAAAAAGTGATCAATTGTCAGATTTTGCACACCAACATAAATGTACATCGGGAAATACTGAGGAAACTTATCAGATAGTGTGTGGCAAACTAGTCATTGTCTCTAATCAGAAATCATCAAAATATGATTTAGATTTATTAGCCAAGACATTTCTTTAACTTCGAAGGAAAGAAAGCACACTGCCTAAATGTGTAAAAGAAAAATGCAGAGGTTATAAAAATGTAAAGAGATAACAGTCTTTGGATTTGTCTACACATATATATATCTATATATATGGCTCTGCCTTAATATACTCCTTTTTTGTTTGTGACTTTCAACTGTAATCAGTTAATAAAGTACTTATTCTCTGCAAAAAAAAGAAAAATGATGAAATTATGTGATTTTTTTTCCCTAACTGTAAGACAAATTCCCTAACCTCTACAGACTAGAAATCCCTATTTTTTTTTACAATGGGGCATCTGCCTTTGAAAAACAAATATAATAAGATGCCACATATATATATATATATACATAATACATACATATGTATTTATACATTGCATACATATATACATACTTTTTTTTTTGCCAGTCCTGGGCTTGAGCTCAGGGCCTGAGCACTGTCCTTGGACTTTCTCAAGGCTAGAGCTCTGCCACTTGAGCCTCAGCACCACTTCTGGCTTTTTTCTATGTATGTGGTACCGAGGAACTGAACCCGGGTCTTCATGCATGCTAGGCAAGCACTTTAGCCACTAGGCCAAATTCCCAGCCCATATATATACATACATTTTTACTGCCTTTCAAGAAATGATAATCTCATTACATTTTCTTCTGAAAATGTGTGTTTAAAAATGTACTTGTGGAGCTGGGAGTTTTGCCTAGTGGTAGAGTGCTTGCCTAGCATGCACAAAGACCTGGGTTTCGATTCCTTGGTACAACGTGTATAAAAAGCCAGAAGTGGTGTTGTGGTTCCAGTGGTAGAGCACTAGCCTTGAGGAAAGCCCAAGGACAGTGCTCAGGCCCTGAATTCAAGCCCTAAGACTGGCAAAAAAAAAAAAGAAAAGAAAAAGCCAGAAGTGGTGCTGTGGCTCAAGTGGTAAAGCTCTAACCATGAGAAAGCCCAAGGGCAGTGCTTAGGCCTTAAGTTAAAGTCAGGACACTCAAAGCAAAAACAATATGTGTGTGTGTGTGTGTGTGTGTGTGTGTGTGTGTGTGTGTGTGTACACATATTTTTTTTTCTCCGTCTCTTCCAGGAATAGCATTACGTAATTTGTTTTCATAGTTGGTTTCTTTTCTTCTTTCTTTTTTTTTAACCCAGAGGCAATGTAATGTTCTTAACAATTTTTCTCAGGGAAAAGTAAAGTTCATCTCCTTACAGACTACTAGATAATGCAGAATTGAAAATACCAAATCACTATTCAAAGCTAGGGCTCTACTAGCAGAGATCTGCAATAGAGCAAAATCTTGATAAATAAGGCCATATAGTATGAAGCTAATTGAAAGGACCTCCAGGATAGTGAAACAAAAGCCATATAATGAATGATTGTTGTCCTTAATGTACTATGTTGTCTCTCATCTCCTTTGCTGTCCCTTGGTTATCTCATATTGGTATAGTATCTCACTTTGTTATCTGATATATTGAATTTATTTGTATTTGGATATTTGAAATTTGATAGGGAAGGGGGGAAAACCAAGATGGGTGGGAGGTGTGGGGGGGGGAGGGAAATGGGTACCAAGACATGTGAAAGGGTATCAATGTATGTGAATTAATGCACCTTCTATCTGGCAAATATCATGTAACCCTTTTACTAATAACAATAAAAAAATAAAAATTAAAAAAAAAAGATTTATATGCAAGACAGAACAAAGCAAACGAACGCCAGGGCTGCTGAAACAAAGTCAATTAGGCACACAATACACACTGAAAGAATAAAGAAGCGCTGCACAGTGCTGATGGTCAAGACAAAAGCTGGGTGGGGGGAGTGTTTTAATCAAGGGGGAGATCAAAAGTTCCGTCAGCTGCCCATCCATCTTCAAAGGAGGGACATTTCTCACTGCAAAGTGTAACTTATTTACCTTTCTCTAATTTCCACATTTAAATTGAGTGCCCTTCCCTTCTCTGCTCTCCCAGGTCACTCAGGAGAGCACAGCCAGTTGCAAACTGTCTCCAGGATTTAGCTGTTAGTTTTTTATTATTATTATTCAATTAAGAACACAACGTGACATAAGACAATCATTCAACAAGACAGAACACTTAAATCGCATGCGCGTCCGGCTGTAAACCAGCAGGGAGCTATCAGACAGTGGGACGGTCACAAGTCCATCCTTAGGATAGTCCCCCAGAAGGGCGCAGGGGACATCTCTTGCTGGCCCCGTTGGCTGTCCTATCCTATAGGGCGTCCGCCAGGACCTCTTGCCAACCAACCCAGAACCTGCAGACAAATACAGAACACAAAACCAGAGGTTCCAAACCAGAATTAATGACAATTGTCCTAACATTAGCACGGCTTTTATAGTACAGAATAAACAAGTTTAGCTTTTATTCACAGTCTCATGTTTTACATCTTTAATATAATCAAAAAAGTCAAACAACTGTTTGATTTTAACCTTTACCCCTCGTGTCTTTAAAGCTTTATCCAATCCTTCTACAAATAATTCATGCTACTAATATCTTGTCCCATAATTGCTGCTCCACTTACCGAGGTTCAGAAGACATAGCAGGCTCCCATGCTTCTCTCCCTCTAAAACACTGTAACGCCGGCCCCTCTGAGCAGCGTTCTTCACTGAATCCCGGGTGCTCGAGCCCCACATTGGGTGCCACTTGTCCAGGCCTGAGGGTATGTCAACGGAGACCCTAGAGGGGGAGTGAGAATGGAGAGACAAGACACACAGGAGACGGAGACAAGACAGGTTTCTGATCAAGTATCGTTTATTCAGGGTAAAAGCAGAGTAGATATAGGGTATTAGGAATAAGGAAGTTCTCCTTATTGAAGGTCAATGGGTATCCAGGCAACTAAACCACAAAAACATTTTAAGTAGAAACAAGGTACCTTGTGATGAGAACAGGCAATTCTTTTTGCAAGAGCACAGGGAAACTAGTCAAAGCAAGCATGAAACAGATGGCCAAATCTTCAGTTTCCCACACCTGTCCTCAATGTTATTAGGCCCCAAAGAAATAAAGCAGCAGAAACGGTCTTACATACGCTTGCATGTACACACAAACACACACACACACACACACACTCACTCACACACACACATACATACACACACACACAGAAATCAGCATTAATATTGGAGAACAGAGATGGTAACTGTCTAGCTAGCTATCCGTGTATGTATGAAAATGGAGCTATGGAAATGGACCTATGGCTTGAATAATAGAACATTAGCCTCAAGCAAAATAACTCAGTGGCACTGTCCAGCTCACAAGTTAAAGGCCCAGTACTAACATAAAAAAATCTGATATGTACGTACACACACATATATATGGTATATGTATAACGATATTTAAATATATATTTAAATTTTCATTTATGAGTGATATATAGAGATGTCTATATATATGTATATGTATATGTGTGTGTGTGTGTGTGTGTGTGTGTGTGTGTAAATTGGCAGCAGAGAAATTTGATGTGAAGTCCAGACAGTTTCTAGTTACACTCTTTATTGCTGAGTCATCTGCCCTTTTTGCAATGATTATATTTGACATACAGTCTAGGTTCTGACAATGACTGCACATAGACTTAGGTTATCCTAGTTCAGGCTTCCTCTTTTGATTATGGGTGGCTTCAACTGGACTGGGCTCCATCTTTTTTTTCTCTTTGTGTCAGTCATGGGGTTAGAATTAGAACTCAGGGCCTGGGCAATATACCTGAGATATTTTGTTCAAGGTTAGTGCTCTACCACTTGGAGCCATGCCCACTTCCAGTTTTCTGGTGACTAATAGTAAACAAAAGTCTCAAAAACTTTCCTGCTCAGGCAGATTTTGAATAGCCATCATCGGATCTCAGCCTCCTGAGTAGCTCAGATTACAGGATGGCCTATCAACACCAAGTGCAGCTCCATTTTGTGTGTGTGTGTGTGTGTGTGTGTGTGTGTGTGTGTGTGTGAGAGAGAGAGAGAGAGAGAGAGAGAGAGAGAGAGAGTGAGAGATAGAGAGAGATTGGGGTGGGGAATGTGACATTTATTTTCAGCTCACTGCATCGAGGCATGCAAATTTGACTTAAAAGTGGAGCCGAAATGGTTATATTATACAAGCTGCAAAGTTTTTAAACTAGAGACAATGGATAGGACATTTCTACCCATTACAAATTAATCCTCTCATTGAGCTACTCTCCCAACCCCACCCCAAGATGCACATACAGAGAGAGGATCGTAGGGTTAGCATGGCCATATAATGGTGTTTTTAAAACCAAACCAGGCCCAAACCCCAGGAATTCCTAGGTAGTTCTAGCCCCTTCTTATGACAAATACAGCGACATAGTGAAGGGTAGAGTAAGTAAATTGATTACATGGCAGACATCTCCAGAGTAGGATGAACTACTGGCCACATCCTTCAACCATGTCCTTAGGCCTAGGGTGTGTCTAGGGATGTGAGAATGCGCTACATAGAAACATCTAGGGCGGCCTGAGCCGGGCATGTTCCTTGAGTCAGGAGCTACTCGGTAGGTGATGGAGGCACTGAGTGGTGTCCTGTGCATCTGTGCATGTCCTTCCTGAGATTTGATTGTGCTGTGGCCTCTAAATCAGCCAAGGTTGGGTCAGGTGAGGCCAGAGCCCCTGGCATGTGACTCCATTGTGATGTCACCCATCCCACTGGCTCCAGGGTGGGAGACTTCAGGATGACCACACCCCTTCATTTGCATACGTCCAATCGACCAATGGCCTGGGGGCATCTAAGCCACGCCCACAAACAAGCCTGGTTGCCTAGTGTCATTTGGATTCCATTCTTCAGGTTCTCACTTGGCCAACAGTTGACCAGGTGGACACAGCTCTGGCATTTGTGGGAGCAGCGATCACTGAGTCTTGGGGGCAGTCCCGAGGGCAGCCCCACACCTTCCCCTTCCCAGCCCTTGCTGTCTAAACACCAATCCCTGACCAGTGTCCAGAGCCCAGACAGCTGCAGGAATCCTGAGAGGCGCTGCCCGGTGTGCCTGCCCCAGCAGTTACCCCATGAAGACCTGCCGAACCTGCGGGAGCCCCAAGACCACCCTGGAGCAGTGCAAGGCCCCGGAGGAGCCTCCCAAAGGCCCCCAAGACCCTGAGCAGACTGTGCCAGGGCCCCCTGAGCAGGACAAGATGGGTACCGCCCTAGCACGCGTGCTGCAGGCCGCCGCCTCCGTCCACGCACAGCTGCAGGATCTCTCCAGCCAGGTGGGCAGGGCGGGGATCCGAGCCGGTCAGCTGGGGGACGCCCTGCGCCATCTCCACAGAGGGAGCGAGGCCTTGCAGATGAGAGTCCAAAAGATGCAGGACAGCCTGTCTGCTCAGGGCCAGAGCCAGGAGGAGGAGGAGAAGGGCAAGGAGGAGGAACAGGAGGAGGAGGCCAGAGAGGAGGATCAGAAGGAGAATGAGGATCAGGAGGAGGAAAAGGAGGAGCTGCAGGCACCTCAGGTGGCCCTGGGCCCACAGCACCCACAGCGCCCACAGCGCCAGGCCAAGGAGCTGGCAGCCGCCCAGACCCCTGCTGCCCCGCCCCGCCCCGATGGCGCGCGCCCCGTGCTCATCCCCATCCCGGAGCAGCACCACAGTGAGCAGCGGGAGCCTAGCCACGCTGGCCGCCCACAGCCCCTTCCCGGGCCTCGCGGGGCCTGGAGCCTCGGGAGCCTCACTGGCCACATCCTGCAGCTGCCCCGGCTCCTGAAGGCTGTGGCCCACACAGTCATGGATGACAAGTTTGCCCTCCCCTGCCCAGCCGACAATGAGGTGGTGGAGGTCGTGGTGCTTCCCTGAGGTCTGAGGGCTACCAGGAGAGGACAGGGCTCTGCCCCACAACACCCCTGTCACCCCATTTCCTGACAACCCAAATTCCTGTCGCCCTGGTTCCAACAAGCCCGGACAGCGTGGCACAAGCAGAGCCCTGGGTTCCTGCCTGGCACAGGCACATGGGCAGGTCCACTGCACCCCGCCCTCTCAGGCCTCCTCATGGAAGAGCGAACTGCAGCTCACATGGCCCAGATCCTGGGCAACTGGACCAACTCTAGGCCATCAGCAGAGCCTGGGTGCCCAGGGAAGGACCAACTCCAGGGTGGAGTCCTCAAAAACAAACTTCCTCAGAGACCAACTGGGGCAATGGAATACCTTTACATTCCTCTCTCATAAGGTTACTTTATATTTCCTAAGGCTTTCTAGTTTATATATGGACTTTTTACATTGCTGTTGATAATATTATCTCCAAAACATAATATATGATTGTATTTGTGATACTGATTGTGTGAAGCTGAATCACAGTGTTTTCATGGTCCACCTTTGTCAGAGGACACTGAAGTCTGCCCCAGCCTTCGTGGGACTAACTGTTATGTTCAGAGCTCACAGAGGGAGACTGATGTGAGCAGTGGAATCAAACCTGAACCAAGAAAGAGAATTCCTGCTGAGTCACTGAGGGGAAGGGCTGCTGGTAAGGACTGTGACAAAGACAAGTGTCCTCAGTATGGAACTTGGGAAAATGCAAGAGTTAATATAGTTTTATAATTATTGTGTATATTCATTTTTTACCATGTGAGTGGATATTTATGTGTCATTTTCCACACTGCAGTCACTTACCTTCTATGGCAATAGTGAACTTTATTATTTTTGTTACAAATGCCATAATTGGCAAACTGGAAATGTGAATATAAGAAAAAGAAAACATATAAGCTAAATATTTTGCAAAAATGGGAATGGAGATATATTGTAATTCAAAACTACATATCAAATATAGCACTTATTGTAAAAGAAATGTAAGAATCCACAAAGATAGAGTATAGAATATTTTACATTGAAACATGCCGAAGTCATATATAGCATATAATTTTGTTGAATAAAATACGATATTTCACTCCATTCCTCCTGGCTGTTAGCTTACTAACAGATGTCATTAGAAAGCCTGAAATTCTATGACCTGTGGTGGTGACTTGCACTGTGTGTGTGTGCAGGGCCGGTCCATCCTGCCAGCTCAGGACACAACACTGCTGACAGGAAAGGAAGGAGAGGGCCAGCCTCCCCCATGAGGTCATTCTCACCACCAGGCCTCACTCTGCAGCCTCTTCCTGTGGAACCATGGCTGGAGCGGCCTCTCAGAGCCTTGAGGCTGCAGATTGGAAAGGAATCTCAGGACCTCAGTCCCTCCACTCCTTGGGTGAGCAGAACAGCAGAGTTCTCGTCCCAAAGCACTCTCTGCAACAAGTTTCTGCTTTTGAGGCTTTGGGGGCAGAGGTGTGTTTGGTCTTGCCGACTGCTTTCTTGTTCTTCACTGCTCTGTTCCCAGTACTAGAGCATAGTACTTGACACCAGATGAACGTATGTATATATGTATATGCACATATACACACACATATATATATATATATATATATGAAGAGAAAATATAAGAAAGATGTACTTTTGCTATTGCTGGGAATTGAACTCATGCTCTCCCTGACCTTTTTTATCCAAGGCTAGTGTTCTCCTGCTTGAGCCACACCTGCACTTCCTGCTTTTTGCTGGTTAATTGGAATAAAGGTCTCAAGGAATTGTCTGCCCGGGCTGGCTTCAAATGATGCTGCTTAGATCTCAGTGTCTTGTGCATCTAAGACAGCAGGGAGCCACTGAGGCTTGCTTACCTCATGGTCATTAAAAATGACAATAGGGGACAGTAGCATGGTCTAGTGGTAGAGTGCTCACCTATCATGCATAAATCCCTGGGTTCGATTCCTCAGTACCACAAAGACATCAAAAGCTGGAAGTGGAGCTGTGGCTCAAGTAGTTGAGCATTAGCCTTGAGTAAAAGTGCTCAAGGACAGCGCCCAGGCCATGGATTCAAGTCCCAGGATTGGGAGGGGGGGAGTGTAAATTGACAATTTTTTCGGCATCAGCAGCCTCAGGGATAACTTTCATGTCAGTCCTTTTCTGCAAGTTTTCTTGATCTGCTCAGTAAGGCAAAAAGAGCTACTGTGCGGTTAATAGGTATTAAAAGGGGGGCAGGGGGACAAAACCAATGCAAGATAACAGGTCATCATGGTTTCTCTTCTCACCATTCCCTGGGCTTCCTCATAAAGGATGCTTTTTCCCACAATGCCGAGTGCCCATTCAATTTACAAAATGACCATGGAGGTGGAGGTGCATAGATGAGTTTAAGACTCAGCACTGCTACAGATGTGCATCTATGAGTGAGTGCACGCGCACACACGCTCGCATACACATAAGCGCGCACTCCCACACACAAATAGATGGACAGAGTTTTGTTCATACCTTTGTCTAACATGATCTCATTGAAAATAATTCCAAATCCATGATGCTTAGCCTTGAAGACGTGATGAGGAACTCAGGGACAGTTTCTCCCCTTGAACTAATCTGATTCTAGGCAGTCCTTCCTCACTCTGTAGCCTGGCCTCAGTGCCATCACGGCTCAAAGCCAGCCCAGGCATTGAAGTCCATGAGACTCGTATTTCCAATTAACCACCAGAAAACTGGAAGTGGGGCTGTGGCTCAAGTGGTAGAGCACTAGCCTGAGCTGAAGAGCTTAGGGACAGTGCTCAGGCCTAGAGCTCAAGCCCCAATACTGACCCTCTCCCCCTGCCCAAAAATAATTTCAGGCCAATGCCAGTGGTTCACACCTAGCCTCTAAGAAGGCAGAAATCAGAAGGCTCTTGGTTTGAAGTCACCTAAAGTAGAAAATTCCCTGAAACACTATGTCCAGTTAATCAGTAAAAGGCAAGGCTGGAATTGTGGCTCAAATGTACAGTACCACCTATGGGCTTAAAGTGGAGTCAGAGGTACTGAGTTTAATCACCTCAAACCAAAAACGAATTATCAGCACACCATTTGACCAAGCAAAGGGTGCTCAGAGGACGGCTGGAGGCTAGACAAGCACAAATCCAGGAAGGCATACCCACACCCCCCATCACACTGGCACGAAGGGCAGAGGACCGTACCTCAGTGGTGGCTCTCCATCTTGACTAGGATAAGGATGAGTTCCACTTACCATTCTGTGCTGTAAGGATCAAACTAAAATATTACAAGGTACACTGAACAATTTGAAAAATAGCATGTGATTTATTTTCTTATCAGAACTATTTCAAATATGGAAACCATTTCATTGATCATATTACAGTAAAGAAAATATCTGATCTAAAAAAGCAGTGCTTATGTTGAATGTTCAAGGAGGTGTTGGTGTAGGGAGACTGAACAGAATGGCAAACAGAAGGAAAGGGAGGCCAGGGTAGAGAGGACATGTAATCTTTTCCCTTCAACTTTTAGGATGCAACTGTCACTTCAATGATCAAAACACATATATACTCAGATGTTTAGCAGCACTTTAAGGCATAATTGCTCCGAAAAGTAAGGTTCAAATTTCCTGTTACTTTTATGCTACTACGAGGGCTTGAGTTCAGGGTAGGCGGAGGGCTCACATTCTCACTTGGTTACTCTCTGAAGGCTGGCACTGTTAGCCATATATCCACCCCACACTAGTTAACTGATCATGAGACTTACAGACCTTTCTGCCTAGGCTGGCTTTGAACCTCAATCTTCATATCTCAGCTTCCTGAGTAGGATTACAGTCATGAGTCACTAGCACACGATTTTATGTACGCTCTGAGCATGAGCTTTGGCTAGAAAATATTCTGAGAAGTTGTACCCAGATCCTCCTTGCTGTTTAAGCAAGGTTCCCTTTTTTGATTTGGGAATTTGGGGTTTATTTTATAATAAACACCACAGCACATTTTTTGGGGGACCTTAGGAATCTAAAAGGAAAATTTCACAAGAGTAAGTACTTGAAGATGTTGGGTACATTTATGGTATGCAACACTGAAACACTATCAGACATGGAAGGTCACAGAGGCAATATATACAATATTGGATAACTGAGGCATAGAAACAGATGCATGCTAATTCAAATTCTGTCATCCTGCATTTAAAACAGCTCCCATCATCTCTTTACAAAGCAGCTTTCTCATTCATTTCTATTTGTCTTGTCCTCAAAAATCTCACAGACAGGAAATGCCTTTTCTATCGTATACAAAGCAGAAATGTCTACCTCTGCCCTGGCCTACACAGGTGAGAGATTGTTGGCTTTCAGGCAACTGCATCTGGTCAGCACCACGGACAGCAATTGCCGGCAGTGTTTTTTACTTTGTGTGTGTGTTTGTGTGTGTGTGTGTGTGTGTGTGTGTGTGTACAGGCCCTGGGGCTGGAACTCAGGGCTGCTTGTTCTCCCTTAGCTCTATTGCTCAAGGCTGGCTCTTTCCTACTTGAGCCACAGCTCCACTTCTGGCTTTTTGGTTGTTAGCTGGATCAGGTTGGATTCAGTCTCCTGAGTGGAAAGGATTATAGATAGGAGCTACTAGCAATTATCCTTGCTTTTTATTATGACAAGTTTGATGATGACAAGTTATTCAAATGTCTTTTCTTTTAATCTGACCCCTAATTTCTTTAATTGTAGCTGGTAATTTATCAATACAATTATTTTGACAGACACTTAAAGTGTAAATTGTCATTTGGATTTATTCTTTTCATGATTTGTTTTGGGAGCTGTTATGAAAACCACTATGTAGAGAAGATAGTGATCATGTATATACATATATTTATATATTAAATATTTTATAAGTTATGAAATAAATAACTCTAAAAATAAATGTTAAACTGTAAGTTCATCTTTACCTTTCTTATATTTTAAATATAAATATACATTTTCAAAATTATGAGTTTACATATTTTTCCCGCTGTGTTGGGAGTATTCCCCATGAAATCTCCAAAATTATCAATGTAGACAGATTCTGCATTTCAGTCACTCATGTAATCATGGAATTCTCGGGCCTGACAAGAGAAATAGAGTTCTTTCTATCGACTTAAGCATCTATGAATATTTCTGTATGCACTGTAAAGATTCCTTCCTGTTTGAATATATTTTTCAAAAAAATAATCTCATGATTTCTTGAAATTAAGATAATAAAGTAGATTTCTCTCAGTTAACACCTTCAATACTTTCTATGTAGAATATTGTTTTTTTCCTTCCACCAAAATAAGATTATATTTCAAGGTAGGAACATATATAATTTGAAATGCACTTTTGTTATGTTAGAGTATAATCTTTCCTCTAGTAATACTCAGAATAAAATTTAAATGATTTAAAACATTTCTATAAAGAATTAAGAGTATCAAGCTCCTTCATTTTCCTATAGGGATAAAGAGATCCACATACAGATCTAGAAGGTTCCCTTTTAATATATTATGTACGTTAAAAAAAACTTACATCAAAGGGAATTTTATGACTGCTCAGAAGACCTTTAGTAATAATAGCCTTCGGAGGATGTTAGGTAAAGCTCACTGAACAGTGCCCTTTTCTGTAGATTCTGCAAGGTTCTTAGATCTCAGACCTCGATGAAGATGTCCCCATGGACCTCCCACTCTCCCATCTGCTGATCCTAGAGGGATTTTGTGCTGCTGTTTGAACTACCTTACCCCAAATGGAAGAGGTACTCTGCCTTTATAGCATTTTGAACTTGTGTGAGCTGTTGTGAATTTGTTTAAATGAAGAATTGAAATTAGATCTCTAGTCAGAACGACTCACAAGAAGATGTCAAGGGAAGTTGGGAGGGAAACCAAACAACCACCTGTAAGACGTCTACTTGCTGATTCCCATCCTCCTCAGGCCTTGATGTCCACTCCTCACCTTCTCTGTTCTTTCTCATGGAATGCAAGTCCTTCGGCTGGGTCAGCAGTGGATGTCCCTGTGCTGCCCCGGGGCAGGAAGTGAGTGCCGGGCGGCAGAGTCCAGATGTACTGTGGGGGTGTGGAGCAGGCCTGAGCCTTAGGTCTCTCCAATCATCGGTGCTGGCCCAGAGAGCGGATTACAGCAGGCTATGTGTGGTCCTTTCTTCTAACTTCTTGCAATCGTTTCTCTAGGCGATGCAATTTGTGGAGATTTTCCTTCAGTAGTTTGTTGTCTGGAAGCAGCTGTAAGGCTCTCTCATAAGTCCTTGCAGACACATAGTTTCCCTGGAGGAAAAGAAGAACAATTCAGCCTGATTCTCAGAACCCCTTGGAGGATTGGGAGATGGGGACCTGGCCCTGCCTGTAATTTCACCCCAGCAGCTTGGTGCTTAGGAAGAATCCGTTTGTTTGAAGCACCAGATCATCTGAAAAGCCAAGTCATGCCATTAGGGAACTAGAAAAGAAACAGAAGTCAACTCTAGGAATCCAGAGATGAGGCCAGGACTTCAGGACTCCAAAGGCTTGAGCACTGTCCTTTGAAATCTAAAGGAGCCACTGCTGAAAACAAGAATCAATAAATATGATCTTTTTAGTAAGAATTAGTCTAACATTCAACTTAAAAGAAAACTTCTAATGTAGGCTTTGCATGTGTAAACAGTTGACATGGAGATGGCTTCCAATCTGCTTGCCCCCCAGGCGTGTGGTATATGTGCCAGTATGGTTGGAGGCTGGTGATTCATATCTGGATTCCTAGGAAGCTAAGCTCTTAGGATCAACGTTCCAAGTCAGGCTGGGCAGATAAATGTAAAAGACTCCTTATATCCAATTAACTACCAATGAGCCTGAAGTAGAGGTATGGCTCAAAAATACAGCATCAGTTTTGAGTGAAAATGGCAAATGAGAAGGTGATGGCCTGTAATCAACTCTTAGTACCAGTACAACAGGCCCCCATGGTTCCTGCCTACAATCTTAGCCACTCAGGTGAGATGTAAGGATCTTGGTCGATAGCCAGCATGGGAAGAACAGTTTGTGAGGCTCTCATCTCCAACTGACCAGCAAAATGTGAAAAGTGGAGATGTGGCTGAAGAGCACTAGCCATGAGCAAAAACAAAAGCTGAGAGAACCAAGTCCTGAGATGAAACACTAGTATGGGCAGGAAAATGGAGACGAAAGCAGAAGAGAAGACAGCAGCAATACTCCTACCTGCATGTGCTGGATACCCCCCATGTTCATCCAGGCCTGGGCTTGATCTGGATTCAATTCCACGGCTGCTTGATAGCTCTAAAGACACCAAGAGGAAAGCAGGTTAGGAAAGGAGAGCCTGCATTTAATCCAGCGGGACTGCAGAAACACCTTCCACCCAAGTCAGTGTCTGACATGTGTTTGTGTGCCTGGGCGGGGCTTGAACTTAGAGCCTGCTTGACTTTTTTGCTCAAGGCTGGCATTCCACCACGTCCACCTGAGCCCCACTTCTGGCTTTTTGGTGGTTAACTGGAGATAAGAGTCTCATGAATTTATTTGCCTGGGATAGTTAAGAACCACGATCCTCAGATCTCAGCCTCCTGAGTAGTTAGGATTACAGGCCTGAGCCATGGCTCATGTTGTTTCTGGTTTTCAAAGCTGATAACTGTCATTGTGGACTTAAAGGAAATGCAAGCCCTCTGCTGGTGATCAGGTGATTTCTGTAGTAACAATGCACTTCCCATACACCTTTCTCCACCTATAAGAAAACTGCTCTTTTAGGCATGTTCTATCATAAATGGAGTTGGTAATAAAATACCTTTTTTCAAAATCATAAAATCCGAAGGCCAAAGCAGAGCATATTATATAGCAGGTGCTTCATGTGCATGAGGCTATGGGTTCAATCCTCAGCACTGAAAAACTATAATACAATTTAAAAAGAAACCCAAAACATAGAATTTTTAAGAAGTTTAACCTAGGATTAATGCCACAATGTGTTGTACTAGGGGATAGTTTTTCATTTGTTTTGTTTCATTTTTTTGGCCAGTACCAGAGTTTAAGCTCATAGTTTCTTACATACTTGCTCAGTTGATGCTCTACCACTTCAGCTGTGCCTCCAGCCTGACGTTTTGCTGATTCTAGGGATGGGAGTGGTCTTCAGATATTTGTATCCAGGCTGGCTTTGAACACTGATCCTCCTGATTTCAGCCTCACGAGTAGCTAGGATTACAGGTATGAGCCACTGATGTTTGAAAATAATATTTCAATAACTAGTCATTTGCTAGCTTCCTCACACAATGACCTGATACTTTACTATCTACCGTATTCTGTTTAGTGTAATTTTATAACATCAGCAATTTTAACTGGTGACTTTATCAGATACCAGGACGAGTGGTGGCATTTTCCTAATGTTTGTATTTAATTTATTTCTTGATTTCATACTATGCAGAAATCTTATCTCAAACCTGTAGATAGGAAATGCGAAGCTGGGTGCTGATGCCCTCTGATGCCCTATACCTAAAATCCAGGATGACGAAGAGGCTGAAATAGGAGGGTACAGTTCAAAACTAGTCGACATAAACCAATCTGGGAGACTCTTATCTCCAACCAGTCATGAAGAAGATGGACGTGGACCTGTGGCTAAGGTGTTAGAGCACGACCCTTGAGCAAAAGAGCCAAGCAAGAATGCAAGGCCCAGCACTGGTGCTCACACACACACACACACACACACACACACACACACACACACATACACAAGACTATGAATTCTTAATCTGAATCAACAAATGTCCTGGCATCATTTTAAGAGTCATATCTCATATGCTTTGTCAAGAAGGTTCTGCTCTCTCAGCTGGTTTCCTTTGGTGAAGAACAGTTCAGACAGCACTTTGGGGTCCTTTGGTTTCAGCTGCAGAGCGTGGTCGATTGCACTGAGCGCCTGCAGAGGTAGCATAGGGAGAACTGATCAATGGAGCTTGATCAAAAAAGCCTAGCAGAGATGATGAGATTCAGTCTGTTTCTTCACATCTATTAGCCGGGTGAACCACACTCTTCATCTCCTCTGATTTCCTCATGCAGCATTCACGGCCCTGACAAAAATCTATGTGTTCTATTCATGGGCCAGTCCCCACTGCCCTCTGGTGGAGCAGACTTCCCTCATAGCACCAACAGATCTTAGTTTTCTCCTAAGCCCCAAAGCTTCTCCCAAGATTCTTTCTCAAGGCTGGTGCTCAACCATATAAGCTATGTCTCCAGTCTTGCATTTTGCTAGTTAATTGGAAATGAGAGTCAGTAGGGGGGGCTGGAAATGTGGCTTAGTGGTAGAGAGCTTGCCTAGCTTGCATGAAGCGCTGGGTTTGACTCCTCAGCATCACATAAACAGAAAACATTGACAGTGATGCTGTGGCTCAAGTAGTAGAGTGTTAGCCTTGAGGAAAAGAAGCTCAAGGACAGTGCCAGGCCCTGAGTTCAAGCCCCAGAACTGGCCAAAAAAAATGTCAGTGGAGGGGCCGGGAGTTTGGCCTAGTGGTGGAGTTCTTGCCTAGCATGCATGAAGACCCGGGTTCGGTTCCTTGGTACCACATACGTAGCAAAAAGCTAGAAGTGGTGCTGTGGCTCAAGTGGTAGAGCCCTAGCCTTGAGAAAATCCAGGGACAGGGCTCAGGCCCTGAGCCCAAGCCCAGCACTGGCAAAAAAAAAATGTCAGTGGACTTAGTACTCAGGCTGGCTTTGAGCCATGATTCTTCTGAGTTCCTAGGATTGCAGGCATGAGTCCAGCACTGGACTGGCTATCTGAGAAAATTCTGGCAGTGGTCAATGGATATGCCCTAAGGGATTGTGACAGGACTCCACGTAGTACCAGGCAGAAGATATAGCCCACCAATACCACACTTTCCAGAGTTAGCCTGAGAAAACGGTGATAGCAAGACCAAGAAGGAGCTAAGCATATTTCAAAGGAGCTCAGGAGTTCAGGGATACCTGTGCAAAGCTGCTAAGATCCAATACTAACGAAGTCACCCTCCTCTGACCAGGACTCAGCTGGAGACCCACACACATGCACATCTCTTCCTCAGGCCCAGCTTGGTCTGTACCTTGTCCTGGTGTTCTTGCTTGCTGTAAATGGCGGACAGGAGGCGATAGCATTCGAGGCACTCTGCCTCTTCCACCACCATGAGACTCACAATCTGCTCTGCTTCTTCTGTCTGCTCCATCACTGCCAGAACCTGTGCCTGCAAAATCACGGGGCTCTCATGTCTCAGGGTGCATGCCTTTGCTTGCTTGTTTGCTGAATTTTCTAGTACTAGGGCTTGAACTTAGGGCCTCCCATCTGCTCCCTTTCCTTTCTAGGCTAGTGTTCTACTGCTTGAACCACACCTACAGCCAGGCTAAAACAGCTGCTTATTTTGGAGGAGTCTCTCAAGGTGTCTCCTGTAGGGGTTGGCACTGGAACCTCAGTCCTCTAGATCTCAGACTCCTGGGTAGGTCCAATTATAGGCATGAAACTACATCAAGGCCTGTGACTGGCAGGAATGACAGCATTAGTCCAGAGAAATGCCTTTTGCCTCTTCAGAAAAAAAGTGACAAAAGCTGAGCACGAGTAGCTCACGTATGTAATACCAGCTACGCAGGGGGCTGAGATCTGAAGATCACAATTCAAAGCCAGCCCAAGAAAGTAAGTCCAAGAGACTTATCTCCAATAAGAAAAGCTGGAAGTAGCACTATGGCTCAAGTGGCAGAAAACTCTAATTTCCTTTTTTTGGGGGTCAGTCGTGGGGCTTGGACTATGGGCCTGGGCACTGTCCCTGAGCTCTTTAGCTCAAAGCTACCGCCCTACCCCTTGAACCACAGCACCACTTCAGGTTTTCTAGTGGTTAACTGGATATCATTATCTTGAGTGCCCAGGCTGGCTTTGAACCTCGATCCTCAGATCTCAGCCTCCTGAGTAGCTAGGATTACAGTTGTGGACCACCATTCCTGGCTATTTTCTTATAATTTTAACACAATATTGTAATCAAAAGGCTAGTATAATTTGGATACATCTAAAAAATTGAGATTTCAAAATTTAAATAACATTATTATTGGTATCAAAGTTGATTTGTGTGTGTGTGTGTGTGTGTGTGTGTGTGTGTGTGTGTATACTGTTGCTCATATTCATGGACTCGCACTCCTATATGACTTTTCCACTCAAGAATGGTGTTCTGCTTGCCTAGCATGCATCAAGACCCGGGTTTAACTCCTTGGTACAATATACATAGAAAAAACTGGAAGTGGTTCTGTGGCTCAAGTTGGCAGAGCTCTAGCCTTGAGCAAAAAGTGTCCAAGGACAGTGCCCAGGCCCTGAGTTCAAGCCCAGGCGCTGAGTTCAAGCCCAGGACAGGCAAAAACAAAAAAAAATAAAAGAATGCTGCTCTCTTGACACACAACTGTGTTTCTAGCTTTATGTTAGCTAAATGAAGAAAAGAATCTCTTGGACTTTTCTGCCTGGGTTAGCTTCAAATAAGCTCCTGATTATCTAGCATTATAGGTATGAGTGATCAGCGCTCAGTTGTTTTTTCTGACTTTCACACACCCCTGCAGGTATGCTACATAATTTTCTCCTTTTTCAGAGCTATATGCTAACATATTTAGACCTCAGGGGAAAATGATACCTATATGTAATTCTCACATGGGCCAGAAAATAAATACACACATGTGAACATGTACATGTATACATGCTTGCATAGATATGGTGATATACACAATAACAGTAATTAGGGCCAAAGATTTAACTCACTGATAGTGCAGTTGCCTAACAAGTGCAAGGCCCAGAGTTCAATCTCTAGCACTGTAAGTAAAAAAGAAGCTGACTGAAGAGGCTGAGATTTGAGGATTGTGGTTTGAAGACACTCTAGGCAGAAATGATCCTTGAGGCTCTCTATCCAGTTAGCCAGCAAAAAGCCAGGTTGGAGATATGGCTCAATTGGTAGGACACCAGCCTTGAGCAAAAAGTCAAACTAGAGTGTTAAGCCTGAGTTCAATTCCCAGCACTGGCAACAAAGAAAGGAAGAAAAGAAGTATGGAAAGAAGAGAGGAAGAAGGAAGAAAGAAAGGAAGGAAGAAGGAAGGAGGGAAGGAAGGAGACAAACGAAAGGAGGGAGGTATGGAGACAAAGAGAGTCCTGAAACTGCCGTAAGTGCTATGGATGTAGTGTCTGGTGGCTGCACCCAGTCAGGAATTTGGACAGAAGGGATGCTGTCTCTGGCACCGTCCCTGCAGCCCCGTGTGTGTGCATAAGGGGCTATCCCCAGCGCCCCTCCTCTCCTGCCCCTCACCAGTGCCAGGCGCAGCTCCCTCTGCGAAGGATGTAGTGCTGCAGCTTCCCTGTAAATGTGCAGGGCATCCTCAAGCCGGCCCCTGTTGTAGTAGAGAGCTCCCAGGGGAGACAAGACCTCAGCCTTGCGTGCCACCTGCAGGGCGCTGCTTTTGGGAAAAGAGAAAGCATCATTGTTTTCTAAGAGGCACATTTCCAGAAGCAGATTGAGGAAGGACTTCTAGGCTTTGAGACTCTGCTTCAACTTTTGCTTTCTTTTCTTTTTCTTTTCCTTTCTCTTTTTTTTTTTTTTTGGTGCTGGTATTGGGAAGTAAACTCAGGGCTTTGTGTCCTTGCTTGGCTTTTTCACTTGAGGCTGGCATTCTACTAGTTGATTCACACCTCCACTTCCAGGTTTTGGCAGATAAGAGTCCCCAAGACTTTCCTACTTGGACTGGCATTGAACCTCAGTCCTCCGATCTCAGCCTCCTGAGCAGCTAGGATAATGGCATGAGCACAAGTGGCTAGCTTCCTCTTTAGTCTTTTTGTGTCCAGATCAAGGTTTAATAAGAAGCTGGTCGTGAGCAGCCCAGAACGTAACGACCTCAGCTGTCCCTCTGCTGGACTGTCCTAGCCACAGCAGGACAGTCTCCTTAATGGAGATGAACGTGCTGGTGTTCTGAGGCCAATCTAGTCCTCATCCCCCCTCACTTCTGAAATGGAATCCAGAACACTCTGCACTCACTACCACAGACATGGATTCCTCCCCTGGTCTAACCAGCAGGAAGACAGAAGTCACTCTTAGGACACTAGTTACACCACTGTATTGTTCTCTTTGGAAACAAGAATTGGTGTAGCTCAAATTGGCAATAATTGTCCCTATTCTGAGAGCCTGTGTGTTTCAACTTACTGAAAAGTTAGTGTGAGATTGCAAAAGTATCTGGGAAAGTTAAACAGTATAGAAAAGCAACGGTACCGTTTATAGCACTCTTCAGCCAGGGACCTGTAGAGTCTGCCCAGATTCACCATGGCCACGTGATGGCCTGGGCTAAGCCTGACGGCCTCCCGGTAGTGGGCAGCTGCCTTCTCTGAAGACCCTGCCACCAGGAGAAGAGTGAAAAGGAAAGGCCGTGGTCACTGCATGGCTCTGGCTCTCTTTTAGAAGCACAATCATAGTGGCCTCACTTGGATCCAGGGATGGGGAACACGTTTTTACTGCCAAGGAGATTTCAATTGTGTGTGTGTGTGTGTGTGTGTGTGTGTGTGTGTGTGTGTGTGTGTATCCCGATTTGAACTCAGGGCCTAGTTACTGTTTCTTAGCCCCCCAGAGAAGCTTGGGAGTGCCAAGGCTTTAGAACAGCCTCAAGTTCTACACAGAGCTGGTCTTTTGTTGATCACATTATCATCCCGATTATGCCTTTTTTGAACAGAAGACACCAAAAGCCATTATGTCACAGAGGCCATCCAGGTGTCATTCACTTTAGGGGGCACTGATGCAATAAAGCAGAGGTTTAAATCATACAGGTAAGTTGGCTTTGTTGTAAAGTAACTCATCCACCAGCAGGGGGCATTGCATACCAATTTGTATGCAACAAAAGTTTTTCTCCAGGTACCAGAATGTAAATCCATACTGCATAAAACACGTTTTACATTCCCTAGAAAAGAAAAAATATTTTCAAGCATTATCTATTGAAAAAAATAATTGAAATTGTGTTTTATTGCAGGGTAGCTGGTGTATTAGTAAATAAGAACAAGTATTTTTGCATTAAATGTGTCACTGAATTACTCCTAGGTATTCATTATATGTGGACAGGAAAGCACTTAACTGGTGGACCCATACCTGTGACCAGTTTAGCTTCATTGTTTTAGATCGGGTCTTATCTTCTGTGTGGGATGCCCTACAACAGTGAATACTTCTATCTTTCCTTCCAGAGCACCTGGAATGGCATCAGCAAACTCAAGCCCAGTGTGCTTACTGAGATGGGGTCTCACCAGCTTTTTCTCCAGGCTGGCCTGAAACCAGAGCTTATAAATCAAGGTCACTGCCTGCCATGTGGGAAATGAGAGCACCGAGGTCTCTGGGTGACTACCAACTGGGAACATTCTGCTGGGCTAGTGGAGTTCATTCCTGAAGGATAATCTGAGTTGTAGCCATTTTGCTTGATAGAGCATGTTTATCTTCACAGAACAGGCTCTCTTGAATTTCACTTACCAAAATCGACCAAGAAAACCCCGTAGTTGTTGTGCAAATCTGAACTGTCTGGACAGTGCTTAATCCCAGCCTGGTAGACTTCTTCAGCTTCCTTAAATCTCGCCTTTCCAACGGTGAACAAAGAGAAAGAAATCAGAAAGTTTCACAAAAATCAATACACAGAAACAAAGACCTGCATAGTGGGGTGGGATGGGAAGACGTCAGCTACTGAGCTGCATCGTTAAGAACTGGAATCCCTGGACTGCAGCCAACATGATTAAGCTTTAGTGGTTTCTGTGGGTCCACACGTGGCTCCAAGGAGACCAAAGGAACAAGACCTGCGCATGCTCAGAACGCAGAGGTCAGTGCGGTGGTCAGGGATCAAGGCTGAACCGCACATGCGCAGGGCGCATATTCATTCGCACTACTGGGCATGCTCAGGCCGCATGGGCCAGCGCTGTGTGTTGGTTGCTTGGTCCACTTTCCCACACATCTTCTACAGACCTGGCACATCTCAGCTTTTCACTCCATTGTGTTAATTAGGCTCGTTCACTATCACCTTCCTTTGGGAAGAGGGGGAATTCACAAAATGACATTTTTAGCAGATCATAATGATTTAATCGCAATAAGCAATAACTTGAGATGGCTGATACCTTCTCAGCGGCATCTGAGCTGGGCTTTGGGCACAGGATTTAAAAACTGCTTTTGGAAGCTCTTTTGATTTTTTTTAAACCATTCTTTCAGATTTTATTTGCTTATTTAAATTTCTCATTAACATTTTATCATTGTTATTTGACTGCACTTGGTCAAAACTAGATACTGCTGGGGACTAGTGGCTCATGCCTGTAATCCTACTTAATTACAAAGCTGAGCTCTGAGAAGGGTGGTTTGAAGCCAGCCCAAGCAGAAAAGTCCTCGAGACTTATTTCGTTAATCAGTGAAAAGCTGGATGTAGAGGAGGGACTCAAGTGCTAGTGTGCAAGCCTAGAGCAAAATGCCAAGCAAGAGAGCAAGGCCTTCAATTCAAGCCCAAATAGTAGCACCCCCCCCCCCACTCAGATGCAATAAATCCTAGACTAAGGCAGGCTTACTGTCCTTATAATTCCCATCTGTGTTTAGTTCCCTTTGGGCAGACAATGGAATAGGATCAATGTTTTGAAAAGGCCTGAAAGCCGTGGCTTGAACAGGATTTGCCTCTAATGAAAACTGACCATACAGCAATGCAAAAGGATACTTTGGGACAGCAACTGAACGGGAAGACAGGGAGCCTGGGGACAGGAATAGCTGTCTTTTCTACATATATTTTCAACATGTTTGGAGGTATTTCAAAGTAGAGATGGTGAATGTGATCCAGATGGCAGAGAGGGCTTTGCCTTCTTGTACTGGTTCTCTCTCTCTTTCCTGCTCTGGTTTACACACTTTTCCTCAGCTGGCATTCTACCTTCTGAGTGGTTTTTGGCTGGTTCTTGATGGGTTTGTTTGCCCAGGATGGTTAAACTGGGACCCTCAGGGCTCAGCTGCCTGAGCAGTGCGCACGACAGCCCTGAGCCACTGGTCCCTGCTTCCACATGTCTCTCTGCAGTCTTTGTGGGTGATTGAAATACAGGAAGGAAACTCCCCTAGGATTCTGCTGGAGAGGGAAGAATATTTTACCAGCCTTTCCAGTACTGTAGTTTCATCAGATGTCCATTAGCAAATTACCTTGGACTCAAAAAATATGATCGAAAGAAGCAGGTATTTTTCATGTGTGCAGATTTCTGGATCTCAGAAGACTCCTTTACACTTGACTGTCAACTATAGGCTTAGTGGACAATCACAGTTGCAAATGGAGTACAGTCTTCCAATAAGTAGAAGAAGCTTGTGCTAGTGCTGACACCATGTCCCTGGGGCTGTGAAGTGTCTTCACTCGAGTTCATGACAGGAAGCAGCCACAGCCAGGGACCAGGAAGCTAGGAATCACTGAACGCAGGCCAACAACTTCCCCTTGTGTGTAAAGGTAGAGTTGACCTTTAGCTCTATATAAGGCTATGAGAATTAGGGCCAGAAGAAAAGGGAAATGTTCAGTGACTACTGCTATTCTATTATACCTTAATTGAATCATTCTCTCCTTGCCCCATCTTTTTAAGTCATTCTGTCATTCCCTAGCCTTAGGAACTCCAGTACAAGTGAACCCAGGAAAGATGAGGAGCCTGAGGGGACAGGGATGACTTACAAGGCACCGGAGACGCCTGCAAACTCTTGTACTTGGCAAAGGAGTCAGGCCTGGGTAATTATTCTCTGCTAAAAATATTTATGCGTGGAAAAAAATGATGACATTCCAATCCTGCAAGGGAATGTAAACAAGAACAGGGCTTCATAAAGCCTGCTCTGGACATAGGGTTTCCTGTGTGGCTGTCCTCTGCCTTAGCCGTGTGGAATGCAGCCACGATGGTAAAGGCAACACTGGGACAAGGTTCTTCCCTTGCTAACAATGTACAGGATCTATACATTACTCAAGCACAATTAATTAGCAGCCATGATATGAGTATAATATCATTTCAACCAAAAACAGAGTTGGAATCTTAGATAATTAGATGTGTCACCATGCCCTAGCCATACCTAGATACACCATGATTTTTTTTGTTTATTTTTGTTTTTATTTTTGTTTTTGGTGCCCAGCCTGGGGCTTAAACTAAGGGCCTAGGTGCTATCCTTGAGATTTATTTTTCCCCCCTCAGAGAAAGCACTCTACTATTTGAGTCACAGCTCTACTTCCAGCTTTCTTTTGGTGGTAAGAGTCTCAAAGACTTTCCTGCCTGGGATGGTTTTGAACCATGATCCTCAAATCTCAGACTTGTGAATAGCTAGGATTACAGGCATAAGCCACCAGTACCCAACTACCGCATAATTTTTAAAGATCTGCTCATATTCCATTTTAGTAGCAAACACCACCGATCATATCGCAATGGAGACACTTTACTATGTTCTCTTGACTTCAGCTCTCTTCATCAATAAGAATTTTATGCTAGTTGTAATTTTTCCTTCTATTTTTTTCTCTTTCTTGTCTTTCCTTTTTCATACTTTGGGTTCCAAGCAAAGCCAACAGCTATTAATATAAATTAGGAAGCTGGTCCTTGCCAGGCACTCACTCTACAGATGAGCTGCATGGAGCAGCAGAACAGCCTCAGTGACACATGAAATGGCACCAGAGGCCAAATGTATTTGGATCACATGCAGCAAGGTCTGCGCTGGGACCTGGACTAAAGCTGTCTGTGCTGTGATGCCAAGAATTCAAATGAGCTGAGGCAAGCCTTCCGGGATCGTCTGACAGAATCACGTCTTCCTTAGGTTCACTCCAGCACAGTGAATGCTATTTCCTTCAAAGTCAAGGTTATTAAATTAGCAAAGGTCCAATATAGTAGCTGTCCAATATAGTAGTTGCTATGATACACTTGAAATGTAGATTTATTATTAAAAAAGGAAAATATAAGCTGGGTGCTCACATCTTTCGTGCTACCTATTCAAGAGGCTGAGATCTGAGGATCTGGATTCAAGGCCAACTCAAGTAGGAAAGTTTACCAGTTTGAAGCTCAAGTGGTAAAAATCCAGCCTGAGTGAATAAAACCAAGTGAGAGTACAAGGGCATGTGTTCAAGACCCAGCACTCACACATACACATACACATGAATATTACATTCTCCCAATATTGGAACACACTCTTTTTCAGCAGCATGTAGAAACAGCAGTAGTTGCAGCATAGGATGCTGTGTCTAAGTGAAAGCTCTGAAGGCTCATGACACGTGGTCCTGGCTGGCCAGTGCTGCACTTACTTGAGCAGGTTTCCCAAGTTGAAGAGAGCCCGGTTATGTTGAGGATGGAGCCGCAGTGCCCTTTCATAGTACATCTTGGCCTCCACTGTGTCTTTTGTCAGTGTTCCCAAGTTGTTCAGAGCGCTTGCGTGGTGAGGATACAACCTGGAAGATTGACAGCATTAAGCCATGATTTCCACAGGCTTCTTGCTTCCCCTCCCAGTCTGCTACATCAAATTCTTTCCCTATTTGTTTTGTTGTTATTGTTGGTTTGTTTTTCTTTCTTTTTTTTGCGGGGGGTGAGGGGGAAGGGGCTTGAATACAGGATCTAGGCATTTTCTAGTAGTTAATTGGAGTCTCATGGTATTAGTGCCCAGGCTGGCTTGGAACCATGATCCTCAGATCTTAGCCTGAGTAGCTCGGATTACAGGTGTGAGCCACTAGGGCTCAGCTTCAGAAGCAAATGTCATTTTTAAGATATCCATGACTGAGCCCTGAGCTCAAGCCCAGGACTGGCGAAAGAAAGAAAGGAAGAAAGAAAGAAAGAAAGAAAGAAAGAAAGAAAGAAAGAAAGAAAGAGAAAGAAAGAAAGAAAGAAAGGAGGGAGGGAGGGAGGGAGGGAGGGAGGGAGGAAGGAGAGAGAGAGAAAGAGAGAGAGAGAGAGAGAGAGAGAGAGAGAGAGAGAGAGAGAGAGAGAAAGAAAGAAAGGAAAGAAAGGAGAGAAAAGAAAGAAAGAGAGAAAGAGAGAGAGACAGAGACAGAGAGAGAGAGAAAGAAATGTGGTATTGCCTCACTTATATAACTATAACCTTTATACAACAATAAAAAAATTACAAAGAAAAAAAAAAGCTAAAGGGAGCAAGAGTTCAAGCCCCAGTACTGGTACACAAAAAAAACCCTTTAACCTACAGATAGCTTACAACTAAAGTCTTGGTGTCATACTTATATCAATGACTTATCTGAAATGTTGTACAATCTGTTTAGATGTAAAAATGTTATTACTTTGTATACTTTTAGTGCTTTATAAAACACTTCATTGTTCAAATATTATTGGATCCTGTGCTACCATTTGTAATTTCCTTTCTGAGTTCACACACCCTTAGGTGGCACTCAGATTTCTATTCCACACATTATTTGAGGCTAATTTTGCTAAAGCCACCTGTTTATTTTCTACTTGTTTTTTTTTAAGAGCCTTCGACTTTTATTTCCTCCAAGCACTTATTCATTTTTCAAAACAAATGACAAACTTCTAGAAAAGGCCAATGGGTAATTTTAACAGTAATATTAGCACTTAAAGAGAGTTTTTGTTTTTATGATTGAATATAGGCTGTCCCTTTGAAATTCATTCTTGCTTTTCATGTGTAAGACATGCTTTTTGAGTAACATACTTTGCCAATGAAAGTTACAAATTCAAAATCTAGTCCATAAACTAGATTTAATTGGCAATAACTAAATAACTTATCTAGGATTTAGTGAGAAAGTATAACATTGCTCAAGGTACATTTCAAACAAATACTAATGCAACTCAAAAGATAGAAGTATAACCTCTGAGTAATATCCATGTGTACTTGAAATCTACAAACCAATCTAAACCAACACCTGAAATTCGTGTATAATAAATTGCATGTAATAAATTTCTCAGCGTGGTAAATCTAGCAAAACTAATTACCATAATTCAATCTTTTGAAAATTAAGGTATTCCCTCCACATCTCCAACATACAGAAAGGTTCAACACGCTGGAAAGTAGTTTGCCAAACAAGGACATCTACTCCAGATAATTTCAAGATTTCCCTCTCCTTAGTTTATACAAAAAAAAAAATCAGCGTTTCCTCGCATTAATTTACTATTGTCGATGACATTCCAAAAAGTAGAGGCAGAATCTCAGTCTTCTGTTTTCAGACCACATCATTTTCAATCATACTCATTTTCATAACTTGGAAAAGCCCAAAACTTCACTCTTGGATTTCTTTTCTCCTAACGTTAGAACTTAGAAGAGCCATTCATCAGCAACAACCAAAAATCTATGAATCCTTAGTCTGTAACAACTTCAGTTGCAAGTAAAAAAACAAACAAACAAACAAAAAAAAAAAAACCTCAAAGGTCAGTGGGCTATGTAGTAAAAATAAAAGTGTCTCCTAGAAGCCAATTACACCAGGATTAGAAAACTAAGTCTGAGACCCGCTTTCTGTTTTGTTTCTAATGCTGAGTAAACTACTTTTGTCTGTTTCAGACAATGAAGGATCCAACACGGGGGGGGGGGGGGGGGGGACGGGGGGGGGGTAGGGAGGAAGAGAAGGGGAGGGCTCAGATGAAAAGCTAACCAGCTTCACGTCATCTTTCAACGTGCCCTTGGCGGCAAGAATGGTACCTGGTCCCACAGAGAAGACGTATGCCTAAGTTAACAGACACAAATGGGCTTCAAGTGTACGTGCTCCCCCCAAAACCAGGCAGCTGGGCTTGGGGCGGTGTCAAGGCACCCCACACACTTGGTTCGTGCGTGCGTGTACATGGGTGTGCATATACAGATGTGCGTGTATACATATACGTTAATAAACGAGAGAGAGATGATGTATGCAGCTGTCACCTGGTGGCTGAAGGGAGCCCGGGCTCCACATGCTCAGTGCCCTGCGTCGCCTGACACCCGCCTGAGCCACAGCTGGCCCGGCCCGAGCCTCGGCCCCGCTCCATCTGACCCTCTCCTGAGTCACGGCTTCCATCGAGATACCACAGCACTTTGCTAGGACGTCTTGTGTGCATTTCCTCGCGTCCACGACCGAAATGGACTCAAAAGTCCCGGGGAGAGCTGCCCAGGCCCGCGCTGCGGGGCCGGCCGGGCAGCCAAGGGCCCCGGGGCTACTCCTTCCCCCAGCCCGCCGGCGGCCCAGCAGAACCAGGAAGAGTGGGGTCGACGCGGAGGACGCGGGAGAACGCCGCGGCCACACCCCGGAGCCCTCCCTCACCTGCCCGCCCGCGCCTCCCCGGCCGCCCGTACCTTCGGCCAGCGACTCCTCCAGGGTGACCTGGTAGCGGCCGACGGCGAACACGCGGACCCCCACGGAGGAGCCGCCCGAGCCGCCGCCGCCGCCGCCGCCGCCGCCGGCCCCCGCCCTGGCGGCCCCGCCACCGGACGCACCGCAACCTCCGCTGCCCTCCAACTTGGGCATCCGCGAGAACTTCTTCATGGTCCCGCCGGCGCGCCGCGGGGCAGCGGGAGATTCCAAGGGCGAGCCAGGAGCACGAGTCCCCGGCCGGGCGCGCGGCCAGGCGTCCCCGAGGGGTCGTCGGCCGGGGACAGTGCGGACATCCGCGCGCGCTGCGGCCCGCCCTGCCGGCCTCACATTCCACGCGCCTCAGCGCCTGAACCCCGGACCCGCCGCCCGCTCCGCCGGCCCCGCTGCAGCTGCGGGAATCCCGCAGAGGGTGGCGAGGAGGGCGGGGACGGGGCGGGGCGGGGCGGGGCGCGAGGGGGCGGGCGAGGGGGCGGGCCCGGGCGCCAGGGGCGCGACCCGGAGGAGTGAGCGGGACCAGGAGTGGGGGGGCTGTGGGGCGGGGTCGGCTGCGCTCCGGGAGGAGGCCCGGACTCTCGGGCTTCTGTCCTCGGGACCACCGCCCCCAGCCTCGGCCCCAGCTCCACCCGCGCTGCCAGGCTGCTCGCTGCCATGGGAAGATCGGAGCTGGTGCCAATGGCTCCCCGCACCATCGGAAGTCTATTTTCTACTTCTTGTAGAATGACAACAACAAAATAATCCAAAAGGACACTGGGTCTAGAGGGAAAAGAAAAACAACTATAAAAGCCAAATTTCCCTAGACTGAAATATATACAAATGAAACTTTGGTTTTAAGGGTCGACAGGATATTTTCAATCAGCTCAGTCATTGACATTTTAAAAATTCTTGATTCTTTCATGTCACAAAATTCAAGTGAGCATGTGATTAAACTGCACCCATGTACATCTGTTAACTTTATTGACCTGTTTTCATACATATGTTTTTGACACTGGTGACTGGGTTTGAACTCAGAGCCTGGATGTTCTCCTTTAGCTTTTTCACTCAAGGTTGGTGTTCTACCACTTGAGCCACAACTCTACGTCTGGCTTTTTGCTCATTAATTGGAGATAAGAATCTCATGGCCTTTCTTTCCCAGGCTGACTTTGAGGTGAGATAGGGTGAGCCACCAGGGCCCTGAGTGTTTATCTTTAAGTAGTTGTACAAAGGGCTTGCAATTTGACATGGCAGTTTATGCCTCCCCATTGTAACCCCTCTCATCTCAAGTCACCTCATTCCTTTCTGAAACATGTACACTGAACATTATACAGTATTGCCCCACTCTTCCTTTCTCCATTTGTCTGTCTACCCCCCCCCCCCCCGCTGCCCAAAGCATGTTTCAGCTTCTTGGCATTCCTGTTGTTCAACTGTGAATTGTACAATACATTCTGATCAATGTCACCCTTTCAGTTGTTCTCCTTCCACCCTGACCGGCTTGTCTAAAATGATCATAAACACCTAGAAAGTATGTCTTCCTACTTTTTTTCCCCTGTATTTTTGGCACTGTACCCCCTTCTGATTCATGTCATGAAAGACAGCCTTGGGGACAAAATGTCAAGGACAAGTTAGAGAGGGTGGGTGTGTCATCTGACCTCCAAGAGTAATGTCAAAGTCCTCCCTCCGCCCAGCCCCAGCGCCCAGGTTCTGAGAGTGAAGTCATGGCTTTCTGATGTCCTGAGGAAAGGAGTCACTCCTAATGGTGGAATTCTCCCAACTTGTGAGGTAGGAGGAAATACACGGAATGAATGCCACTACTTGTTTAAATGGCTCCGTGAATGTAAGCAGTCTTTCTCAGAGACCCGGAGTGACCACAGTGAACTTTGTTATTTATTTACTTTTCTTGTCATAGGATGGGTAGAAAACTGCCTTGGTACATGGAAATATGACAGACAAGGAATTACAAAACAAGAATGACTGTCCAGCTGTGTGATTTTTGGATCTGCATCTGTGCTTGTGAAACTCCCGTCACCACACCCGTGCCAGACTCGCTGCCATATCCAGGTTCCTGTGTGGATTCTCTGGAGACGGGACTGGGTTACAATCATCCTGCTGGGCTGGAGCAAGTAGCTAATACCCTCGTGTGAACCTTTTTGTATATATGCTGTACTGGGGTTTGAACTCAACGCTCTTAGCTTTTTTGTGGTATACTTCAGTTTGAGCCAGACTTCTCCTTCTGGCTTTTTGGTGTTAAATAACAGTCTACACTGGGTGCTGGTGGCTCATGCCTGTAATCCTAGCCATTCAGGAGGCTCTTGTCTCCAATGTAAGCATTAAAACAAAACAAAGCAGAAAAGGCAGAAGTGCAGCAGTGTGGTTCAAGTGGTAGAGCATTAGCCATGAACAAAAAAAGCTCAAAGACTATACACAGGTCCTCAGTTCAAGGCCCAAAACTGGCACACACTCCCCCACATACACATCCAAGAGACAGTATAGATTCAACTTTTACAACAAATTCCACCACAACTTCTAGGGTGGCGCTGAACAGTAGAGCAGTGGGAATAGCTGCTGGAACTGATATCAAATCCCAAGGTCTTTAACCTGCCTTCCCTGGTGGCTCTTCCTGCAATGGGGGAATGCAGAAGGTGGCTGAAGCAGGCACTGAGAGGCTGAGAGGGAGAGAAGTCTGTCTCAGCAACTTCCACGAAGAAAATAAGGGCAAGCTTTACTCACAGCAAATAGAAAATTATAAAAATGGTATCTCTGTATTTACCCTTCTTTCTTACAGAGTGTGACAGAAGCCAGCAGGGCATCAATGGCTGTAACTCGAACTATGTAGGAGGCTGAGATCTGAGGATCATGGTTCAAAGCCAGCGCAGGCAGGAAAGTTTGTGAGACTTTTAACTCCAATTAACCAGCAAAAAGCTGGATGTGGAGCAGTGGCTCAAGTGGTAGAGTGGAGAAAGTTAAGTTAAAGCATAAGGCCCTGATCTAAAGGCATATTACTAGTACAAAACCAAACAAATAAAACATTGAATCAGAAATAGACAAGAGTTGCCACATTAGAGCAGGCTGGAACCCTGAGCTTCTCTTCTGAGACAGAGTTCAAGCATGGTGCCACTTCCGGGACATGTTCCTGGCAACGTGCTTACTTGAGGGCGGTCCTGTAGTGGTACACGGCTTCCTGGTTCCGACACTGGTCCTTCAGGAAGTTGGCGTAGTTGTAATGAACCTTGGCATTGTGCGGCAGAGTCTCAACTCCAAACCTGAAATACATGCATTATAAGGAAGTTTTTCCCCACTACCTGACTAATGTAACTGTAGCCCTCTGTACGTTACCCTGACAATAAAATATAATTTTTTTAAAAAGAGGGTTTTCTTTTTTGTTGCTTTGTTTTGTTTTGGTCCCGGGGCTTGAACTCAGGGCCGGGGCACTATCTGAGCTTTTTTGCTCTAGGCTCATGCTCTGCCACTTTGAGCCACAGCTCCACTTCTGGTTTTCTGGTGGTTCATTTGAAATAAGAGTTTCAAGGACTTTCTTGCCTGGGCTGGCTTTGAACTGTGATCCTCAGATCTCAGCCCTCCGAGTGGGTGGGATTAAACATGTGAGCCACTGGTGCTGGCTAGAAGGGCTTAAAAATAAAATACGCTGGAGGCACACCTGAACCTGAAGACACTGTGGTCATCTGCCGAGGCTTGTTCTCAGGAGCTAGTTACAGACCTGGGGGTACTTCACCCAAAGAAGAGGTAGGAGCTTCAGGAATTCTGAAGGGCGTGATGAGAAATCCCACTTTGCAAGAGGCTCAGAATTAGACAAGACCTGACTCCCTTTCATGTCTATGTCAGGAGCAGGCTTTTACACCGAGACTCAGTGAAAGGGTCCCAGCGGTCTCTGTGTGTCAATACAGACAGCATGGTTTGAGGGGACACCATACAAGAGCAGGCAAAGCCCATAGCCACTGTACCCACAAAAGCTGAGATGGAGCTGGTCGAAGTGGCTCATGCCTGTAATCCTAATCTACTAGGGGGTTGAGATCTGAGGACTGAGGTTCAAAACCAGCCCAGGCACAAAAGGACCTGAGTCTCTTATCTCCAGTTAACCTCTAGAAAGTGGGAAGTGGGGCTTGGCTCAAGGGTAGGGCAGTAGCCTTGAGCTGAAGAGCTCAGGGACAACACCCAGGTCAAGTTCAAGCTCCATGACCCACAAAAAGAAAAAGCTGAGATGAGAGCTGCTGTACAGACCCTTTGCTTTCTCCCTGATTCTAGTTTCCTGCAGCACTGGGTCCACAAAAACAGTGGGTGGAAAATTTGGCGTTCCTTCAGGGAAGTGATCCCATGTGTGGCCCTAGAATGGATAGTGTAGAACAATTTTAAAAAAGACACACACACACACACACACACACACACACACACACGTGAAGAAATGCAGCCCAGTAGAATGGTTAGAGAAGTTCTTGCAGAAGTCTGATGGTTTGGTAAAATTGGCTTGCACGCATTCCTCTGCAGTGCAGTAAGCAGCACACCTGTTCACCTGTTCAACAGCTATGGAGTGTCATGCCCTATCCCCAGGATGCAGATATACATTAGTTCAAGTATCTCCCTTTTGGGAACTTACTGGGGTGAGGAGATAAAGGCAGCTAGACAACTGGAGTTATTTGCACACCATCTGTCAATTAAGTGTGATAGGATTATGGCAATGATAGGAAAACTGAGATTTTAAAGACAAAGAAGTGAACTGAGCACTGGTGGCTCAAGCCTATAATCCTATCAACTCAGGAGATTGGAGTTCTAAGGATCACGGTTCAAAGCCAGCTGGAGCAGGAAAGTCTCTAAGACTCATCTCCAGTTAATCACCCAAAATTCCAGAAGTAGGGGCTGGGAGTTTGGCTGGTAGTGGTAGAGTGCTCGCCTAGCATGCACAAAGACCCGGGTTCGATTCCTCAGTACCACATACATAGAAAAAGCCGGAAGTGGTGCTGTGGCTCAAGTGATACAGCTCTAGCCTTGAGAAAACCCAAGGACAGTGCTCAGGCTCTGAGTTCAAGTCCCAGGTCTGGCAAAAAAAAATCCAGAAGTAGAGCTGTGGCTCCATGGTAGAGTAATATCCCTGCACAAAAAAAAGCTCAGGGACAGTACCCAGGGCCCTGAGTTTTTAAGTACCAGGAACAGCAACAAAAGAAAGGAGAGAGAGAGAGAGAGAGAGAGAGAGAGAGAGAGAGAGAGAGAGAGAGAGAGAGAGAGACAGAGAGACAGAGAGACAGAGAGACAGAGAGAGACAGAGAGAGACAGAGAGAGAGAGACAGAGAGAAGAAGAAGAAGAAGAAGAAGAAGAAGAAGAAGAAGAAGAAGAAGAAGAAGCACAAAAAGAACTGAATTAACTTTTGAGAATAGGCAAGGGACCATTCTGAGCAGTGAACTCAGAGAAAAGAAAGCAGGAGCTTTTCAGGGACTGAAAGAAATTCAGGTGACAGATTATAGAAGGACAATTATTGAGAGTATGGAGACACCAAAGGGTCTTATGGCCACTGCAACTTTTGAGTTTTTGCAGGATGAGTGGTTCCAAGCATAGAAGCCAGAATTAATAGTTGAGCATCAGAGAAGGGCTGTAATGGCAGCCATGCACAAATTGAGTAGAAGGAGGAAAGGCTGGATGCTCAGAGTCCTGACAGGGGCTGTCACAGAAATGCAGGTAGGCTCCAGTGGTAGAGAACCAGCGAAGCAAGACTTCGAGGGCCTGAGTTCAAGTTCTGCGGCACACAAAATAAAAATAAATCAGATTTTGAAATGAGTATTACTCAGGGTGAAGTCACACACAGGATCTAGATCAGGGTGAATGCAACAGTTCAAAAAGAATTCAATTTGGGCCAGGAGTTTGGTCTAGTGGTGGAGTGCGTGCCTACCATGCATGAAGACCCAGGTTCGATTCCTCCAACATACATAGAAAAAAAGCCGGAAGTGGTGCTAAGGCTCAAGTGGTAGAGCTCTAGCCTTGAGAAAGAAGTCCAAGGACAGTGCTCAGGCCCTGAGCTCAAACCCAGGACTGGCAAAAAAAAAAGAATTAAATTTCTGGTGGGAGGCATGGCTGAGTTGATAGAGCACTAGTCAGTGAGCAAAAGCATCAGGTACTGAGGTCAAGTCTGCATCTTGGACTGAAAAAAAAAGGAAAATTAAATTTCTATCCATGTCCACATCATGGATGCCCACCAGCAGGCTGTAGTCCATGATCTTCAGCTGCGCCAGGAACTCAACATCCCGCTT
Organism: Megascapheus bottae; assembly: GCF_031878675.1. NCBI lineage: Eukaryota > Metazoa > Chordata > Mammalia > Rodentia > Geomyidae > Megascapheus > Megascapheus bottae. The sequence goes on from NC_143510.1 coordinate 7,959,594, forward strand.
CAGTTTCTCCAGGAAGTTCTTTTTACTCTCCTCCCCCACACGCAGCTTCTGCCCTTCGTTGAGGAAGTCATTGTCTTTGAATGTTGGCAAATCCTTGGCCTTTTCCTTGTCACTTGCTTCTCTGGCAACAGTAGAACCCTTGAGGTCATACTTGCGGTGGACAGTGAGCCGATGGCTGAACACATTCCTGGTGACCAGGGCTGAGCAGGAGGAGATGGAGGTGGAGGAGCGGGCAGAGGACGAGGAGTGCGAGAACGATGGGGTGGGCGGCAGCCTGCTCTGCTCTTACGGCACACCACCAGACAGCCCTGGCACCTCCTCAGCTTCCCCCGGTTCTTTGGCCCTGGCGAGTTCGACCCCTCTGTTGATGTCTATGTCATGAAAAGCCATGAAAGCGCCCCCAAGAAGGAGGTGTATTTCATGGCCATCATTGATATCCTCACCCCATACGACGCGAAGAAGAAAGCCGCACACGCCGCCACAACAGTGAAACACGGGGCTGGAGCGGAGATTTCGACTGTGAACCCCGAGCAGTACTCCAAACGCTTCAACGAGTTCATGTCCAACATCCTGACGTAGTTCTACCTTCAGCCAGAGCCAGTTGCTGGGAATGGGGTTGGGGTTAGGGAGAGGGTGGGAGGGGAGCAGAGTGGGGGTCAGGAGGGCCTGCCACACTGAGAGCACCTCTAGCAGGGAGGGGCTGTGCCATGTGCCATGCTCACAGGATGTGATCTTACTTTCTGCATACCCTTGATTTCTTCCCCCCTCCCCCGATTTGACCCAGGTTAAAAAGGGGTCTCCTTTCTGGTATCTTCATAACCTTTTAAGGTACCTTGGGGCTGGAGGCAACTTTGAGAAATTACTTGGGTTTTGTTTCTGCAGTTTCATTGCGCCCGGTTTGCTGTGTATAACGAAGTATGTCGTCACCTCGCCACTTCGCCCCCCCCTCCCTGTCCCTGCCTGGCTCTCAGTTCCCTTTCAGTTCCAGAGGCGCCTTCAGGGGCTGGCACGAGAGCCTCAGACAGCAAATGCTCTGACACCAGCAAGGGGCAGAGGTGGGACACCTCAGCCCTGCCACCTGGAGTTTATCTGGAGTCACTTGTTAATTTTATGGAGTATTGTGCACAACAGCCTCCACTTCTCCGTCTGGGAAATGTCCCATCTTTATCCTCCAGCACTGTTCCTCCTGGAGGAACACGGCAGGGTGGCACTGACACCTTGAACGGGAGTCAAGACACCACATAGGGAGCAGGTCCACACGTGGTTCGAGCTTGGCCATCATCCCGCGAGCCCCAGGTGCTCCCAGACCTGGAGTTCCGGTTCTGTCACGCCTGCCTCTCCCTGGCTCAAGACGAACAAGAAAACACTTGGCTATCACAGGACTCTTGTGTTTCCCTGGTTATTTCCTTTGGGAAAATCTCAGAAACGAACGTGTCAAATGAACTGTGTGCACCATCCATTTCCTTCCTTCTGACCTCTGGGCCAAGTTATTTGTAGCTGGCACATGGCCAGGTACAGAGCCCCCAGGGACCTGTGTTCACTTTGTTCAGACACTACTCCAAGCCCAGCCTACCATGTAGGTGTCTGGCTTCCCGTGCCCATGGTTTCTCACCAGGACAGCTACAGCCACCATACGCCCTGCCTTGGAGTGTGGCATTCAAGCCTGAGGTGGCTTCTGAGTCACTTGAGGATGAGGCCCAGGAAATTGAACTTGGAGTGACTGGAACCAGCCCAGCCTCAGGGCTACCTATCTTTGTTCTACTCTAAACTTGTGGCAGATCTGTGGCCCACAGGCCTCCTTGGAAGAAATGAAATCCAAGCTTTCTGTTCGTAGCCTCTAAAGGGAGTCACGGGAGTTGTTCTGATACCACAGCTGGCCCGCTAGGAAAGAAAATGGCCCCTCCACTTGTGCGCTGGGGGAGGTACAGCTCTCCACCTTCCCACCTCTTCCAAAGGAACCAGGAAACTGGGATGAGAGATGAGAAAAATCCTAGATCATCCCAAAGCTGTGAAGTTGGTTTGTGGAATGATTTTGGATGAACAGATGGTTTCCTGTGGCTGCCTCCATAACTGGCCAAGCTCAATTTAAGGAACAGAAATGGGGGTGCTGTCTTCCCAACAGAACACTTGGATCAAGAAGGAGTGGAGACGGATTTCTTGGACTTCCCTGGAGCTTCCAGATTGCGTGGGAGTCATCCTGGAGGATGCAGGGGAGGTGCCACCCTTTGCCAAGTGGGGCCTGAGTAGCCCCAAACCCCTGCTGCAGGACCACTAAGGACCACTCAGAATCACATGGCTCCTGGAGAAAACAGTTTTGATTTGGGAAAGAGATCATGTAGGAATAATGTCTGGACTTGACTTCCCCACCTCATCATCAAGAGTGAGAATCTGGATGTGTTCCCAGTCAGGCCCAGACATCTGTAGAGCTTGGAAGGATCTGCAGCCCCATCCCGGGGGCTTGCCGGCCCCTCTGCATTTGATCTACAATCATGTTGCCATAATGTGTATGAAAGTGTAACACAACCTTACCAGTTACTGAGTACCAGGTATCTAACTTGTTTAACATTGAGTTTTGTGGAGTTTTTTTTAATATTGTTTACATTTTGAGATAGCATTCTGTTTAAAATGCTCTTTTTGTTTTTCCTGACAGTATTGTTGATTGGGTCAAAACATTGGAGCTGTGGCTTGATGGATTTAGGAATTTTTTAAAAGGTCATTCTGTGTGCTCTCTTTAAAACCTTGGGTTAGGCCCTCTGATTCCTTTGGCATTCATTCATATGTTAAAAGCTATTTATCTTGGTCACTAAGGAATTTTTTTCCTTTTTGTAATGATAAAGATGTGCTGTTTGGCTTGCAGTCTGAAAGTGAATGGATCCTGTTTATCTGCTCCCTTTTCTCCCACTGGATGACTAGACTTTGAGGGGAGCTTCACTTCTGCCTTTTAGGGGCTTCCAGGAACAAAGGTTTAAGAATAAGGATGTGGGCGATTGGCTGCAGTGGGTGGGGACCAGGACAGTATCCACTCCTATCCCCTCAGGATGCCACTTCCTGAGTGGCATCTAGTTACAACTTCTCATCCCTTCTCTCTCTTGGAAAGTCTGTTGCTGAGAAACTCTCCAAGCTGGCTGAAATAAGGGAGCTCCGAAAACTACTGGCCAATCACTGATGGTCTTGGGCCATATCTCTATCCCTTAACCACTGAGTCTCTGTGTCCTTATGCCCTGTGGCTTGGGGGTTACAGGACAGGCAGGAAGCCAGCAGTTCCAGAAGCAGGACTCAGCCTCCTTATCTAGCTCAGGGGTTACTGGTCTGTGGCTGTTCTTCAGTTTCCACTACAGGCAGCTCTTCCTCCCTCTTCTTACTCCACTTGTCTCCCTGCCCTGTGCTTTCAGCCTGACCAGGTTCCCTGGTAGTGCTCAGCAGGGTGGGAGACTCGCCCCACTTCAGTCTCCCATGGGGTGGTGGACCAAAGACCCAGGACTTTGAGTAGCCCATCCCACTCCCCAGTGCATCCATTTGTCCCTTTAGACTGAAAGTGAGAAAGTTAGTGCTCTTTCTCCAGCATTTGCGCTGAGTGTTGGGGCCAGAAGGGATTGTGTGCTTAATTAATCCTCAGCACTCTGGCCTTTAAGACCATGGCTCCCCTCAAATCTAGAGACCTTACCTTCTTATGGCAGACGTAGTGGGGGCAGGTCTTCAAAGGGAAATGCTTTTGGATGGCTACCCCAAATCTGCCATCCATCTGTATGTGTATGGGAGGGGACAGTGACATGGCCCTAGCCCTCCTCTCCAATGTGCCACTTAGGAAGTGTCCCCAAGGGGAAAGGAGACTCAGCTGTTCCCTCAACAACTTATGTGGACAGGAAATTAGGCTGGAAACTTCTAGAAAAGCCCTTGACTTGCTCACAGTTATTTTTGCAAGGAGGTAGGAGCCAGCATCTTCAGTGGGAAGCCAGTCTTCCCAGCACGCAGCGGCAGACCAGAGCATGATACACACAATAATGGGAATCAAGTTTGGAGTCCCCTTTTGGGGGAAGTAGAATAAACTGCCACCCCACCACATGTATGACTTCTCAACTTCCCACTGCAGGTTTCATTTTTTAAAATAGGAATTTTCAACCCCCTGTGCTTGTCTAATGTCTGCTCTAAACAGTTCAAGACCCTGTTACTGTTTTAAAATGCATGCATGTTAAGATGAATCTCCAACCTAAGGAAAAAATAAAATTCAAAAAGCTTTGGTAAAAAAAAAAATAAATAAATTTCTATTCATGGAAATTTCAGTGCTTTCCACGTAGAATTCAACAGTGCATGGTATTAGTAGGTTCTCAGATGAACTGGGATGCCACTGGCACAGTCCTGTCACCGAGCGTGTCCTCTGTGGGACTTCCTGTGGTGCATGAGCAACCCCAGGCCTGCATGGGGTCAGGGTGGAGCTGGGTGGTGGAGAGGAAACCTGCACAGGCGGCAGGTGGGTGGGGTAACTAACACTCCACCACAGGGCTGTTCCCATGGCTGATGTTGACCTTCATGGGTATTTTTCTGCTGTTTTCCCAGATCTCATTGTACAATGAATAGCTTGTGAAAGTCAACAATTAGCCAAAGAAAACATTTTCCCCGCAAATGGCCAGATGACCCCAGCCTTGAGCCTGAGCAGGGGACCCCATCCTTGCCTTCAAGCTCTGATTACCATTTGTTTCAGTGGTAATGCCCCGCTGTGCAGTGCACACTCTGCAAAAACAACGCAATGTTCATACACCACATGGCTGGATCAAAGCCTGGTTAATAACTGCAATGAGTCACTCATTCATTTGCTTAATGCTGGTCCTGGGGCTTGAATTAAGTGCCTAGACACTGCCTCTGAGCTTCTGTGCTCAAGGCTAGTGCTCCACAGGTCAACTTTCAGCTCTTTGGTGGTTAATTGGAGAATAAGTCTCACAGACTTTCATGCTCAGGCTGTCTTTGAACCATGATTCTCGGACCTCAGCCTCCTGAGTAGCTAGGATTACAGAAGTAAGCCACCAGCACCTGGTAAAAATCACCCTTTAATTCAGTACTTTAACATATGCATTTCATGCTTCTCCTCCACACCTCTTCTTCGAAGAAGACTTGAGAGAAACCAGAAAGAAAATAGTCACTCTGAAGCCACGTTCTGGTGGCTCCTGCCTGCAGTCATAGCTACTCAGGAGGCTGAGGTCTAAGGATCAAGGGTGAAGCCAGCCTGAGCAGGAGACTTATTCACAATTAGTCCTGGAAGTGGAAGTGTGTCTCAAGCTGTAGAGCACCACTGTTGAGTGGAAAACACAAAGAGAGTGAGACCCAGGTTCAAGCTCCTAATTTTGAACGTTGTGTGGGCACAGGGTTTTTATATTACATACATAGATGGCCCTACTCTAGGAACAGGTTTTTTTGGCCAGTCTTGTGGCTTGAATTCTGGAGGCTGGGCATTGTCCCTGAGCTTTGATTCAAGACTCAAGGTTAATGCTCTACCACTTGAGCCACAGTGTCATGGCCAGCTTTTTCTGATGAGTTCACTGGAGATAGGAGTCTCACTGACTTTGTTGTCTGGACTGCGATCCTAAGATCTCAGCCTCCTGAGTAGCTAGGGTTGTAGGTGTGACCACCCTGCTCTTACACTAGTTTTAATAAGAATGTTCTTACTCAGGCAGTGGTAGCTGGGTAAATAAAGTTTAAAAAGGAGAGCAAGGTTCCTGTTTTGGAGGTTTTAGGCCAGATTTAGGGGCAGACCTTGAAAGTTCAGCTCAAACTCTGCCACGTGTGTAAGGCAGAGCTAGGAAGGGCAGCTGAGCTGGATCTACAAACACAGTCAGGGGCGGTGTGTCATGTGAGACAAGGTCTTGCTGGAAGTGCTGGGGCCTGGCCAACACTCTCTTCTCACTAATCAAAGGTCTGTCTTCAGATACTCAATGAAGAACCTCATGGCATTGCTAAGCCCAAACCATCTCACGGTCAGCCAGGTCTCAGCGGGCACTGTCCCTGAGCTCTTCAGCTCAAGGCTACCACTCTATCCTTGAACCTCAGCCCTGCTTCTGGTTTTCTAGTTGTTAGAGAGATAATAGTCTCACATTCTTTAGTGCCTAGTCTGGCTTTGAACTGTGATCCTCAGATCTCAGCCTCCAGAGTAGCTAGGATTACAGGCAAGAGCCACCTCACCTGGCTCACTATGGCTTTTTTATATTTGACATCCCTGCCCCCATCCTTCCCCTGCTCTTACTGTTGCAGTACTGGGGACTAAACTCAGGGCTTCTCACATGCAAGGCAAGTGCACCTGAACCCCAATTCCAAAACTTCTGTTTTCCATTATGTTTTTGAGATAGGGTCTCACCAACTTCACTCAAACTGGCCTTGAACTTATGATCTTCCTAGCTCTACCTTGCCTTTTGAGTGGTTGGGATTACATGTGTACTTTCTACGTCCATCTTTTGTCATCTTTTAATACTCCTCTCAGATCTGCAATAGAATGATGGATGTTCGTCACCTTCCACCCTTACTTAGTGTTCTATATCTCCTACTACAGAGTATTAGTGTGTTCATGTGCCTGACTCACCGGTGCCTCCCGTGTATGTTTCTCTCCTATCCTAGAACACATAGCATGGGAATGTCCTGGAAGCTTTAGATATGGTGTTTACCCTGCATAGATACTACTTCATGCCTCTTCACAAACAACTGCATCCTTGCCCGCTATCCTAGACAGACACATTACTATTCTAACTTTTGAAATGCACAAACCAGTACGACCTAGCCAAGATCCAACTGTGGACAGAGTCACAAAGCCCACTCCATACCTCTCCTCCAAGCCCCAGGTGGTCCACCTCAGATTACTGGTGAATGTCTGCCTGACTCATCTCAACATTATCCCTCACACATGAACTCATCATGTGCTCTTACAGGAAACAGGAGAGTCTTTAAGTGTCAGGTTCTCAACGGATCAGGATTTAGGTAAAAGGTCAAGTTTTCTTAAAAAGCATTAAAATATTAGAGAACTTTGGATCCAGTTCTGGGTTCAAAACTGTCTAGCAGTGGGACCCTGGAAAGTTAATACTCCTTCCTGGGCCTGAGGAGGGGTGGGCAGTCTCTGTGCTCCTTTAGAGGTTTATATTCTAGGCAGCTCAGGACATGTTATCAGGTAAGGAATGAGCCCTTAAAAACATCTTTTGATGGGAGAAATGGGGAGATGGAGTCCCAGCTTGGAAGAGCCAGGATTTTACACAGGACGTAGTCAAGACTTACTAATTGGATGAACGGGTCAATAGCTATGGTTGGGGAGTGAGGACACAACATACCACACAGATGTTTAAGTGGAGGGAGGGGTTCTGGTGTCTAGGCTAGGAGATTCTGATTCAGAGGTGGATGAGCAAAGAGACAGCTGGAATGGGGTAGTAAGTCACCAGTGGACCCAAAGGGTGCAGATGCCATGAAACAATATGAACCCTGCAGAAAAGAAACCATGAGATGGCATGGGAGAGTCATGAGGCAGAACCAGGAGCCTGCAACAACCACGAGGCAGCAAACCATGTGTCGTCAAGGTGGCAACAATGGAAAAGGTAGCAGAAGTTGCAAGATGAAAAGAAGCTGCAAAGAATCCATGGATTAATAAATCATGAAGCCCTAAAAGCCATGAGGAGGCCTAGCAGCTGCAAGGCAGCAAGCAAAATCCTGGGATAGCAATGAGGGGAGCAGAAAGAAGTTAAAATAGGAGTGAGTATAAGTGCAGCAAGAAAGTAGTGGAGTCAGCAGCAGAGGCCTACAGCTGAGGTGACAAGAGGAGCCAAGCACCAGACCGGTTTTGGCTTTGGATCTGATCAGAACCGTTTGTCAAGGTTTTGTTCTTTCAGGAGGCTGCATGTGTAACTTTTGATTCCCATCACAAAAAAGAAAATAGCATACTAGAAGCTTTTGTGTTTTTTTTTCACAGCCCCGGGGCTTGAACTCAGGGCCTGAGCACTGTCGTTGACTTTCTCAAGGCTAGAGCTCTACCACTTGAGCCACAGCACCACTTCTGGCTTTTTCTATGTATGTGGTACTGAGGAATCCACCGCAGGTCTTCCTGCATTCTAGGCAAGCACTCTACCACTAGGCCAAACTCCTGGCCCCTGGAAACTTTATTTTTAACAACAAAATATTCTATTTGCCTAGCAAAGGTTCCTAAAGGCTACCCACTTGTTGTTCTGGAATGTCCTGAAGCTTCCAGAGGCCATCAGTGTGCCTTTGTTTTTATGTTTTCATGACTGGTGTCAGCTACATCACCAGCATGGCCGGTGTTCATGCCTGTAATCCTAGCTGGGGTCTGAGAAATGAGGTTCAAAGATAGCTAGGACAGGAAAGTCCATGAGACTCTTATTTCCAATTAAACACTAAAAAGCCAGAAGTGGAGGTTTGGCTCAAGTGGTAGAGTACTAGCCCTGAGCAAAGCAAGCTCACGGATAGCACCCAAGCCCTGACTTTGAGCCCCAGGACTACCACAGACACACAAAAAGAACATCTATGATCCATCATTTTTTTTTCTTGCCATATGTCCTATTTGTAAGTAAGAAGCTTTAAATGCTACTAAATAAAACAGAGTAACAACGCATTATTATGTAACCCTCTCCACCACTACATCTGGTAGAAATACTTAGAGAAATTCTCAGATGCTATTATTAAATGGTTATCTAAAACATATTCAAGTATGAGCTTGGGGCCTCATATGAAACAGGCATCCAGGAACTCATAGTCCGAGCCAACACCCCACTTACGTGACATGGTTATACCTAACATACTCACACCCTGGGAGATGAAATATCTTTCATTTTCTCATTCAAAACTAGTGTTCAAAATAAGGCAATTAGAACTGATCACTGCTTAACACACTGGAATATTCTATACAGATGCATTGTATTTCTCTTCCTCCTTGCTGGGTTCTTGCCTTTGCCACTCACTTTACTAAACAATGACATTAGGCTTATTGGTTTCATTTTGTTTATGGCTGACTTCACAGCCTGGCTCATCAGCAGGCTGTTTCCACCTGAATTCACAGACACAAAGCTTTCCCAGGAGTCTTATTTTCATACATTCATTTAGACTATCATTTTGGAAATCTAAAATTAGCCGAGCCCTGGTGGCTCACACACAATTCTAACTACTCAGAAGGCTGAAATATAAGGATCACAGTTCAAAGCCAGCCAGCCCACACAAGAACTGGCCTAATATTCTCTTATCTCAAATTAACAACAAGAAAAAAAGCTGGGATTGGAACTGTGGCTCAAATGGTAGAGCACCAGCCTTCAGTGAAAAAGCAAGGAAGAGTGGTCTGGAGTTCAAGCCTCAATATCAGTACATACAAACATACTCAAAAAACACAAATCAGGGGAGAAAGAAAAGCAACAACTAAAGTTAAAACTTATTCTACGTTTTGACCCAGTCCTAGGGCTTGAACTCAGGGCCTGGGCACTGTCCTGGAGACTCTTTTGCTCACGACTAGCACTCCATCAGTTGAGTAACAGCTCAGCTTCTGGGTTTTTAGTACTCTTTATTGGCAATACGTCTCATGTATTTTCCTGACTTTGAATCAAGAACCTCAGACTCAGCCTCCTGAGTAGCCAGGATTACAGGTGTGAGCCACTGAAACCCAGGAGTAAATGCAATTTTATGGATCAAAACTATTACCCATGGTTTGAAATCGATTATATGTATTTATTTTTGGTGGCAGTCCTGGGGCTTACACTCAAGGCCTGGACACTTCTCTGAGCTTTTGCCCTCAAGGTTTGCCCTCTACCACGTGAGCAATAGCTTTACTTCTGGCTTTTTCTTGGCTAACTGGAGATACAAGTCTCCTAGACTTGCCTGCTCAAATGGCTTTGAACCTCAATCCTTGGGCTTCTGAGTAGGGAGGATGACAGATGTGAGCCATCAGCATCCAGCTTGGTAACCATCTGCCCATCTATTCATACCTGAATAGGGACTCTCTGGACAGCCAGATTTCATTCTGTTTCACAGTTTTCCAAGAGAAGAGAAGCAGTAGCAGCACTGTGGACATAGACAAAGTGGCTCCACACCGGTTCAGCCATGTATAGAGCTTGCTCAGTCCATGCACAAACAGGATGCAGTAGCCTATGCTGAAAAAGAAGCCCAGGTGCAAAGTTACTAAGTGGGCTCTGGATTCCCTAGCTTGGCATAACTACATAGCTACCAAAGGCCATTCTCTTGTCTTAGGTGAGCTTTCAGTTCCACATTAACATACTTGCCAGTTAGTTTTTCATAGTGACTGATTTTGTACTGGTACTGGGGCTTGAACCCAGGGTCTGGTGTTCTTGCTTGGCTTTTCACTCACTGCTGGTACTCTGCTAATTGAACCACATCTCTACTTCTGGATTTTGAGAGGTTAACTGAAGATTAGAGTCTCTTAGGTTTGTCTGCTCGGGCAGGCTTTGAACTATGAGCCTCATATGTCAGCCTCCTGAGTAGCTGGGATTGATTACAAGTGTAAGTCACTAGTACAAGGCTTCTTTGAAAATCAGTTTCCTCCATATGAATGAATGTTTTTGAGGTTTTTTTTTTTTTTTTTTTTTGCCAGTCCTCGGCTTGGGCTCAGGGCCTGAGCACTGTCCTTGGACTTTCTCAAGGATAGCACTTTACCACTTGAGCCTCAGCACCATTTCCGGCTTTTTGCTATGTATATGGTACCGAGGACTCGAACCTGGGTCTTCGTGCATGCTAGGCAAGCACTCTACCACTAGGCCAAACTCCCGGCCCCTGTTTTTGAGGTTTTAAACAGAAAAAAAACCTCAGAGGGGAAGATCTTTATGAAGAAATTCTCTCTCTTTTTTTTTTTTTTGTGGGTCATAGGGCTTGAACGCTGGGCCTGGGCACTGTCCCTGAGCTCTTCAGCTCATGGCTACTGCCCTACCCTTGAGCCACAGCCCCACTTCCTGTTTTCTAGTGATTAATTGGAGACAAGAGTCTCAAGGTCTTTTGTGTGTGGGCTGCCTTTGAACCTTGATCCTCAGATCTTAGCCTCCTGAGTAGCTAGGATTACAAGTGTAAGCCACTGCACCCAGCTGAAAAAAATTCTTATGGTTTTACGTAATATATTTGGCCAGGCACAAATGGCTCACATTTGTAATCCTAGCTACTTAGAAGGCTGTGCTCTGTAGATCAAGGTTCAAAGCCATCCCAAGCAGGAAAGTCCATGAGATTCTTATTTCCAATTGACCAGCAAAAAGCAAAGCCTGAAGTGGAGCGATGGCTCAAGTGGTGGAGGGCTAGCACCAGCACTGGCACATAAAAATTATATTTGTGGGCCAGGAGTTTGGCCTAGTGGTGGTGGGCTTGCCTAGCATGCACAAAGACCCGGGTTTGATTCCTCTGTACCACATACATAGAAAAAAGCCAGAGATGGTGCTGAGGCTCAAGTGGTAGAGCTCTAGCCTTGAAAAAGCCCAAGGACAGTGCCCAGGCCCTGAGTTCAAGGCCTAAGACTGGCAAAAAAAATTTGCTATGATAAGGACACCTGCTTAGCCATGTTCACAATAGTTAACCCAGATGCTGCACTACAGGAGATATATATAAATATATATATATATATATATATATTTTTTTTCAATTCTATGTAGGCAACAGACGAGATAAAATAATGGCATTCACTAGGAAGTGGATGAAACTAGAGTGAATCATGTTGAGTGAGATAAGTCAAGACCAAAGGAACAAAAGGCGCATGGTCTCCTTGATATGTGGATATTAGATCCAAACAGTACAAGAGCAATAACTCAATATTTGGGAACCCAAGATTATGGCCATGGTCTTGGAGATATAAACATAACTACATAGACATAAAATCTATGATGGGATGTATACTCTATAGACATAATGTTTCATTATATAGATTAATATGAATCTATGACATACAAACCTTCTGCTTAATTTTAATTATGTTCTACAATCTATGTGCCAGTGGTTGCATATAGATTCCCTTCTTGAATGCTTGTTTGTTAAACATGACATTTGAAATATGATATAAAAATCAGTGTTAATAAAATCTTTAAAAAATATATAGTTGCACAAAGCTGTTGTTGAAATCACTTGAAGCTAAATTCTCCCCTCCCCCCAACTTCAGGCGTCATTATACACGGTAGACTGTCTCTGCAGCTGCCCAAGTTGGGGACAGAAGTAGGACAATTACCTGGGCATGTACAGGACTCTCTCAGCTACCACAAACCCCACCCTGAAGAAGAGGTTGCTGGCTGGAAGGAACGGGAATGCCAGGAAGAGCAGGCCCACCAGTACCTCCTTATGCTCCAGCCTCTGAAACACAGAAGGGAGGACAAAGGGACTTGTTTAGTTCCACAGTCACATGTAGGGCCCAGGAAGAATGACGAGTGACACACATTTGGATGAGGACTGAGTTGAGCACCGAAGGCTCCAGGCTGGAATGGAGGCAGCTTAGGTAGAGAGAGAACGCTGAAACCAATCCCCTCCCTCTAGAGCCATGTCCTGAAAAGCACCCCTAGTCCTCCCAAAGCTGCTCCTGCTGTGTGTAATTAGTGGTCAGTTGTGCTTAGAGCTTCTTCCTGGAAGGAATTCCAGGCCAGTAAACCTTTGAGTCCTCACCCTGACCTCTCTCTGCCTAACAAATTTCTACTTAAGGCTCAAGCTTACTGAACGCTGTGGGATGGCAACTAGAACATGCACAGATCCCTTCCCAACCATCTATCCAAGTCACAACCCCATCTCCCTAAGACCAGCCACTATCATACCCATGAACGCCTCCCATTCTCCTAGCACCTCTGTGTATGTGTGTATGGGTGTGTGTGTGTGTGTGTGTGTGTGTACAAAATCCTTTGTTGGAGATGCCAAGATCATCATCTCTGCAACAACGCCCTGGCAACACATCAGGTGTCATAATACCCACCCATGCATGTGCCTGATGCACATCTGCACCCTAAGCATCTGGTACTGGCACAGCGCAGTCCCTGGCCACAGCCCGGCACTGTGTGTGCTCCTTGGTAACCCTGCTTCTCACTCTGGCTGCTCTCAGAGTCTTTGTCTTTCAGGACAGGACTGCCTGGGCACACAGCAGCTGGGTGAAAAAGGCACGCAGAATCAGAGAGAAATAAAATCATGTCCTCTCACAGCAAACACCTCCAGAAACCAACAACACACCCCCAGAGAACCCACCTTGCCACAAAGGACAATAAGTGCAGTGGTACAACTTAGGCTCACAGCATGGGGTTCCTACAACTAAAATAAGCTCTAAAGGATATTCCAATAGATTCTGTTAATAAAAGCCCACCATAAAAAAAAATAATTCAAGCTGGCCTCCAGTGGCTTATATCTGTAATCCTAGCTACTCAGGAGGCTGAGATCCATGGTTCAAGTGCAGCATGGGCAGGAAAATTTGTTGAGATTTTTGACTCCAATTAATCAGCAAGAAGCCAGACATGGAGCTGTGACTCTAGTTGAAAGAGTGCTAGCCTTGAGCAGGAAAGCTTAAGGATAGCTCCCAGCCCCAGGACTAATGCCAAAAATTAAAATAAGAAAAGAAAAAAGAAAATCAAAAATTCATTCAATTGGCAAAGGGCTTTCCCCTCTATCTCAAGTCCAAAAACTCACTCACAATAGCATTTGTTTTGACTGTTTCTATGTGATCTTTTACACTTTTAAAGCTTCAGTGGCCTTAAAAATGAGAGACTAGGTATGCCCTGTGGCTCACACCTGTAATCCTAGCTACTCATGAGGCTGAGATCTGAGGATCATAGTTTGAAGCCAACCTGAGCAGGAAAGTCTGTGAGCCTCTTATCACCAATTAACCAGCAAAAAAGCAAGGAGTGGAGTTGTGGCTCAAGTGGTAGAGCACCAGCCTTGAGTGAAAAACTAAGGGACAGTGTCCAGGCTCTGTGTTCAAACCAAAAATGAATGAATGGATGGATGAATGGTTTCCCCAATCCCTGAAGGATAAGAGAAAGACTATGCTGAGACCTTGTAAAGACAGGACCTCTTGGGGGCCCTGGAGTGGACCCGTCAGCACAGCTATGTCTGAGTTTACCCCCCAGCGCACAGTCCCTTACTGCCACTCTCGCAGCTCAAGTTCTGGAAGACCACAGCATCAGCTTCAAAAGCCTAGGAGGAAAGACAGTAGCTTAACACCTGTATAGGCTTTCAGGGGGGCAAAACGGCAGAGCTGGAGCTCCAGCCAGAGCTATGGACTCACTCCTTGTATACAGTCAGGTATTTCCAGTGGGTCCTTGGGAGTACTAGAGTTGTCTAGTGGGGGCTGCTACAAAAGTCACTAATCATGAGACATGACAGATGGCGTGTGCGGAGGGTCACAGGTGTTAAAGGGGGGGGAGGCAAGATGTCAGTTCAAAGCCCCAGTCTTTTGCCAGCCAAAGGTTCCATCAAGGTGAGAAGGGAAGGTGGGTGGGTGTAAGTCAAGGTCAAGTGGGCTGGCAGGCAGCCCAGGGTGAGTGGGTTAAATCCATGTAGAGATCACACAGAATTACTGTTCCAAACAGTTGCTCACTTATTTGCTCCCACGTTAATACCTCCTCCTCCGCTTTCTTCCTTCTTGGTGCTGATACTGGGCTTGAACTCAGGCCCTCAAACTCTTGCATGGTGTCCTGCTCAATGCTGGTGGCTCCACCACTTGAGCCACATCCCCCGTCTGGTTCTTTTTGTATTAACTGGAAATAAAAGGCTCATGGACTTCTCTACCCTTGCCTGGCTGTGTACTGTGAGCCTCTGATGTCAGTCTCCTGAGCAGTTTAGATGACAGGCGTGAGCCTGGCATTCCCACCTTGCTTACGGAACAGACATGGAGCTGGGATCCTGATTTTGGCCCAACAGCCACAGTACCACAGGAGCACAAGTCATATTTCAACAGAGGAGTGGAAGGCTCTGTTAGAAAACTGGTTTTGTTCTGGGTCACAGCAGCGCTGCTCTAAGTCAAATGCGCCTGGCTCAGGCTGTCCATAGGATTCCCCTTCCCCGGCCATGCTGGCATGAACGTACCAAGCATAGGATGCAAGGTTTTAAAGGAGGAAATGAGTCAAGAAGTGAAACCCCTCTGAGACAAGAGGCGTCTATATATAACATGGCTCTTCTCTGTTGATCTAAACAACCATCTCTCCCGTGAGACTTCCTTTGCCAAAACACAATGCCAGTGGCCCTGATGAACTGGGGCAAAGACAGATTAGGTGAAAATCAGAGTGTTCATAAACCAACACTCTACATTTCTTGGGTTCTGGCCTTGTTTTGGGGTTTTTTTCATGAGGAAATTTTGATTGCACGCCACTTCCCAGTATTGTACTGGGTTTGTCCTCGGGGACAAAGCTTCATGCTCGCTAAGCTGGGCTCTATCCCTGAGTCCCACCTCTACCTTTCCTTTGGATGAATGAATCTGGAGAGTCTCATGTCAAATGTCATAGTGTATGACATTTTTTTAAATGTGTTTTTAAGTGTATTTTTTTAAAAAAGTCCTAAAGATAGATTTTTTTTCCTTTCCCCTTCTCTTTTTTGCCCGGCCTGGGGCATGAACTCAGGGCCTGGGCCTTGTCCTTGAGTTTTCTCAAGGCTAGTGCTCTGCCACTTGAGCCATTGCACCACTTTAGGTTTTTTTTCTGTGTATGTAATATCAAGGAATTGAACCCAGGGCTTTGTGCATTCTAGGCAAGCACCCTACCACTAGACCACACTCCTGGCCCCAAGATAGAATTTTAATATGATCTTATGACACCACCCCTGAAGCAATATAAACAAGCATGGGATAGAAATACCTGCACACCCACGTGTCATTCTTTTTGTGCATTGTGCTTGAGAGACATTGCTGTCGGTTCATTGAAATCAGTAAAATAAGATGTAATACCATATAAACATGTGGACATTTTCGTATTTTAACTTAAAACACAACAAATATGTTTGTTTGGGCTCAGTTCTGGTAAGTGGATTCTCTAATTGGATTCCTTTGTTCTCTTTGTCAGAAATCACAAACCCGAAGCCCCTTCCTGACACTTTCATCTTGGCTCTGATACCATGATTTGGGCCCAGAAATGTGCATGGGACTCTGTCCTGCAGAGGCAGAATGGAAGTGTCAGAAACAGGTGACGTGTTCCTGATGCCTGGAGCTTTGGGGAGAGAATGTATCTCCTCGTATTTTTGTAGCCTCTGGAGTCTGCTTCTGTTCCTTGGCCCATCCGACTCTCTGTTCCTCTCTTCAGAACTATCCATGTTATATATCTGTAATCCTAGCTGTTCAGGAGGTTATATTCTAAGGATCACGGTTCAAAGCTAGCTAGGGTAAGAAAGCTCATCATGAGACACATATCTCCGGTTAATTACCAATAAAACAAGAAGTTGAGCTGTGGCTCAAATGGTAGAGCACTGGAGCAAAAAAGCTCAGGGAAAGCTCCCAGTCCCAGAGTTCAAACCCCAAGATTGGCGTCGTACACACACACCACCCGTGTTACATCTCCCTGGCCATGTTTGTACAGTCACATTGCCCTCTTTCCATAGTTGAGAGGAGAGGCTTTTCATTCTTGAGGACCCCGTGATGACGTCACATCCTCCCCCTACCCCAAGTCACGCAGAGTATTCCTAATCACACCTGCAGAGTATTTTATGGCAAGTAATAAAACATACCTGTAATTTCCAAAGACATCTTCGTCAGGGAAAGTGTTGTTGTGTTTTCTAGAGTCCCAGGTCTTTCCTATGAGCCCCCAAATTTATATCTATTGGATAAACTTAGATTGACTCCATCCTAAATTCTCAGCAAAGTAGTGCATTAATCTAAAAATCTCCTCATCCCAGATCATCCAATGATCATTATTTCTTTGTTCTTTTTGCTTTTCTTTTCTTTCTTTTTTTCTTTTTTCTTTTTATTCTGGCCAATCCTGGGGCTTCTTCCCCCCATTTGAGTTATTTTCTGTCTTTAATTGAAATAAGTTGCAATGAAAAATTTGTAATGAGGCAGATGTGCTGTGAATGGGTGTTGGCTTCCATGTGCCCAGGTGACAATTGGGCATTAACAAAGGAGCCATGGAACTGAGCGCTAGTTGTCCCACCTGTAACCCTATCTTCTCAGGAGGCAGAGATCTGAGTAATGCAGTTCGAGGCCAGCCTGAAAAATCTGTGAGACTCTTATCACCAAATAACCACCAGAAAACTGGAAGTGGTACTGTGGCTTAAGTGGTAGAATGCTGGCTTGAGCAAAAGAAGCTCGGAAACAGCTCCTAGACCCAGAGTTCAACTCTAGGACTGCCCTCCCCATCACCCCCAAAAGAAAGGTAGCCTTGGAAAATACTGAAAACTCAGTAGATTCAATATTTATTTAAAAAAATTTAAACAGCCAAACTGAGTTGTGGCTAAGGGACAGAGGGCCAGCTATGAGCAAAACAACTTAAAGAAAGTGCCAGGCTCTGAGTTCAAGCCCTACAAGTACTACACACATACACACACACACTCACAATCAAAACACAGATTAAAATTCATTGGTTCCCTATGCTTATTCTTTTTTTCTTTGCCAATCCTGGGCTTGAGCTCAGGGCCTGAGCACTGTCCTTGGACTTTCTCAAGGATAGAGCTCTTCCACTTCTGGCTTTTTTCTATGTATGTGGTACTGAGGAATCGAACCCCTGTCTTCATGCATGCTAGGCAAGCACTCTACCTCTAGGCCAAACTCTCAGCTTCCTTTGCTTATTCTAAAATGCTTTAAGTATACTCATTAGTAAGGACTTTCAAAGGGAACTGGAATGGCAGCTTGATCAGGTGCAATGGAAATATTTTGATGAGATTGTTCCCTCATTACCTCTGAATTTCCTCACTGCAGTTATTCAGTAAGTTTCAATGCGTTTTTAAAGAAATTTTTATTGTGGTAATGTATAGAAGGGTTACGGTTACACAATGAGTTGTTTTGTTACCTTCTTTCAAAGATGCAATATATTTTTGTATTCTTCAGCCCCTAATATCTTCTTTTCCTACTTCAGAATCCTCTCACAATTATAAACAAAAGTGTGGAATGCCTGCCAAATTCATATATGATGCTGTCCTGGGCCTCTCTATAGCATTCCAATTTAGTATATATGCTGTCTATGTGAACAGTTCTTCTCTTCTTTTCCTCCTCTTCCTCCTCCTCCTTCTCTTCCTTTTGCTCTTTCTCTTCTTCCCTAACCCTTGGGTTATAGGTTTGAGCCACCAGGCTGGACTCTTTGCCAATTTTTTGTTTTTTAAATCATCTTTCTGTTTTCTATTTCTGCTTATTACATGTTTAGAATTTATACCTGACTTTGTGTTGTTGTGCTGCAGCTGCTGTTGTCATTGTTGCTGCAGGTCTTAGGTTTGTATTAACTCAAGGCCTGGCCTTGAACTCCCATATCTGAGCAGTTTTTGCTCAAATCTAGCACTCTACCATTTGGGCCTGGTGCAGGTGACTCGCACCTGTAATCCCAGCTACTCAGGAGGCTAATGACGATCATGGTTCAAAGCTAGCCTCAGCAAGAAAGTCTGTGAGATTCTTCTCTCTAAGAACCCAAAAAGCCACAAGCAGAGCTGCAGCTCAAGTGCTAGTGCACTGGCCTTGGGTCAAAGAAGCTCAGGGACAGAGCCTAAGCCCTGAACTCAAAGACTGGCAAGCACACACAGACATACAGATAAAATTATTGAATTACTATAGATAATACAAGAAAAAATGATGGTTCCTACTTTCTATGTACACTAAATACAAGCATAGCCACTCAAGCAGCTAGAGTTAGTTTTAGAGTTATTTGGTTCGTTTTGTGGTTAAGTCTCAGCTTATACCTAATCTGACCTGAACTGTAATATTCCTATGTATACTTTCCTGTGCACGCCACTGCATAACCATGTCACCCTGAGAACTTGGGGTGACAGGCCTGTGCCATCACATCCAGCTATTGGTGTGCATGAAGACTCACCTGTATGCCCAGGCTGGCTTTGAACCATGAATATCAGTGTTCTCTTTCTCCCAAACAGCTAAGATTATAGGCTTGAGCCACTGCAGCTGGAAAAATGATGAGAGCAATGATGAAGATGATGATTTTAATAATACTTACCTTGCTGACATTTGGGAGCCCTGTTTAAATGTAAAGGTAAAAAACTGGCAGAAAAAGCATAGTGTTTTGTTTTGTTTTGCACAAGGTTGGCTCTCTACCATTTGAGCCATAGCTCCACTTCAGGCTTTTTGGTGGTTAATTGAAGATTTAAAAAAAATGCCTCACAAACATGTCTTCTGGCTTTGAACTGTGATCTTCAGATCTCAGCCTCCTGAGTAGCTAGGATTACAGGTGTAAGCCACCAAAAAAAAAAGGAGTGAGCCACCTAGAAAAAACATCTGGGACAGAAGTTCTGCATCAAAGTTGGGGGTATCCTAAAGTGATCATTTTGAACCACTATTTTTTTTCAGCTCTCCTTTTCCTAGTTCTCATTTTGGACTAGATCATCTGTCCTAATAATGAGTTCCATCCCACCATCTCCCTCCACTGAAAACCTGCACACTCATGTCCACACACACTTAATTCTTTGGAGTATCTTTTGAACTTTGATATGACTTAAGCAAAAACCCTGAAGAAACTAAGCTAAACCCTTCCACCCCTTGCTCTCAGCCTGTGAAGCCCATTTTCTTGATGCACTTCTCACTGATCTTAACTGATGTGTTTGGATGATCAAATATACTTATGCTTTAATCCTAAGGTAAAGAAAAGTAATCAGAGATTCTTCCATGTAGAAATTGGGGTCAGTGGACCAGGAAAGGGAATATTCAAATTATTCAGGAACTTGTATACAAGTGTAAAAACAAGAATGTTTGATAGGAGTCAGATGAAAATAATTTCATTTTTACTACTAGGAATGAACATTTTAAGAGAAATAATTGTACGTACATACGTATGTATGTATGTATTTGCTGGTCCTAGGGCTTAAACTCAGGACCTGGGCACTATCCCCAAGCTTCTTTTGTTTTTTTGGTGATTAATTTGAGTTAAGTCTCATGGACTTTCCTACCCAAGGTGGCTTCTAACTGCAATCCTCAGATCTCAGCCTCCTGAGCAGCAAGGATTACAGGTGTGAGTCATAGGCACCCAGATGAAATTCTGAATTTACGGGGAGAGAGTTTGGGGAACTGTGTGTCTGTTTGCTGGTTTACCTCCCTATTTATTTCTCTTTTCTGAAGACTAGAGCCCTTCAGCTTTAAGTAAGTAACCCTGGCCCCAGAGCGCTTTATTTCATGATGGATTTTGCTATATCACAGCACTTACTTTCTTTTCAGTGTTCTAATTATTTTTAATGCATGTTAACCCTTCTTTTTTATCTTTCCCTGGGAAAATCCAATGAATAAATGCTTGTTGGTACTAAAAAATGGATTAAAAAAAGGTGGCAGAGTAGCAGGGCAAAAAGTAGCCAGCCAAGGTAATAAAGTGAGACTCTTATCTCCAATTAACCACCAGAAAATTGGAAGTGGAGCGGTGACTGAAGTGATAGACCTCCAGCCTTGAACTGAAGAGCTCAGGATCAGCGCCCAGGCCCAGAATTTCAAGCCCCAGGACCCACCAAAAAAAAATCTGCCAGAGTTCATAGAGTAATTGGAGATTGGATAAAATGGCTACCGTGGCTTATGTGAGAAAGGCAAAAGTGAACAAACCTAGATCTTAGCAGAGAGAATTTAGATAAAATAGTAGTAACCAGAGGTTACTTTTTATTTATTATTACAGAGGCCATGATGTAGAAGCCTTGAACCCTTTTAGGGACAGAAATGTATATAAAACATAGAAGAAATACTTTCATAGTAAAGCCAAATGTCCTTCAAACATGTGCTCTGTCCTGATCAATTCTTGGGGATGTCAAAAATTCTTTTTTTTGACTTGGGAATTGAACAAACAGCAGGATTTTTTTGTGGAAGATGATTTCCATGTGAGATTAACAGAAAGTTAAATAAAACACCCAGGTTCCTTTCATGACTGTGATTCTAAGAATATTATCGCGAATATTTTTCCAGTTCCCTGACAGTCCTCTCCCTCGATTTTATGAAATTGCAAGCCTTATTTCATGATTCTTTGATATGCTCTATTCAGTATCCAGAATCATTGTCAAAGCAGCAAAACCAGACTGTTCTTCTTGACCACAAATATTTCCTTTTTCTGAACAGAAATGTACTTACAAAACTAAACACCAAACACGTAGATTTACATGCAGAATTGAATATTTATGAGGCTTACTGTAGCCGAACTCAGAACAGATTGTTCCTACAATTTAATTCTCAGGAAAAACTTTTTACTTAAAAGAAAAATGATGAAATTATGTGATTTTTTTCCCTAACTATAAGACAAATTCCCTAACCTCTACAGACTAGAAATCCCTAATTTTTTTTTTACAATGGGGCATCTGCCTTTGAAAAACAAATATAATAAGGTGCCACATATATATATATATACATAATACATACATATGTATTTATACATTGCATACATATATACATACTTTTTTTTGCCAGTCCTGGGCTTGAGCTCAGGGCCTGAGCACTGTCCTTGGACTTTCTCAACGCTAGAGCTCTGCCACTTGAGCCTCAGCACCACTTCTGGCTTTTTTCTACGTACGTGGTGCCGAGGAATCGAACCCGGGTCTTCATGAATACTAGGCAAGCACTTTAACCACTAGGCCAAACTCCCAGCCCATATATATATATATATACATACGTTTTTACTGCCTTTCAAGAAATGACAATCTCATTACATTTTCTTCTGAAAATGTGTGTTTAAAAATGTACTTGTGCAGCTGGGAGTTTGGCCTAGTGGTAGAGTGCTTGCCTAGCATGCACAAAGACCTGGGTTTCGATTCCTTGGTACCACATATATAGAAAAGCCAGAAGTGGTGTTGTAGTTCCAGTGGTAGAGCACTAGCCTTGAGGAAAGCCCAAGGACAGTGCTCAGGCCCTGAATTCAAGCCCTAAGACTGGCAAAAAAAAAGAAAAGAAAAAAAGAAAAAGCCAGAAGTGATGCTGTGGCTCAAGTGGTAAAGCTCTAACCTTGAGAAAGCCCAAGGGCAGTGCTTAGGCCTTAAGTTAAAGTCAGGACAGTCAAAGCAAAAACAATGTATGTATGTGTGTGTGTGTACATATATTTTTTTTCTCTGTCTATTTCAGGAATAGCATTACGTAATTTGTTTTCATAGTTGGTTTCTTTTCTTCTTTCTTTTTTTTAACCCAGAGGCAATGTAATGTTCTTAACAATTTTTCTCAGGGAAAAGTAAAGTTCATCTCCTTACAGACTACTAGATAAAGCAGAATTGAAAATACCAAGGATTTAGTCAGAATAAAGAATAGAGTCCTTGACCTGTTGATCTTTTTCTGGTTAGTACCCATTCTATATTGTTGCTACATGCCTGTAGCCTTCTCTTATTTATTTTCTTTCTTTTGCCAGTCCTGGGGCTTAAACTCAGGGCCTGAGCACTATTCTTGGACTTTCCTTTCATAAAGTTAGAGCTCTAACATTTGAGCCATGGCACCACTTCCAGCTTTTTCTATGCATGTGGTGTGGAGAAATCAAACCCTGGTCTTCATGCATGCTAGGCAAGCATTCTTTCACTAGGCCAAACTCCTGGCCCTGTACTCTTCTCTTCTATATCATAGACGGGATTGGCAATTGCTATGGCTTCTCAAATTCTTTGAATTAATTATGATAGTCATATAATCTCCCCAGTAACAACATCCTATTCTTCCTCCTCCTCCTCCTCCTCTTATTCTTCCTCCTCATCATATTTTAAGGTAGAGGTTAGATTACAGATAACAAACACTTGTTAAGATGCATCTAGAGCTATTTGGAAAAGGAGGTAAATGTCTTTAGTATTCAGCTCATGTATCATGACTTTGTGGGACGAGCTCATTGCTATTTATCCCTGTGGAAATTGAGACTGCAGAGGAGCATATACATAGATTTCAGGCAGGTTTTTCTGGAGTATAGTCCTAACTTAGAGTGGTGCCCTGTATGTTATACCCACAGAGGATAGAAGAACTCACTAGAAACTGAGGCAACTGTGTTGGGAGGAGTTGAGAAGAAGACACAACACAGTGCTTATTTCCTTGGTTGATTTGAATATTTTCACATCTTACCTTCCAGACCATATAGACTCCATTGTAAAGGAGAACACATACACAGAAGGCAGATAATGAATCACTACTGTATACAAGTACAGCCTTACTCAGTATGGGGCTCATACCTGGAACCCTAGCAACTCAGGAGCCTGAGATCTGAGGATCATAGTTCAAAGGCAGCCCTGGTAGGAAAATCCAAGAAACTTTTTTTTTTTATCTCCAATTAACTACCTAAAAGCTGGAAGTAGAGCTGTGATTATAGACGGAAAGAAGAGTCTCACAGACTTTTCCTGCCCTGGCTGGCTTACAACTGCAATCTTCAGATCTCAATGTCCTGAGTAGCTAGGATTACAGGCGTGAACCACCAGCACCTGGTTAATTCTATTTCTTTTTCCCAAGTGAGAGGCATCTCTCTTCCAGATCTGGGTTGCTCCAAGCTGAGAGAGGTAGAGGCAACTCTTTCCTCTGCTTCCTCAGAGTGTTGTTTTGTTTTGTTTTTCATCATGTTATACTATGGGCTGTGGCTCAAGGAACAAAGCCTTTGAGGCCTCAAGTGTGAGAGGCCTTGAGCCCAACAGGTGGGAAGAAGTAAATTTAGGCCTATGGGCCTCATCTGTTTCCTTCACTCCTGTGAAGGTAGTTTGCTACATGGACAGCTGTTCTTTTAGGCAACTTTGGAGGAATAATGACTGAACAACATTACACAGCCAGGAATTTCATACTTAAATAGCCAACACTCTATTCCACACAGTCATGTATTTTGGGGGGGTGGGGAGCAAAGTCCTCTTTGGAGGAGGTGGTCCTGGGGCTAGGCATTGTCTCTGAGCTTTTATGATAAAGGCAGTGCTCTACCATTTGCGCCCCAGCTTCACTTCTGACTTTTGGCTCATTAATTGGAGAAAAGAGTCTCACAGACTTTTCTGCCCAAGATGACTTCAAACCAGTCTTTGGAGCTCAGCCTCTTGATACTAGGGTGACAGGCGTCAGTCCCCAGCGCCCAGCTCTTGTTTTGAGTCTTCAAGGAATTATTCAGTATATAGAGTTGAAAACATTTATTACAGATTAAATTTACACTTGATTAAATAATGTTCATCTCTTCTATCTTGAACTGATGAAAATGTATTACAGGAGAAATGTGTTCATTTATGATAAGCAGAACTTAGTATTAATTTACTTATTTGCTTCAAAGAAATGATCCACATATCTTTAGATACCGTCATAATCACTATTCTGCATTTTTACATCCTCAATAGAGAGCTCATATGATGCTGTTTCCTTATTCCCCAAACAAAATTGGAATCATATTTGAACTCCACAGAGGTCTGCACTCATTAGCTCTCTGTTTTTGGGCCAAGATTCTTGACTTCTTTGAGCTTGCATTTCATCATCTGTAATGTGAAGGTAATATTTACTTTGCAGTGATTAAATAATTATGTAGATTATGCATGTATACACAAATTATATAAATTAAATTATCTATTAAGGAAAATTCTTAGAACGCAGAGACATAATGACATTAAGTAAATGTTATAGTATTTCAAATTTTGCATTTTATCACCTAATTATTTTTCTCACCTAATTTGTCTAGGCAGGTTGAAAAATATTATGGCAAATGAATGTAGTCTATTTTTCTTTAGGAGAAACACATCTGTATATCTGAGAGCAACAATCCACAGAAGAATTTCAATAACATTTGTTGACAGAGAACACTTATAGATACAAAACTCAAATGAGCTAGGTGTCAGTAACTCATGCCTGTAATTCTAGCCCTTTAGGAGGCTGAGGTCTGAGGACCCTGGGTGGGAAAGTCTGTGAAACTCTTATCCTCATTAACCAACAAAAAGCCACTGGAGCTGTGGCTCAAGTGGTAGAGTACTTGCCTTGAGCCAAGATACCTTAGGGACAGAGCCTAGCTCCTATGTTCAAGCCCTAAGACAGACAAAATAATAATAATGACAAGAAGAAAGAAGAAGAATAAGAATAAGAATAAGAATAAGAAGAAGAAGAAGAAGAAGAAGAAGAAGAAGAAGAAAGGAATAGCAAAAACAGAAATAAAGAGCCACTGGATAAGAATGTGTCCCAGGAAGTCATCTAGGAAAATGCTATAGCCTCTCTGACTTACACTGCTCATTGCCTTCCATTTCATACACTTTCTAACTTCTGTATTTGAATTAGGAAAACATGTTTTGGTTTTGTTTTGTTTCTTTGTTTTGTGTTTTGTTTTTATG
Organism: Megascapheus bottae; assembly: GCF_031878675.1. Classification (NCBI taxonomy): domain Eukaryota; kingdom Metazoa; phylum Chordata; class Mammalia; order Rodentia; family Geomyidae; genus Megascapheus; species Megascapheus bottae. The sequence goes on from NC_143510.1 coordinate 7,984,905, forward strand.
AGTGTGTGTGCCAGTCCTGGGGCTTGAATTCAGAGCCTGAGTGCTGTCTCTGAGCTTCTTTGCGCTCAAGTCTGGTGCTCCAGCACTTAAGCCACAGATCCACTTCCTGCTCGTCGGTGATTAATTGGAGAGAAGAGTCACAGGGACTTTCCTGTCCAGACTGACTTCAAACAGTGATCCTCAGATCTCAGCCTCCTGTGTAACTAGGATGGAAATTGTGAGCCAGCAGCACCTAGCTTTCCTTTTAACTTTGATATCCAGAATCCATTACATTGGCCTAATGTGATGGTTAGATAGAAGCCCACTGAAATATGAACAAAGACGACTACATTTCAGGCCCAGATGTTAACCAAATCGTTATTTTAAGTTTAACATGCAAAATTAGTTATGGAAGTAGAAGGCATTTCTTTCATGCTTTTTAATTAGCACCTTAATATTAAAGGAGGTTTCATTTTGCCATGTCCATACATGTATACAATGTACCTCAGTCTCATCTTCTCTGTTACTCTCTCTCTCTCCCATCCCCTCTTCCCATTTATCAAAGAAATAGAAGTTCTGGGGCTGGGAGTTTGGCCTAGTGGTAGAGTGCTTGCCCAGCATGCACGAAGACCTGGGTTCAATTCCTTGGTACCACATACTTAGAAAAAGCCAGAAATGGTGCTGAGGCTCAAGTGGTACAGTTCTAGCCTTGAGAAAGAATCGAAGGACAGTCCTCAGGCCTTGAGCTCAAGCCCAGGATTGGCAAAAAAAAAAAAGAAAGAAATAGAAGTTCTAATTGCATGTTGAAGATTATTCTTCCATATGAATATAACAAATGATATAATACTTCCATTGATTTCCAGTAACTTGAAAAAATACAGGTAGAAATTTATTATGCCTATGGTCCCTATTATTATTTTAATTCTTAACCTCAATTGTTTCTATAATTTTATGCATTCAAATATTCTACCAAAAATGAATAAGGTGAAAATATTGACTATTTCTATTAATAAATTTTAATCTTCTGTATATTTATTTAGCATATAGACATATATAATCTTATAATTACAAATATAAATAGATGCCTACATATATACACATAATTCACATATATGTGAATATTTACAAACGTAAACATCTGGGAATTTCAAAAAATATTCACAAATACCAGTTAAAAAACCTGGACATTGGCTGGCCATTGTGGCTCACGCCTGTAATCCTAGATTCTCAGGAGGCTGAGATCTGAGGATCACGGTTCAAAGTCATCCCGGGCACTAAAAAGTACAGAGACTCTTATCTCCAATTATCCACCAGAAAACTGAAAGTGGAGCTGTGGCTCAGTAGCCTTGAGCTAAAGAGCCCAGGGACAGCGCCCAGGCCCAGAGTTCAAATCCCATGACTGACAGCAGTGAGTCACATCTTAATCCTAGCTACTCAAATAGTCTAAGATCCAAGAATCATCACATGAAGCCAGCCTAGGAAGAAAAGTCTATAAGACTCTTAACTCCAATTAACTAACAAAAAGCTAGAAGAGGAACTGTGGTAGAACACTAGCCTCGATCACAAAAGCTCAGGAATAGCACACAGGCTCTGAATTCAAACCCAAGAACATCTCAAAAGAGCAGCAAGCAAGCAAACAAGAAAGAAGAGAGGGGGAAGGGAGGGAGAGAGAGAGGAAAGAAGGAAGGGAGGGAGGGAGGCAGGGAGGGAGAAAGAAAGAAAAGAAACAAAAATGAAAGCATACCAACCCTAGAATACAGAAATTAAATCAGGGGTTCTGACTGTCCCTGAGAAGAGAGATTGTACAATGGAGAAACCCTAGAGATTTAGCCAGTGACAATATTGGATACTGTGTGATCTGACTCCTTGCCAAAATTTCTCTTTAGAAAAAATAACTAAATTCTCAAAATCCTACTGAGCTCTGAGGATCTCAGTTCAAAGCCAGCCCAGGGAAGGGAAAGTCTGCAAGACTCTTACCTCCAATAAGCTACCAAAAAAGCCGGAAGTGGTGCTGTGGCTCCACTAGAGCTCCAGTAGAGCACTAGGCTTGAGCAAAAGAAGCTTAGAGACAATAGCCAGGCTCCGAGTTCAAGCCCCAAGACCAGCAAAACAACACAAAAGAAAAGAAAAAAAGAAAGGAAGAGAGAAAAGAAAGCACTTATGTTAAGACTTTAAAGTGGGCTTATTGGCATTCTATCAAATAAAGATCTAAATCAGAAAAGAACAGAACCTCGAGTGGTAAACTGGGGACACTCAAGGCTACTGCTCTCAGTAGAAGTCACGTATTTTTCTTCCTGCTTGTTTCAGTGATTGCCAAAGCCAACAGCCTTTGAAGCAGATACATGTTTACCTCTGACAATTTCCCCTTCAAGCTGCTTTCAAGCTGTGAATATTTGTGAATTTCAGCACATATTACCCTAAACCCATAAACCCCCACAATTTTGGTGCTAACACTTGCCCAGAAGGCTTCCCTAATAACTGGAGCAACACAGACAGCAGGAAAATCTTTTGATTTTGCTTCTTGATCCAGTTCAACTGATAAACAAAGGGAAAAGCCCTGTTTTTACTCAAAACTCAACACAGAAATACTGAATTTATATCATGTTCACTTAATCCATTGTCTAGCGAGGGAAAAGCAGCTCTCTTAGAAAATATACTCATACAGAAATTGGCTCATGTTAATTATCTGTTAATTATCTAGGTTATTCAGGAGGCTGAGATCTGAGGATCACGGTTCAAAGCCATCCTGGGCAGGAAAGTCCAGGAGACTTTTATCTCCAATTGACCACCAAAAACAAAAAAGTGACGCTGTGGCTCAAAGTGGTAGAACTTTATCACTGAACGTAAAAGCTTAGGAACAGCACCCATGCCCTGAGTTCAAGCCTCACAACAGAGAGAGAGAGAAAGAGAGAGAGAGGAAGGAAGGATGGAAGGACAGAGGGAACCTTGCCTGGGTATTTGAAGACTTATTTCTTCCAATTTTCACTAATAAAATAATCATCTGAAATAGATGGGGAAAGTGACTATTTGTGTTTTAAAAAATAACTCATAGCATAATAAATTTTATTTTATATATCGAATAAAGACTAAGTAGATAAAAAATTAATATTTGATTGGGCCAAGTCTTTACCAAGCAATATCGAATTGGATCATATTTTTACACAAATTAATGATGTGGAACTTATATAACCTTTCTAAGGGTTATATAGAATAAGTTAAACCCACAGAATAGAATAAATGGGCACTGCTCACTAATAGAATGGATACTAAAAGGGCATCAGGAAGAAATGACATGTTCAATTGGACCCTCAAAGAAAGACACAGTAAACTATCAACATGGAGGGATGAGAATCAGAAAACTTGGGGGGGTGATAGGAACATGAGTTTTATTATTATTATTATTATTATTATTATTATTATTATTATTAGCCAGTCTTGGGGCTTGAACTCAGGGTCTGGGCACTATCCCTGAGCTTCTTTTTGCTTGAGCCATAGCACCACTTCTGGCCTGTTCCGTGTATGTGGTACCAAAGAATCAAACCCAGAACTTGGTGCATGCTTGGGCAAGCACTCTACCATTAAACCACATTCCAAGCCCTCCTGAGGATTTCTTTCAAGGCTGGTACACTGTCACTAGAGCTCAGCTCCATGCTCAGCTTTTTGGTAATTATTTAGAAGAGTCTCTTACCCCTTCACCCACAGGTCCCAGAATAGCTCAGTTGGAAGATGTCAGAAAGTTTTAGAGAATGGCACTTGGCCTTCATGTTACAGCTAACAATTTCTTCCATACATATGCATTTCTGTCACTATACCCATCACCAAGGAGCTGTAAATATGTCTAAAGCAGAGTGACTGCCTTGTGGAAATTATACCTGTACAATAGATAGTGAAAAATAAGCAATAGCTGTTTTGCTGTGGAGATGAATTACAGAAAATGATCCATCAAACAGGTTTTTGTGAGAGGAAGATATATTTGATCCAAACGTCCTCTGTGTCTGATACTGTGATGGATATTATCACAAGCTACAAGCTATATGTCCAATTTTACTTTGAAGTTACAGACATGTCAGATAAAAGCTGGGCATTGGGGCCGGGAGTTTGGCCTAGTGGTTAAAGTGCTTGCCTAGCATACATGAAGACCCGGGTTCGATTCCTCTGTACCACATACATAGAAAATAGCCAGAAGTGGTGCTGAGGCTCAAGTGGTAGAGCTCTAGCCTTGAGAAAGTCCAAGGACAGTGCTCAGGCCCTGAGCTCAAGCGCAAGACTGGCAAAAAAAAAAAAGCTGGGCATTGTGGCTCACACCTGTAGATTTATAGAATCTGAAGAGAAACCAGAGTTATACAATCCTAGCTACTTAGGAGGCTGAGATCTGAGGATCAAGGCTCAAAGCTAGCCTGAGCACAAAAGGACCTGAGACTCTTATCTCCAATTAACCTCTAGAAAAGGGGAAGTTGGGCTTGGCTCAAGGGTAGGGCAGTAGCCTTGAGCTGAAGAGCTTAGGCACAACTCCTAGGCCCAGTTCAAGTCCCATGACCGCCCCCCTCACACAAAAAATATGTCAAATAAAGTGTCCAAAGAAATATAATATATATGAATATAATATCCTATTATGTCACTGTGGGAGTCACAGAGTTTCCAAGTCAATGTGGTTTTTACAGTACAGTAAACTTGATGTGTAAAAAAGAATTCAAAGTAAGGTTCTACATCAAAAGCGTTGATATCTATAATGTCTTTTCTATGTCATCAAGTTTTTTTTATCTTTCTTCTAGTGTCAAGATATGTTATATCTTATATATGTTAAGGTGATGGGAACATATACCATGATTCTTTTTCATGGAACAGCAAATCTTGCCTTCGTATTTTTCTCTACAGACTCGCCTGATTCTTATAAAATCTTACAAAGGAAACTGAACTGAGATAAATGAAACTGTATACCTCATAGAGACCAAATATTTGTGGGGGGGGAGGAGTTAGGTTCCAAATTAATATGACTATAGTGTAATGCTCTTAGTGATAACCAGATTATGAAGAAGGTGTTAGATTTAGATAAGGTGGGAGGAGAGTCACAATGAGTTAAGAACTTTAAGACACCAGAGAAATGTAAGTCTTCTCAAGCAAACAGCAAGAATGGGATTTCCATGACAAAGGAGTGTCTCTGATGTCTTTGAGGATTAGGGTATCAAAAAAATCGTATACAATGCCATAAAAAATGACTCTTTGGAGATATAACCTTTGCCAGAAATCAATTTTGTGCACAATGTTTCTAAGTGCTAGCATAAAAAATAAAGTCCTTGGGTGAGAAGGGAAGTAGGTGTTTCTCTATTCTACAACCTTGTCTTCTCACTTAATCCAGTTTTTTTTTCTTGAGACTCTTTAGTTTTTCCTAAATTCTCCGTATAGTTTTACCCATTGTAGTTATACCATGGCACCAGCAGAGGGAGAGAGTTCCCTATAATTTATGAGCCTAAACAAAAAGAATCCGGCATTCCTGGGATTGATTTTGTTTTGTTTTGTGTTTCCTTGAGACTGAGTTCCAAAGGAGACCAAAAATATCTAAATCTTGATTATCATTTGAAGATGCTGCAAAGGAAATAGCTTTTCATTACACAGGCAACCGGAAGACCAGCCCTAGTGAATCGTAAAGCTCTCTTTGAGACCTCGGCCCAATGGTTTCCTCTTTGGTCCGTTTGTGCACCTGTGGGACGATGGGATCCATGGAACTCTAAAATTGAGAGTATCTTGCAGTTTTATCCTCCAGGTGAAAGTTCAAAAAGTTGGCCTAGTGGTGGAGTGCTTGCCTAGAAGCACGAAGGCCTGGGCTCCGTTCCTCGGTACCAGATACACAGAAAAAAGCTGGCAGTGGTGCTGAGGCTCGAGTGTCGGCGCTCTGGCCTTGAGGAAGCCCAAGGGCGGTGCTCGGGCCCTGAGTCCCAGCCCCAGGACAGGCTCACGCACATGCAAATACGGGCGCTGGCGGGTCCCAGAGGAATGCCAGTGCCAAGCTCGCAGGGAAACCGTCCACCCAGGGCTCTTCTGTCAGCCATGGCCCTCTTTGGTGCTCCCTGGGCGGCCGGGGTGACGAGTGAGTGCATCCCTTGGCTGTCGCCTTGGTGTCAGTCTCTCACTTTGTGTGTGTGTGTGTGTCTGGGGGGAAACCCCGCTCGGGTGCCCGACTGGTACCACATCAATCAAAACCAAATGATGAACTTTAAATCACTCCTGAGTACATGAACCACAAGCACTTGGCCAAATAGTGTTTTGTTTTGTTTTTTACTTTAATCCATTTCCTTTCCCCTACTCTGACTCTTTTATTTTTTCCCTTACTTTGACTCATTAAGATGAGTGAATGAAATGTTTGCATACCTCCCCAAATTCATGTAATCCTGAACCCCGATGTGATGGGTGTCTTTGGGAGATCATTAGGCTATGAGGTTGTGAAACTGTTGTTTTCCACTTCCAGACCCATACTCCAAGAGTTCCACAAGTCTAGTCTGGCTAAGTACAACCAGACATAAAGAGACACAGGAAAGGGCAGAAGGAGATGGATTACTTGGTACAACTAGCTGTAGTGAGTCAGTACTCCATTCCCTCTGCATCCATCTTCAAGGCATGGACATAAGCTACAGGTTAACTGTGAACAGGGAAGGAGAGCTACACATAGTCAAACACTCCCATAACTGGTGTATTCTGATTATCAGAAGTGGCTTCAAGGGTCTGACATGTATTGGCTCAGGTTTGCTCAAGGTGGGGCCATGTTACAGTACATCCCTGCTGCCTGGGCCATGGCCTAACGTTCCAAGATATCTGCGAAGTGACTGCAAGAGAGAATTGTTCAAGGCAAGGACAGAGATACAAAATGGAAGTGTGGAGGGCGAGCTATTTTTCTGCCTCTAGCTAGTTTTTAACTGGGGAGTCATGAAAGCAGCTCCAATTACCTACTGTAGTTGTAGAATTCCTGAATTGGGTGCTCAGAATTCTAGGGCTCTGTGTCCTTCAGGGAAGGGCAGACAGCAAACCTGGAAGAAAGCTTTATTAGAACTTGACACCCTAAATGATGACACCTTACATTCAAGACTTCCAGACTCCAAAACAAAATCTGTTTTGTTTTTTTTTTTAACTCACTTAGTCTATAGTAATTTGATATAACAGCCAGAGAAAAATCTGACACATGGACTTAGGTATTTTTGAAAAGATGGTTAAACTCACCTCTAAACTTCATTTCTCTTTGAAAATTAACCCTATTTTCTAATATTGCTTTCAAGAAAGAAGGAAAAAAATCTGTTTCATGAACTATTTTTGACAGGGATGGCCTGAAGATATTTAATATCAAGGACAAGTTAGAATGGCACATGTCTTTTCATCTTCTCTTGTGGTCATGTGACATTGAAAATCAAACACCATTCTTCCTCCTCCATCAGCTGTCAGGTTTTTTTTAAGGAATTTATTCAAGTTGATTTTTACATCATATTTTAAATGACAAGTTTAACATACAAGTGTTCAAGGAGGGAATCTCTATTTACAATCACTGGGACTTAGTATTTAGAACTTAATCACAATTAGGCTAAGGGTTTGTATGACATAAAAACATATTAATTTATGAAATAAAACATTATGTTTATAGAGTCATAGGTTTTTATGTCTATATAATTATGTTTCTATTTCCATTATCATGCCCATAACTTTGGGTATGCAGTTATTGAGTCCTCGCTCTTGTACTCTTTGGATTTAATAGCCACATATTAAGGATACCATGCGCCTTTTGCTCCTTAGGTCTTGACTTGTTTCACTCAACATGATTCACTCTAGATTCATCCACTTCCCTGCGAATGCCATTATTTTATCTTGTCTGTTGGCTATGTAGAATTCCATTGTGTATATATACCACATTTTCTGTATCCATTCATCTGCACTAGGGCATCTGGATTGTTTCCATCGCCTGGCTATGGTGAATAGTGCAGAGATGAACATAGCTGAGCAGGTGTCCTTATAATATCTTGGGTCATGATGTTTAGGGTAGATGCCCCATCAGCCGTCAGTTTTTATGTACCATATACACTCCCTTCTCACTGGACCTTATACATCACTGCTGGAAGAGGAAAATTTCTGTTTTTCCTTCTGGGTCATTATGGAACACACAAATTAAATGAAATGTTACAAAAGGAGGCTGTGTGTGTATGTGTGTGTGTGTGTGTAAACAAATGATAGATACAGACAGACATTTTAGAGTATGTAATCCAGACTTGTGATTGCCCTACCTAAGCCTCCTGAGCACTGAGATTATAGGCAGGTAGTGCCACACCATGTCATAATTATACTTTTACCTTTGATTGTGAACTAAAAGTTCAGCACAAAGTACTGACAATTTTTCTTAAGTATACTGAAAATATCAGTAAAAGACATTTTTAAAGACTCAGTGCCAAGTGTTTATAATGAACAGAAACAGAAGACTCCATTTCATTCAATGATTCTGCAAGTGTGAACAAGAGCCCAAAGGTTCTGAAATAGAATGGCACTTGAGGGATACTTCATCACAGAACTTTTAGCATTTGGGAATAATGACTACATTTAGGGTGCTCAGACAAAGGCAGTATTTATATAGCAACAAATCTGACTCTGGACTAAAGTGACTACCAAAAGATCAGAGCTGGGCACTGGTAATTCATGCTTATAATCCTAGCTACTCAGGAAGCTGAGATCTGAGGATCGCAATTCAAAGTTAACCTGGACAGAAAAGTCAAACTGTTATCTCCAATTAACCAGCAAAAAGACAGAAGTAGCACTTTGGCTCAAGTGGTAGAGAGCTACCCTTGAGCAAAAGAGCTCAGGGACAGCGTCCAGGGCCTGAGTTCAGCCCAGCACTGGTAAATGAAAGAAGGCTGGGGAGAGAAAGGAAGAAGGAAGGGAGAGAGAGAGGGATAAGATCTCAAATAGATGAGCCCCCAACTAGAAGCAGGATTTGAAATTCCATCTCTCAACCTGTAATGCTCCTTTGCTTAATATTTAGGAGAAAGTCACTGAAAGAACATTTGTGATTAGAATGTTCAGTTACAAGATCGTTTGGAGAAGCATGAACTGGTAGAGTGTTCAGTAATGACCAGGATATAAGAGTTTGTTTCCCCTCTCTAATTCTGGTTGAGGTGTTGTATTCAGCTGTCATCAAGAAGTCCTGGAGGCAAAGACTAATGGAGAAGGAGAATGACCTGGGGACTCAAAGAAAGAAGTCCCAGGAGGAAGGTGTCTTAAGCTGGTGACGTTATCAATCACCAACCCAGGATTGCTGTTCACCAAACATTATACTTGCAATGTAGCCTATTTGCCTGCTTGCCAGGTCATACAATTAATACAATTGGGTAAACAGCCAAGTGATATTTGGTCAGGGTGTCCTGGCTTTCTTGATTGAGCATTCCTTCCCTGCCAGGCAAGTGTGAGTACCTCAGCTCTCAGAGCTCACTCCCCTCTCATTCTGGAATGAAGCCCACAGCACCTGAATAGAAGCTCTGTTTTAATGAGTTAAAAAAATAAATGAAAGCAAAACAAAACTTGAGTGTGTTTCAGTCATTAAGGACAACTATAATACCACAACAAAAATAATCTTCGACCTTTTCTTTTCTTTCCTTTTCTTTTTGTCTTGGAGTTTAAACACAGGGCATGGGTACAATCCCTGAGCTTTTGTGTTCCAGGCTAGTGCTCTATCACTTGAGCCACAACTCCAAATTTGGGTTTGTGTATTTGTTTTTGATCCTTACTTGGACATAAGGTCCAAGGACTTTCCTATCCCTGCTGGCTTCAAACTATGCTCCTCAGATCTCAGCCTCCTGAGTTGCTAAGTTGACAGGCAAGAGCTAACAGCAACCAGCTAAAACCCCTCATTTGAATACTAATATCTTCTATGTTTTTGTGTGTTTAAATACAATGAAAAAAATTTAAGGAAACAACTTGATCTGGGCTGTGACTTTGTAGACAGAGAAGATTTCTGCTTTCTTCTCTGAAGTTCATCTATTCTGTGCTAGAACTTGTCCACCCCCTTGTGGTCTTTCACCGTAAAGATAGTTCTCAATTTCTGCTAAATAAAAAAGCCTAGAAACTAGAGACAGACAATGCATGAAAGTTTAAAATTAGGTAAAGGAGGGCCAGGAGCGTGGTCTAGTGGTGGAGTGCTTGCCTAGCATGCATGAACCCCTGGGTTTGATTCCTCAGTATCACATACACAGACAAGGCTGGAAGTAGTGCTGTGGCTCAAGTGGTAGAGTGCTAGCCTTGAGAAAGCCCAAGGACAGTGCCCAGGCCCTGAGTTCAAGCCCCAGGAGTGACATTAAAAATATATATATAACGGTCAAAACTCAATGGATAGATTTCTTTTTTGCCAGTCCTGGGGCTTGGACTCAGGGTTGAGCATAGTTCTTAGGCTTTCCTCAAGGCTAGTGCTCTACCACTTGAGCCACATCACCACTTCTGGCTTTTTCTTTGTATGTGTTACCTAGGAATCAAACCCATGGCTTCATGAATGCTAGGCAAGCACTCTACCACTAGGCCACACATCCAGCCCCTAGATGTTTTGACTAAGGAACACTCCCCTTTGAAGCACATTTCAGTTGGCTTTGTTCATTCATGGAGAATCTGGAATTGAGATGCAGGACATCTGGGAGGAGTTTGTTGATGGAAACCAGGTAGTGGTGACTTTCATCACCTTACAATTACAAAAAAAAATTGCCTACCTGAGATCACACATGAACTCTCACAGGAGAAACAATGTAAGTGTGTTCATGAAATGCTAATGATAACAAGCAATGCTGAAATTCAGGGAAAAGAACAAAAATAAGAAAGAAATAGTCACCAAAGAATAAACATTCTCAAATATCTATCCAGAAAGAAGAAAACTTTAAGGAATATGTTTAAATTTTAACTTACACTCTTTTCTTTTTTTTGCACCAGTCCTGGGGCTTGAACTCAATGCCTGAGTGAAGTTCTGAGCTTTTGTGATCAAGGCTAGCACTCTGCCACTTGAGCTACAGCTTCATTTCCAGCTTTTTGGTGGTTAACTGAAGAGAAGAGTCTCAAGAACTTTCCTGTCCAGCCTGTCTTAGAACCATCATCCTCAGATCTCAGCCTGAATAGTTAGGATTACAGATATGAACCACAAGCACCTCGCAGTATTAAGCCAATATTTTAACACTGATAGGGAAGCCCTAGCATTGACTAATGCACATTATTTTGAAGCCAGAAGAAATAGCGTACATGACAGTGAGTTTTAATCTGCAGTTTCATTGAAGTGTTGATGAATATATGAGGGATCTCATTTTCCCCTGGTAATTTTCAGCAGACAGATACTAGATGGCCTTGAATGCACTCAATAATGATGAGGAGATGAGAGGATTATATTAAAAGTATTAAAGAGAAGATTCAGGTTAACTGACTTTCAAATTGTTAGTCAATTATGGTAGACTTCATGAGAACTTGCTAAAAGCCATGTCGTTCTGCTTATAGTTCTTCTAAATAGCAATTGATACCTATAACATAAACAATTTGAATGAAATATTAAAAATCTAATTGTCAATGCTGTAATGGTTATCTTTAGTATTTTTCTAATATAGGCAGTAAAAATAACTTCAGTTTTGTGTTATAAACCAAATGAGTGAATCTTAATGAAAAACTATGATGAAATGACTAAAACAGAGTAATTGAACAATATATGGCCCATTGAAATACCATTATCAGAAATCTCTGCTATCGTATCACCCTGTATCAGAATCTCTTCTAAATGGACCAAAGACCCCGATATGAGGCCAGACATCATGAAAAGATTACAGGAAGGGGTAGAGGAAACATGAAGTCTTCTAGGCATGGATCAGAACTTCATAAATGAAGACCCAGGATCACAACAAATCAAGAAAGACTAGATAAGTGGGGCTGCATCAAACCAAAGAGCTTCTGCAGGCCCAAAGACACAGCTGAAAGTTATATAGAAATCCCACAGAATGGAGGAAGACTTTTACCAGCTATGCATCAGATAAAACCCTCATATCTAAAATATGCTCAAAGCTCAAAAAATTACCCCCCCCAAAATAAACTCTTAAAAACTCAACAGTACAATCAATGAATGGGCTAAAGACTGAAAGAAAGACTACTCCAAAGAAGAATAAGAATGGCCAATACAGATGTGAATTAATGCACCTTCTATCTGGCAAATATCATGTAACCCTTTTACTAATTACAATAAAAAATTTAAAAAAAAGAACGGCCAATAGATTCACATGGAAGTGTTCAATATCTCTGGCCATAAAAGAAATCCAACTAAAAGCAACATTGAGCAGGATGAGCGTCAACAGCCGGCGCTTGGCTGGCCGGGGCCGTAGGTAGAACGACATGGAGCTGCCGTCCTCCTGCACGAACAGAGTGGAGGAGTGGGTGGGCCCGTTGGGTGTTGGCTTAAATGCATCTGCTGCGCCATGGCCGAGACCCGACCCAACTGCTAGGTACCCCAGGAAACCTAGCACTGCGCATGCGCAGCACCCAACGCGCCCGCCCTCCCGCCTCCCGGAAGAGGCGGGACTGTGGTGCCTATTTTCTGTTCCGCACATGCGCAACTCACACTCTCCCCCTCTTTCCCCGGAAGAGGCGGGATTTTTGGAGCTTAACCTGGAAGCCGTCCTTATACCCTCCTTACTTTCGGTCGGGATCCCCGGGAAAGATGGCCACGCTGCATGAGGCGGACGTGAACGTGGACGGCGAACTGAACCTGAGCAGGAGGTAAGTGTGGTTCTAAGGTCTGGTGGGCCTCTGTGGGGTGGGGCGCCTCGGCCCAGACCGGGAGGTGCGTCGGGGCTCCACTGTCCGGGTCCTCGTGTGGCCGCGCTCCGGCCCTGGAAACGACGTCCCCGACCCCCCACCCCCGGGATCGGCGGGTGCTGGGGTCCCCTACCTTCACGTTGGGATCGGGGAACGCAGGGGCAGACCCAGCAGTGACAGGAAAGAAATGTGGAGCTTGCTCCTCCCTTCCCGCCGCCCCTCCCCTGGTGCAGACTGAAAGCTGCCGGCCACCTGGGCACTTCTTCCCAGGCCTCACCGGGCCTTTCTGAGCGTGGATGAGGAGGGGTGGGGCCGTCATCTATGCACATGGATTATTCAGAGGATCTGGGAAAATGTGAGTCAGTGGTCTTGTTGAGCGGGGCGCCAGGCGTGTGTGTGTGTGTGTGTGTGTGTGTGTGAATAGTGATTTTTTAACAACAAAATGTGCACTTCGCTGTGTACTGGTGTCTCAGGCCTGCAATCCTAGCTACTCAGGAGGCTGAGATCTGAGGATCACAGTTCCCAGCCCCCCTCCCCAGGCACTAAAGTCTGTGAGACTCTTTATCTCCAGTTACCCACCAGAAAACCAGAAGTGGTGCTATGGCTCAAGCAGTAGAGTGCCAGCCTTTAGCTGAAGAACTCACGGACAGTGGCTATGCCCAGAGTTCAAGCCTGACTCCACACAGAAAAAACAAAAAAAGTAAACTTTATGATGTCTTAAAATTGATACATGTTTAATGATGCTCCTTGTAAAAAATGTAATTTACCAGTGGTTCTATGGAAAATGAAAATTATAGGTGTTTGTGTCTATGCTTAAGTGGATTTTGTAAAAATAAATAAATACTGAAAGTAAGGGAAGTTTCTTCTGCACCTGTAAAGATGGCAGGAATATGGACATGAAGCTGCTTTCAAACAGTTGAGTGTCACTAACGTTTTTGTTAAATATTGTCTAGATAGCAGTTTGTGTGTGAGTGTGAGGGTGTGTGTGCATGTGCACACATGCATATGTATGTATGCCCACCTGCCCCACTGGGGCTCCAATGCAGGGCCTAACCTAGTGGTTTTACTTGTTTGTTCACTCAAGGCTGCCACTCTGCCATTTGAGGCACATGTCTACTTCCATAGACTGGAGTTTAAATGGATGGGATTCGGAGCTCAATAGAATGCCTTTAGTAACCAACAGGATTTTATTTACATTTTTTGATATTTTTTATTGTAATTAATAAAAGGGTTACATGATATTTGCCAGATAGGAGGTGCATTAATTCACATACATTGATGCCCTTTCACATGTCTTCATCCCCATTTCCCACCCCCACCCTCCATCTTCTTTATTTACATTTGTATCCCTTGTTTGTTCAGATTATTTAAGGCCTTCTCTGTTGCTTCTTGAATTTGTAGTTGTGGGTTTATTACGATAGTTGGCTCATGGGATTCCCTTCTTCTCTCTTTTTGTGGGAAAGAGCTAGGTTGGGTCGCTACGGTCTTGGTGCCATCTTCCAACCTAGGTGAATAGTTTGTTGAGGGGAAAGCAGGAAAACAGAAAAAAAATAGCACAAGGAAGATACCAGCATAACATATATAAATCTGAGGTTCAGAAATTCAAGCAGTTCTAGAAGATTAGAGATTTAACTGGGATTGTAGAAATACATGGTTGTGTGGATAAAGATGGTTATTGTCAGAAATTGAGAGTTGTTAGTCCAGTGGCTCACACATGTAAATCCTACCTACCCAGGAAGCTGAAAACAAGAAGACCATTTTTCAAGGCCAGCCTAGGAAGAAAAAAACAAAGAGAACATTATCTCAAATTAACCATAAACCAGCTGGAGGCATGATTGCAGTGAAATAGCACCACTCTAGCAAGGGGGAGGCCTTTGGTTCAAACCCTAGTACAGCCTAGAAAAAAAGGGAAAACAGAGGATGAGAGTGCTAGGTAATAGAATTTGAAAACGTAAATCTGGGACATAGAGGTGGCAGCTCAGTTGGAATTGCCCAATGTGTAGTTCTGAACAATGAAACTAAAGAGTAATGAAGCTGGCATCTGTAGTACTCAAGAAAACATTAAATAAAACCAGTTGAAGAACAGACATGGTGGCATGTCTCTCTAGTTCTATGTACTGGAGAAGGAGGAGCATCCATTCAGCACAGGAGCTTGAGGCCAGCCTGAGAAACATAGCAAGCTGTGGATGGGGGGATTGGAGAGAAAAACTGGGAAAGAGTAAGAGAAGGGGTGATATTGTCCACAAAGAAGCATACTCTTAGAGTTAAGAGTATGAAACTGTAAAACCTTTGTACATAACTTTATAGTAACAATTCAAACTTAAATTAGAAAAGGAAATATAACAAGCCCCATTTACAAAACAGCAACAACACCTGAATGCGCTAGGGAAGAAACAGGCACAGCCATCCAGCATCCCTATGAGGAATACCACTGTCTGTTAGGAGAAAGACCTGGGTAATAATCATGGATTATTGTTCAATAGAAAGTTACCATTATTAGTCAACAACCTATTTCCTCAAAATAAGCTACAACTTTTGTGAAAAGATGAGAGAAATATACCAACAAGCAGAAAAGGCAGCATAGTTGTTGGGCCTTCAAAGAGTTCTTACATGAGCAATAATATATTGAGCACATAACGTAAAGAAAGAACTTCAACAGTTTTTTTGTACTGAATAATAGTTTTAAAAAAATGACCTATAGAGTTTTAATTCAAATATTCATGTAGAGGTTTTTATAGTGAGAACTACCTTTTTCATGTGTGTAGCCATTAATATGTTGTGTGTGTGGTTGTGACTGTGTCTGTGTCTGTGACTTCCTGAAGCTTGAACTCAGAGCTGGATACTATCTTTGTCCTTCTCTCCTCAAAGCTAGTGCTCTACCACTTGAGCCAGAGGTCCACTTCTGACTATTTGGTGGGTAGTGAGTGATTAGAATTTCAAGCACCTTCCTGTCCCAGCTGGCCTTAAAAGCTGACCCTCAGTTCTCAGCCTCCTAGGTAGCCAGGTTTATATGAGTCAGCTACCAATGCCCAGTCTCTTTTGCACTTTTAAGTACTACTTTAAAATGCTGGGGATGAAACTCAGTAGTGGAGAGTGTGCTTTCCATGTGCCAGGTCTTCGGTTTGCTCTGAAGTACTAGAAAAAGTGCATAACACATTAGAAGTTTTCAAAAAGAAATTGAGGAAATTTAGAACTTAACAGGAATTCTCTGTCATATTTTGTTCCTTGCCTAAGAACTTTCCTTAAAGTCATTCACAGTGTTTCTCTATATTGTCTGGAATCAGAGTAATCTTTTACCGAATAGAGCCTATCACTAATGTTTGGTTAAAGATAGACTATTACATGCCAAGGAAAAGATAAAGGAATAAACGTAGTTGGAAATATAAACAGGGCTATCAACTCAAAGGAAAAGACAGTTGTTACAGGTGAATGATGTACAGAATCTGGGATATAGAAATCAATTTTTTTTCGCCAGTCTTGGTGCTTGAACTCAGGGCCTGGCAGTATCCTTGGGCTTTCTCAAGGCTAGGATTCTACCAATTGAGTCACAGTACCATTTCTGGCTTTTTCTGTATATGTGATAGTGAGGAATCGATCCCAGGGTTTCCTGAATGCTAGGCAAGCACTTTACCACTAAGCCACACCCCCAGCCTAGAAATCACTTAGGAAAAATAGTAATAGTATTTTTGGATGACCCCAGCCCCAACCCATTTGATTTAAAGAATTATAGAATGAGCTACAAACCTGGGAGGCCTCGGTAAAGTCCACCCCTCATTCCAGCTTCCACAAGGAGCATAATAGGTGGCTAGATGTGCAATTGAATGGTGACACTGTCACACTTATCATGCTTGATCCCGAGGGGTGGACTGACACTTAATGAAGAGCAAAGGACAACATCATTCCAACATCTCTTCAAAGCTCCCAACTTTATTTATAAACTGAGATTCAAAGGGCATTGACTTTGGAATTAACCCCTTCATGTATAGTTTCTGATTACATTAGTATTTGGCACATTATTTTGTCCTTTCATTTTTAATTTCTCTATAATAATAGAGGTTATGCTGTCTTGATGGAGTTCTAATGAAGATAAAGTTAGCAAATGCATGAAGAGCTTAAAATATTGACCCTGGGTCTTCTTTTCTGTGTTTCCTGTAGTTTGCCCTTTCCTCCTGTTTTACTTTTCCTCTCATTGTCTAGATCATTTGCTGTCAATTCCTCCTGGCTCCTTTGTTACTTTCAATGACTCTTCTGGGTAACAATTAGGATTTTTTATTCCTTCTAATTTACTGCCACTAGAGGGCGACGTAAGCCGCAGCGTTACTCCCCTGATCACACTGGAAAGTGGAAGATGGGACAGTATTCCCTGGGTCAATGAGTTACTCAAAACAGAAGAGACCTTAGAAACACTGCCAGAACTTCTTATTTTAAAAGCTGGAATGATAGACAGTTAAATACTAGCATGTAGTAAACTCATATGCTGAATTGAAAGTTATTTGTGTAACCACTTAAACATAATTTTTAAAAGTCTATTTAAAAATAAGCATGTAGGCCTGGCGCCCTGGCTCATGCCTAGAACCATTGGTACATAGGAGTGTGAGATCTGAGGATCATATAAGCTTTGGCAGGAAAGTCCCCGGACTCGTAAATCCAAGTAACCAGCCAAGAGCCAGAAAGAGTGCTGTGGCTCAAGTGGTAAAGGGCTAGCCATGAGCAAAGAAGCTTAGGAAAATCACCTTGGTATTGTGTTCAAGCCACAGGACTGGCATACGTATGCACACAGAAAGCAGGTAATAACGTTTTCTAAATCACTGTCTATTCTCTACAAATCTATACTTAAAAATAGATTTTATTTTCCCTCCCATGATGTGTTTGTTTTGAAAAAAAAGATATATAACTACAAAAGACTGTTTTTACAAAGATTAATTGTGAATATTATAAAATCAAAACGAAATTTACATAGTCATTGAAGTGGCAATACTTTAGGTGCATTCTTTTTTTTTTTTTTTTGCCGGTTATGGGCTTGAGATCAGGGCCTGAGCACTGTCCTTGGACTTTCTCAAGGTTAGAGCTCTACCACTTGAGCCTCAGCACCATTTCTGGCTTTTTTCTATGTATGTGTTACTGAGGAATCGAACTCGGGTCTTCGTGTATGCTAGGCAAGCACTCTACCACTAGCCAAACTCCCGGGCCTTCAGGTGCATTCTTATTTTTATCTTAACTGCCAACAAATTGAATGTTGTCGCACTTAATTCTCTGAGCTACTTTAAATATTCAATGACTTTAACATTAAACAACCATATGTTCTAAAGTATATAAACATACACAAAATGTATGTTTACCTATGAGTAACTACAAACCATGGAATAGCAATATTTTATAGGATCAAAAGTAGACATATCTATTGTAAACATTTCAAATCGACTTGTAGCACACGATTCAGAAAGAACCTTTATATTTATTAAATTCCCTTTTACACAGATTCTGTATGCTGGGAAGTTTTCTAAGGTTCCTGCTTCTCTTTGCTTCTTGCACTGTTGCCTCATTTGAGCAACGCTGCTGTGATTCCCCTGGGGACATCCCCACTCCACTGCAGACAGTTACACCTCTGCAGTGCTGCTGCTGTGACAGAGCTGTCTGTGCCCCAGCTACCCAAGAGACAATGGAACTGTTAGACCAGCACCCTAACATCTCAAAAGTTTGGGAAGGTTCCCCTGTTTTTTCATGTTCAAGTTACACCTTGAGAAAGGCCCATACAATGTTATTTAAGATGCTTAATGTTATTAAGACCTGTGTGTGTGTGTGTGTGTGTGTGTGTGTGTGTGTGTGTGTGTGTGTGTGTGCTGGTTCTGGGGCTTGAGCTTAGCATCTGGGAACTTTCCTTAAACTTTATGTGAAGGCTAGCATTCTACCACTTGACCCATATCTCCATGTCCAGCTTTGAGTGGTTTATGGGAGATAAAGTTTTCATGAACTTTGCTGGCTGGCTGGCTTTGAACCATGATCCTTCGAGCTCAGTCTACAGAGTAGCTAGGATTGCAGGTGTGCTCCATGGATTCCCAGCAACATAGTTGTGTGTGTGTGTGTGTGTGTCTGTGTGTGTGTGTGTCTGTGTGTGTGTGTGTGTGTACATAACCAGTGGTGAGGAACAGATGTTGGTCAATACAGTTTGGGGTGATAGTATTAAGTGAAAATGGTCAATAAAATTACAATGGTGGTACATGCACATCCTAGTGTTTGCAAGGTTGAGACACGAGGATCATCAACTTGAGACCAGCCTTGTGTATGTAGGGAATCCCTCACTTAGGAAACAAGTGACCCCCATCCACCCCACATACAGTCATTGCTACAAACACCAATTTTTCATCTCATTCCAAAAAAAAACTTCATCAGACCCAGGTTTCAGAGTTTCCTGGGAAATGGAAATTCCCCTGAGAAGTGAAAGAGAAGAGGAAGGAAGAGTGCAGACAGCATGAAGAAGTCCTAGGTCTCCAGGACCTGCATCCCCTCCTCTCTTGGCAAATGCCATCAAGTCATGTTAGCATTGTTCTGTCTCCTCTCAAGTCTCCTGATTCTTCTCATGTCCTCTTTCTCTGTGCAGGTTGTGGGGAAAGCATAGGGTGAAGTAGAGACTCCATAGGTGTTAGAGCCCTTGGCAGATCTAGATAGTGGTTCTGTTTTTGAATGGCCATCTTCTACGAAACTTCCCCTTCTGGAACCAGGAGGAAGTATTGGAAAGGTCGAGAGGCCATTGTGCCACCTAGCATTTGGGAAGGAGAGCAGTTATCTTAGGTATATGTATGTGGCTCTTTCTCTCTTTCATCTACTACACCTCCTTTATTTCCTCACTCATTCTGTCATTTATTCCACAAATGTATAATAAGTAAATAATACTCATAAAACACTGAGCTTTTTGTCCTCTATCCACTTAGGGTTAGGATATATAAAGCTGAAAAGACATTCCATTCAGAATTATTCTTCCTTCTTCCAGAACCTAACCCAAAACAGTTGTCTTCTAAGGGATACTGATAAGATTTCATTTATATTCACTTTATTCTAGTATGTGTAAGATTATTGTAACCATATGCCAAGCTTTTCCTTAACACTTTATAAAACTAACCTCTTATGAGCTAAGCTCTGCTGTTACCTACTAAATCTGGCTGCAGTGAGCTATGTACTTCTAGTATCTCTGCACTGAAAATAGGAAAAGCCAAACCAGGGTAGCAGCTTTGGCTCACACTTGTGTTCCTCACTACTCAGGAGGCTCAGATGTTGAGGATCATCATTCAAAATCATGGTGTCTGAGAGATTTCACCTTCAGAACAACCAGCAAAAGATGAGCTGGAAGCATAGTTCAAAGTGGTAGAGCACCCACATGTGAGGCCCTGAGATTAAACTGAAGTATGACAGAAAAGAAAAGAGAAACCTAAGGTACAGGGGTAAGGTACAGCACAGTTGAGAAGGCAGCATTCCTAGAAGCACTCTTCCTCCAGGGCCTGTTTTATAGTGAGTGTGCAAGCCTACATGTGAGGTATGGGGTAGAGGTGCTGCATTTCTTATGTGTTGTATTACTCACTGAGATTGCCTTTTCAATTTGGATTGACAATATTGTTCTTACTATCAGGAGTCAATTGTCATTAGGCTTATTCTGTTAGTACTGAATTTTATACATATCCATTAATAAAGCAAAAATACGATTGGTGAAATGGCTTTCCTCTATAATCCTAGCTACTCAGGAGGTAAGGTAGGGGATAAGGTGCAGCCTAGTTCTAGGCAAATTCAGGAGACCCTTACTCTGTGGAATTCCTTTAGTACGTGTACCCTAATGTTATTTGTGTTATTGTTCACAATAACCAAGGCATGGAATGAGTGTATCTGTTTATATATTTATATGTATATATGTATTAAACTATAATATACACACACACAAATCCATATATATAGCTTGTGTAACCACCAAAAATACACATGTACATTTATATTTCCTTTATGTCATAGAAATGGTACAATACATAAAAATGTATTAAGTTAGTTAAATATATGTATAATATGTATGCACACAAAGAATGAAATATTTTTATTGATAAACCCAAAGACATCTTGCCATTAACAATACTGTGGCTGAACCTGCAAGAGTATTTTTTAAACTTTTTTTCATATATTTTTTATTGTAATTAATAGAAGGGTTGCATTATATTCACCAGATAGAAGGTACATTACTTCACAAACATTGATACCCTTTCTCATGTTTAGGTCTCCATTTCCTTCCCCCCTGCAACCCCACTCCTTATCTTTTTTTTCCCTTCCCTAACAAATTTCAAATAACAAAATGAGCATATATAAAATATATCAAATAGCAAGATAAAATACTATAACAATATGAGATAACCAAGGGACAGCTAAAGAGATGAGAGATAACGTAGTACATAAAGGACAACAATCACTCAGTACATGGCTTTTGTTTCTATATCCTGGAGGTCCTTTCATTTAGCGTCATCCTATATGGTCTTCTATGTCTTGGTTTTGCTCTACTATAAATCTCTGCTAGGCGAGACCAAGGTTTCTACTGATTATGACAAATTAGGAAACCATTCAGCCTATGTTCCTTTGAGTCTGGCTTACTTCACTTACTTTTTCTAAGTCTTTCCATTTCCTTACAAATGGGGCGATGTCATTCTTTCTGACAGCAGCGTTGTACTGTTTCTTTGTATTATTTACCTAGAATTTATTATGAGGATCTTTCTTTAACAAGTTCTCTAGGTGCGGATTTGAAGATGCACTTGTTGTCCATTCACATATTTGCTCATTTATTTCTAATTCAGGCACTGTGCTCATTCCTGAGGATGTGAAACAGGACAAGGCTACTACATTCCCTTTTGGGGAGATTATGTGCCATTCTCTCTCCCCCTTCTTGCCAATGGAGAGAATCAGCTGATCAAATTTTGAGATTATTTTTGTTGATGTTGATGAGAATTTGTTAATTAGATATGAATGGAAGGAACGTTTTTGAGTATGTGTGGATGAACTCAGGTCCTATGTAGTGTCTCTGTTAATTTTTTCTGCTCAAGTCTAGAGCTTTATCACCTGAGCCATAGATCCACTGCTGGATATTTGGTGGTGATATTTGAATTTAAGAGTCTCATGGACTTTCGTTCCTCACCTGGCTTCAAACTGTGATCCTCAGATCTCAGTCAATTGAGGAGCTAGGATTCCAGGTGTTAGTCATCCGTGCCCAGTGCAGCAAGAACGTTGGCCAGTGTATGCAGTGCTGGGAGTTGACTTACAGAGAGGCCCTTGCATGTGCTGTGCTAGTTCCCTAATCACTGCATGCGATGGCCTGCCCAGGAGCAGTCTTAAAATTAAGGAAGAGCAAAACCTTTGTAGTCACCTATTTTTTATGAGTTTCAACACAGAGCACAGCACAGAGAGGCAGCCCATCCCACATAGACGTCTTCTGAAGTTCTGCTGCCTTTCCAGCTCTGGCATGGGTGCTTTCCTCTTGGACACAAAGACAAGTTGAACAATAGAGTGTTTATTTTTCTTACTTTTCTGAATTATTTTCTCTTTGTTGTACACTACTGGAGTCTAAACTATAGGATTTGTGCTTTCTAGGCAAGCACTGTACTTGTTGAACCAGGTCTCCAGTCCTTTAGTTTATATTTTCTTTTTGAGGTAGTCTCACTAACTTTGCCTCAGCTGACGTCAAACCATTGTCGCCCTGTGTGAATTTCTGATATGGGCATGCACCGCCCTGCTAGGCTGTTGAATTACTGTCAGAGGCACTCCCTCTATTGCCTCTGCATCTTTATATGTAAAACTTCTGTGCTGGAAAGGAAAATATAAGAGAAGACAAATGACTACACTTCCATGGCACTAAGCATGGTGTTTTAGCTTCTTCAATAGCTGACTTCTAACATTTAAAAGGTTGAACTACCTCAGTTTTGTTATCTTTTGGGGAGTTTATGCACAAGCTGAGTCAGGAGAGTCAAGTAAGTGAAAATATTCAGATATCAGGAGAGATTTCTAACTGAGGTATCATGCAGGAGAGAGCTTGGAATGATGTGATGTTGGTCTGACTTGGCTTTAGAGAGGACAGGACTCGGTTCTCAGTGGAGCAGGGGAGACCAAAGGCAGCTTTTCCACAGACATGTTGTGCCCCACTATCCCTGCTCCTTCACTGCCATTGGCACCACTGACAAAACGTCTGCCTGATGTACCATTTATGTCAGAAATCGTGGAGATGATTACAGTATAAAAGACAAAACATTGAGTTATTTTTTTCCTTAGCTCCATTTTAACATGGTTGGCACCTTCTCATAATGAAAACAAACTGTGTTTTTATTTAGTAATATTTGGCAAAACAATAAGCATGCTGCTTCTGAGAAGTGACCCCCTCTTTCTTTTTTTCTTTCAGCTGTCCCTGGATTTTGATCTCTGGGCATTGCGCTGCTGCTGGGCTACTTTGCCCATGGCTGGCACTGTACACTTGAGTCAGCTTTTTTACTGATTATTTTGAGATAGAGGCTCTCAGACTTTTCTGCCTGGCCTGGTTTCAGGACAGGTCTCATCCACATGCAGAGCTAGAGTTATAGGTTTGAGTCAATAGGAACTGGTTCACTTTTTCACATTCAGCCTATATCCTGTCCTGGTGGTTTGTACTTTGTTTCAACTTTGTGTCTTTCCCACGGCTGAACTCTTACTGCTTTGTACTAAGTCAGGACACTGCAGGGTGGGTCTATGACACAGGACAGAAGGCCACACGGCACAAGTAAGGAGACTGATGATTTAGTGGCATCTCAGGCCATGTGGAGATCTGAACAATCTTCCTGCTCACTTAAAAGTGCCTGTGGCCAAAGGTGAGGCTAAAGTGAGTAGAGCACTTGCTCACAAATGAGAATTCCTAAGTGCAGACCAGGATATTACCCTCCAAAAAGTACTTTGAATTAAAACCTATGAGTTGTTCCTGCATTTTGATGAAGGTCTCTACATAGCAGGCTTTTCATGAGCAACAAACAATATCCATTGACCCGAGTGTCTAGTCTCTATTTTATTCTGCCCTTAGTTTCTGGATGTTTGTTTAGAGTCCATGTGCTTAGTCCAGCTGTGGGAACATTTTATTTCTTACATTTTTAAGTTTTAATATTAATTTTATTGTGAAGGTGATGTACAGAGGGGTTACAATGACATAAGTCAGGTAATAAGGATATTTTCTTTAGAACAGTGTCACCCTTCCCTCATTCTCTCACAAACACTGGTAAGTGAGCAGGAGAATAGAGCTGTGTGAGGTGTATGAGGGTAATTCACCCCCCAGGAGTCCATGTACTTGTGCAAAGGTGTAGGGAGATATTGCATGTAATTATTATGAGAGTCATATAGAGAATGCATAGTCACCTATTTTTCTTCATCTTAAAATCTGAATTTCTTTCTTTTTTTTTGTTCATTGAGCTTTTTTTTTTTGCCAGTCCTATGGCGTGAACTCAGGTCGTGAGCTTGTGCTTTCTCAATGCTATTGCTGTATCGCCTGAGCCACAGCACCACTTCTGGCTTTTTCTATGAATGTGGTACCAGGGAATTGAACCCAGGGCTTCATGCTAGGCAAGTATTCTACCACTAGGCCATGCTCCTGGCCCTTCCCTTGGCTTTTTTTCCTCAAGGCTAGACCTTTATTATTTGAGCCACTGTTCCACTTTCTACTTTTTGGTTTAGTTAATTGGAGATAAGAAGGCCCCAGAGGTTTCTGCTTTGGGATAGCTTTGAACCATGATTTCCTGCTCTCAGTTTCCTGGGTATCTAGGATTACAGGTAGGAGCCACCCATATCAGGCTCACTGGAGTTTATTTAATGATGGAGTCACCCTCTGTCTTCCTGCCTTTACTTCCTTCCTACTTCAGCTGTGATTATAGAAATAAATCACCATATGGAATTTCAGTCTGTGTATCATTTTATTGTTATGATTTAATTTTATATTTCTTCCCTGTTCAGGTGCAGCTGGTATCTATTTGTGATTGGCTTTCCTGAAGACCTGAACCACAGTCTAATGACATGGACCAAGTGCTGCTGGAGGCTGAGGACTGCTGGAAGAATGGCACGAAGCAGGTAAGAACTTGCCCATGGAGGGTTCTAGTGGGCACCTGAGGATCCTTCACAAAGGTGACAGGTCAGGAGCCACAGCTTGGCACCTCAAAGGGAATTTCAAACTCCCATAACTGGTACATGAATTGCGTGTGAGAGGCATCTTCACAGAGAGCATCTGAGGTGTCCTTGCTCTTCCATCGATGTTCCAGGATCCTATGTAGTCCCTGTCCATAAAGACAAGGCACAGGGGAGCTTTAACCTCCGTGAATGAAACTGAAATCTCATATTCTAAAACTAATTCCACAATGTAGGCTTTAAAAAAATCTTGCTTGGATATTAGTTTTGAGTGTAAGTTTTGTGCTGAAAATGGCATGTGATTAGTTAACATAGATTAAATTAGCTGTTTGGATTAACATGAATACATTTTTAAAAATTCCTTAATTTATTGTGTTCTTCCACCTGCCATGTTACAGTTATTTTTAATTGTAATGTATAGAGAGGTTACAGTGATATTCGCCAGATAGTAGGTGCATTACTTCTCACACATTGGTACCCCCTCTCATGTTTTTGTCCCATTTCTCTCCCCCCAATCATCCCCTCCCAATCATCTTGTTTTCCCCCTTCCCTTTCCTCCTTCAAATAAACAAATGTGTATTCAAGATACAAGGTAATAAAGTCAGATACTGTAACAATATGAGATTTACCAGACGGCAACAAAGGAGAAGAGAAATGATACATCGCACAATATAAAGCTCTTGTTTCCATATCTTAGAGATCCTTTCATTTATCCTCATCCTATATGACCTTATGTATCTAGGTTTTGCGATGTTATAATCCTCTGATAGGAGAGTCCAAGGTTTGCACTAATTATTACAAATGAGGGAAACCATTGTGCCTGTGTTCTTTTGGGTCTGACTTACTTCACTTCATATGATTTTTTTCCAAGTATTTCTATTTTCTTACAAAGAGGCGATGTCATTTTTTTCTGATAGAAGCATAGAATTCCATTGTGTATTAGTAGCACATCTTCTTGATCCAGTCAAATACTTACGGGCATCTGGGTTGGTTCCATATCTTGGCTATGGTAAATAGTGCTGCAATGAACACCTTAGTGTTAGTGACTTTAGTATATCCTTGTTTCTGGATGATTGGGTAGATGCCAAGGAGTGAAATTGCTGGGTCATAGGGGAGCTCTATGTTTAGTCTTTTGAGGAACTGTCATACTGCTTTCCCTAGTGGTTGAGTGAGATTACACTCCCCCAACAGTGTAGTAGTGATTCCTCCTGGGCACATCCCCGCCAACATCTGTTGTTATTAGATTTCTTGATTATGGCCCTTTTAACTGGAGTGAGGTGGAATCTCAGATTGTTTTGCTTTGCATTTCTTTTATGGCCAGACATGTTGAGCATTTCTTCAGGTGTCTGTAGGCCATTGTTATTTTTTCTTCGGAGAAGTATCTCTTTAAGTCATTGGCCCATCTTTTAATGGGATGGTTGTTTCCCTGAAAATTAGCTTTGGAGGGATTCAATTTTTTTAGCTGTAGATATATTTTAGATATGAGGCCTTTGTCTGTTGTATTATTAGTGAAGATCTTATTCCACTCTGTAGGCTTTCTATTTAACTTGCTAGCTATGTCCTCTGGCATACCGAAGCTCTGCAGTTTTATGCGGACCCATTTCTGGGTCTTTATTAAGAAATTTTTGACCTGTGCCAAGGAGTCTTGTGGATCTTCTATTCCTTCTTGTAAAAATTTCAGAGTATGGGCTTTTATCTCAAGGTCTTTGATCCATTTGGAATTAATCCTGGTGCAGGGTGACATAGAAGGATTCAACTTTAGTTTTCTCAGGTGCTTAATCAGTGGTGATGACTACTTGTTGAAGAGTCTGTCTTTCTTCCATTCTATTTTTTGGCTCCCTTATCAAAGATTAGGTTAAATAATGGTAAGGTTTCGAACATAATCACAGGAACAGGAACAACCATTCCAGAAATTTTACCTGTGTTTAACTGTGGAGATAATGGAATAGAGATGTTCTCTGTTAGTACTGCTTGTTTAATATGGAGGTAACGCTCACTCCCACCTTCAGATCTGCCTTCACTTTTTGTAGATCTGAAGTTTGCACCACCATGTGCACACTTACATATTTACATATTTATGGCTTGAAGTTTATAAACATAGGGATGTTATAAAAATTATGAGTTCAATATTGAGTAAATTCATTCTGAATCATGACTAGTGAAAGGAGAAAGATGAAATACATTCAAGACAAAGTCATGCCTCATAGATAAAACAGGAACACCAGGAGTAGAGGCAGCACAGAGCTGCTTCTCATGTTGTGGGCAAGCTGGTCACTGAACAATCAGAGTGTGGGGGGTGTTGGAAGGTCTGCTCACATGGACTATTTAGTGAAAGGCAGTCTTGGAGGTGGCTGTTCCCTCAGAGAACTCTGATTTTAAGATCAACTAACTCTGCTGAATGAATTCAACCTCATTTCCTGGAGAAAATACTCCCAGGAGGAGAAATGACTCTGTGTTGGGAAGGAATTTGAATTTTTTTCATATGGTGTTATACGGCACGAGAAAATATGAATGTCTTGGATCTGCTTTTCATCTGAGGTTCACTAGCTGTCATCTCAGAAGTGGGAAAGTTTTCTAGGAAACTTAGGAAGCCTTAGAAAGTTTGCCTAATGACACAAAAAATGTGGGTCTTCTCATAGAATTTAGGGCTAGTGGTGCTCAAATCCAGCTGCACAGGAATTGAGTGTGGGTTAGCAATCTTGGTGAGCTTGTGCAGTTTCTTTCTGTATTATAATTCTCTTATCTCCCTTTCCTCATAGAACTTGAAGGCTGAAATGTAGTAAGACGTGAAGAAAACTCACATTTCAGCTTTAGGTTCACCATAACTCTCAATAATTTGCTGGCTTTGCTTTGTGGATGAAAATCTATTTAAGCAACTCTTGAGAAGTTCAGTTAGGAGAGACAGTAATCAGAGTTTTTCTACTTGAAGTACGTTTGGGAACCTTTCACTATTCTTCAAAACCAGCACCAAGGATCACTCTGAGTTCACTTAGAAAACCCCTAGTTTATTGCAGCTGTTTTTTCCTCACCAGAGGAGACCCTTCTCTCCCTGTGGTCCTTCATGGAAGTTGCCCTGCCAAAGAACAGCCAGTGTGTGGTCCCATGATGGAGAAAGAGAAATGGGGAAAGACTATGTCTCTTTCGTCAATGTTCACTAATTGTTTTTACCTTTGCCACAATTAACCAGTCCAGGAAAAAAAAGTATTGAACTGGCCAGGTGCTGGTGGCTCACTGTAATCATAACTGCTCAGGAGGCTAAGATCTGAGAATCATGGTTCAAAGCCATCCCAGGCAGGAAAGGCCATGAAATTCTTTTCTCTAATTAAGCACCAGAAAACTGGAAGTGGCCCTGTGGCTCAAGTGGTAGAGCACTAGTCTTGAGCTGACCACACCCAGTGTTAAACCCTACAACAATAAGAAAAAAAAATTCAACAGCATTGGGAAGTTGTCATACAAAGGGCCCTTGGCTGAGAATTTAGAATCATGATATTCTACATTATTTATTTCCGTCTGGGTGAAACCAGGAAATGGTTTGTTTTTCAGGTTTCTTATTTGTGAAATAGCTTCAGTTATAGTTTGGGTAGAGTGTTGTGAGAGTGAGATGTTATGAATTTACATATCTGGAACAGCACTTAGCACACAGAAATTAGTAGTAGTAGTTCATCATGTGAAGCAGTAAGCAAGTTCTAGTCACCTACCATTTCCTAGACTGCAGGATGCCACAGGCTCTGTTTGGCAGATTTCTAATATCTATCCTGGCAAAGTACCACTTAGGAAAAGTGTCATGGGGGTGCAATTTGTGCTAGTCACTTTTTCAATATGAGACAAAGACCAAAAGGAGGGAAAATGAGTTTTGAGGTAAACAAAGGAAGGGAGAGTTAATTTTGGCTGCAGGTTTCAGAAATTTCAGTCCATGGCTATGTAACTCCATATCTTCGAGAATTCTAGTGAGGCAAAGGACTCTGTTGGAAGGCACAGCTACTGGCACTGCCCAGTGCATTGTGGCTGAGAAAAGGGTTAAGGTAGTTGTTGAAATAAGAGGTAGCGGTAGGGATCAGAGAGAGAATAGAGAAGAGGAGAGAGAAAAGGAGAGAGAGGAAGGGAGATTGGAGGATGATACCCTCTTGAAAACATGCCCCAGTGACCTATTTCTCCATCTAGGTTCATTTATCTGTCATCTTGTCAAGGATTAATCAGCTAGTGATGCACAATTTAATAGCACCAACTGCTGAATGGCTAACATTCAGTGATAGTTTCATTATAAACATAAAATAACTTGACATCACTTTTCAAAACAATGTAAAATTTGATTTTGCGGCAAACAGGAATACTACTCATGGAGTGAGATGTTTATAAATATGAAGACTGCAGCTAGAGCTGAAGTAGAGCTGAATGCAGGGATTTTAGAACACGTATCTCTCTGGTCCATTGTTTGATGTTTGTCGACTCTTAGTTGTGATCATTGAAAAAAGTCTTAGGCTAAACATATTCACATTTTTAAAGTGCTGTGATGATTTAAAATTTTTAATACTTTTTTGCTCAATAATTTTTTAGCACATTTCACATTGTAGAGAAGATGAATTGCAAATGCTTTAAGGAAACGTTTTCTTACTGGCAGTGATTGATAGCTAATGGAAAATTTATCACAGATTGGGAAAGTCTTCATGACTCGCATGAAGAGATGTGGTGCTGAAGTATTTCTAATGGATTTTATCAGCATGCTTTCATAT
Source organism: Megascapheus bottae (assembly GCF_031878675.1). NCBI lineage: Eukaryota > Metazoa > Chordata > Mammalia > Rodentia > Geomyidae > Megascapheus > Megascapheus bottae. The sequence goes on from NC_143510.1 coordinate 8,014,550, forward strand.
TTCCAAAGATACAGGTTGCATTTGAAATCAAAAGGCTTTTTCTTTTTCCCACTTTCAAATCATATGACTTGGCAAAGCTCATTGCACCTAAGAGTCATTTACCAAAGCCTTTTAAGAGATAATATTCAACTCACACTTCTCATTGATAATTGTAGTCTAAGAGTTATGGGACTCTAAAATGGTGCTTTTTAATTGTAAAGTGAAATGTAGTTGTATTTTTGTCTTCCTTAGCTTGCAAATATATAGAGGAAGTGCTAATTAGTTATAATTTTTCTGTGATAATGATTAATTTGTTATACTTTAAAAACCCCATCCTTGTAATCTCAGCTACTCAGGAGGCAGAAATTGGGATGATTGAGTGTTAAAGCCAATTTAGGCAATGAGGTAACAAGTTTCAAACTCAAGAGAAAGCTGAGTAAGACAGAATTGGTTTATAATCTGAAATATTTGGAAGGTATAGGTAGTCCAAAACATGAGTGGCTGCCTGAAAAAATAAGTACATTTAAATAAATGATTAAATCTAAAATAAATAAAAATGAAACACGAAAATTTAAAAAATGTACCTGCCTATCAACTTTCAAGCTTTGAATTCAAATTTCAGCACTACTAAAAATAAAACAAGTAAATAAAATTTATCTTTGGGTAACATTTTTTCTTATATGCTGACATTACTTCATATTGTCAAATGTTGGTCTTCTGAAGGATGGGGAAATAAGTACAGTTGTCACATTCCAGTCCAACAAGTGTGGTTGAGTCCTAGAAATCCAGTTCCAGCACATGGTGAATGGTATAAGTACCCATGAGTAAAATGAATCTTGACCAGTGTCACTCGTTCCTTTGTTTTCCTTAATTCCCCACCTCATTCCTACCCTCACGTTATATAGTTCAATTTTTACATAATGTACATTGAATGTAATGACTGCTTTAGTCACCTTTTCTTCCTCTCTATGTGTCCCCCTCACTTTTCTCTCCCTCCAAACATGTTTCTCTTTCCTCATGTTTGTTTTGTGTTCAGAAGAATACTTTTATACTGTACTCGTAAGTAAAGAAAATTTAGTCCATTTGTTGTGTATTTGCATAAAATCCTGTATATGTTACCATACATATTTCTACTTTAGATCTAGATTACACATATGAGAGAAAACACGCATTGTTCCTCTCTGAGTCTGACTTACATCACTTACTAGAATATTTTCAAGACCTGTCTATTTCCTTACAAGTGACATATTCTTAATCCCCAGTGCCACAGCATGGGGAAGTGGATGTGCTGTGACATGACTGGACTGTAAAGGCTCTGCCTTCACCAACTCCCACATGCAACCAGCACTGGACTGGGTAAATCAGCCCTTTCTTGTCCTTGTGCTTTCGTCTTCCTCTCTTGTTCTGACCCTCCCTTCTTCCAAGGGATGAAGCAGCAGGAAGAACCCACAACAGTGGTTCCTCAGCCTCAGGATTCTCAGCCTCAAGAGCCACAGGATGTAGATGTGTCCCATGTGTGGTGTGAGCAACTTCAAGTGTACTAAGATGCTTGATAAAAACAGTAATGTGAATAATCTATGAAGCCTGACCTTTAGTGATGGTGGTTCAGATATACCACACGTATTTATGCAAATTTAGAATGACAACTATATGTATGAATATATCCATGGGTTAAATTCCTGAGATAGAAATGAAAGTTTAAAGTTCTCTCTGAGCAGAAGATAATGCTTTCAGGCCCTGAGAACAAGTCCCTAGTTCAAGCTCTAGTACTGCAAAAAAAGAAACACAACAAAAACACGCAAGCAAAGCACAATAAGCAAACCATTCCACCTAGGTATATACCAAAAAATCCTAGCCAAATGTGAAGCAGAAATAGAAGGAAGATGGTTTAATGCCAGCCTGAACAAAGAATTCACAGCACACAGCTAACTGAATAACCTGAGCAGAGAGAGCAAGGAGTGTCACACAATGAGAGAACACCTCCCTGGCCAGAATGAAGCCCAGAGTGGAAACCCCAGTACCATCAAGACAAAATATGGTCTTCCTTAGACATTGTCCTTGGATAGGTGGGTAGGTGTCACAGATAGATCTCTGCATAGGACAGAAGATATGGGGAGGCAGCTTCAAATCTGCGGACATCTGAATTGTGATGAAGAACTGAATATCAAGATGAGCCTTACATAGTAGGACTAAAGGCATGTGGAAAGACAGGAAGATGGTAATGGAACAACCATCAGCAACCCAGAGCTAACTTCAGAGGGCCAGGTCTAGGAAGGATGGAGCTGCCCTTGTGGTTGTCTTGGCAAGCTTACATTGACTTTAGCAAGTGTTTCTCCCTCTGACCACTAAGGTGAAGAAAGAGTTCTAAGGTAAAAGGGTAAAACGTGGGGAAAGCAGTCAGGTGCAGTGGGTCATGCCTGTGATCCTAGCTATTCAGGAGGCTGAGATCTGAGGATCAAGGTTCAATGCCAGCCCAGGCGAAAAAGAACTGAGACTCTTTTCTGCAATTAACCTCTAGAGAAAGGGAAGTAGGGCTTGACTCAAGGGTAGGCTGTAGCTTTGAGCTGAAGACCTCAAGGACAGTGACCAGGCTAAGTTGAAGTCCCATGACCCCCACCCAAAATGTGGAGAACACAGCCACAGGTCTACAACATAATGGTGTTTCCTCCCCTAATTCCCTGCTTTCTCACTCTGCTTCATATCAATCCTGTGAAAATTGTTTTTTTGAAAAGCTTCTGCATTATTCAGGTGGCTTTCCTGTTGACAGTTACATATCAGATGCATACATCCTTTTCTTGAACACTCTAAGCTTCCCTACTAGAAGCTCTTTGAATCTGAGTTACATACTCTTAATTAAGCCACATGGTTTTAAGGTTGTTAACCTAAGATTGGCCATTGGGAGCAGAGGGACCTGAATTCAGCCAATGGGAGCAGATGGGTGAGACTTTCTGATTTAGGGATGAAAAGGGAGCAGCCTGCCTGCTCTTTGCTTGTTTGACAGATCTTTAATAGCACACCCATCTGCAGAAGTAAGCTTTGCCTTAATGAGTTTCTTTGGACTAGATGTCTTTACTTCTATGCAATACTGCATCAGGCCAAGCTAATCCTGACAACACTCAAAGTCTACATCATCTTATAATGTTCTAGATGCCCAATCAACCTAGAAAATGCCAAAGGGAGTTTTGCAAAGGACTTCAAGACTCAACACTGTTTCACATGTGCATGCATGTACTCAAGATACAACCATGAGCCACAAAAGCGATTAGTGTTTTTCCTAGCATGCCCAAGCCCTGAGTTCCATTCCTTGGGACGACATACAGAGAAAAAAGTCAGAAGTAGTGTAATGGCACACATGGTACAGTGGAAACCTTGAGAAAGTGTGAAGATAATGCCAAGGCCCATACTTCAAACCCCAAGACAGGCAAAAACATAAGTTTACAGCAGAGAGACACCAATAGCTGTAAATAATACAACACCCAATCATTTGCTTATTTCCTCACGCAATAATTTGACATTCTGCTTTCTCTATTTTCTCCCACTTTATCTTGATATCTTACAGATATTCTGTATTGACATTTTTTTACTTCATTTTGTACATATACTTCAATGCTGGAGACACAAACTGAAGCTGGGTGCCAGTTGCTTAAAACTGCAATCCTGGCCGATCAAGAGGCTGAGATATGAGATACCATACCTCAGACAAACTGGGCATCCAAGTTCAACATACTTCTATGCAACTAACCATGGAAAAGCTGGAAGTGGACCTGTGGCTCAGGTGGCAGAGTGCCATTCTCCAGCAAACGACCTATGTATCAGCTTGAGGTTCTTAGTTCAAGACCAAGTACCACCACAAACACCTGAAGGCACAAGATTTGAAAGTCTTCCTCTGAATCAACCAAGGCATTGGCACCAACTTAAGCTTACCTTGTAGGAGTGTGAAAAAGGGTCTGCTCTCCTAATGGGTGGCCTTGGTGAAGAACAGTTATACAGCACTCTGGGTCCTGTGGTTTTAGCTGCAGAGCTTGGATCATTGCACTGAGTGGCTGCCAAAGAGAGAAACAGAGACCTGAGGGACAGACTGGCTGATAAAGGCTCAGACAGGTGATGAGTCTCACATTTTTGCTATGCATACAGTAGCAGGGGTTGAACCCCATTCTTCCTCCGATTTCTTCATACAGCATTCATGGCCGTGACAATGCAATCCCCTCTAGTCCAGCTTTCCTATTCATAGGCCAGTGCCCATTGCCTGTGGAGCTGGCCTCCCTCAAAGCTCTGTCAGTTCTGTCAGCTCCTGGAGCGTCTGCCAGGATGCTTGCTCACACCTGATACTCTACATCTTTCAGTCTTACTTTTTGCAAGTTTATTAGAAAAAGAATCTTGTAGGCTTTTCTCAGGTGGGTTCTTTTTCTGCCAATCCTAGGCTTCAACTCAGTGCTTGAGCACTGTCCTTGGGCTTTCTCAAGCTAGATTTCTGCCACATGAGCCACAGCATCTCTTCTGGCTTTTTTCCCTGTATGTGGTATTGAGGAATAGTAACCAGGTCTTTGTACATGCTAGGCAATCACTATACCACTAGGCCAAACTCTTGGGCCACTCAGGTAGTTTTGAGCCATTATTCTCCAGAGTTGCTAGGTTTAGAGAACTGAGCCACAGACACCACCAAGGTTATGTGGTTGTCAAAGAAGAGAAACATCCTCCCAGTGGTAACCTGGATCTGCCTTCCTGAATTGAAACATGGACTCCACATACATCAGCCAGAAGATGAAGTCCAGAACATTGGCCTTTCAGGAATCCAAGCAAAAAAAGACCATGGAACAGGAAATCTTGAGACAGGGAGAAGGCAAGCCCACGTGATGTCAAGCAGGCAAGCAATCGAGTGGTGGCTGTGCCAAGCTCGATGAGACTCAACATGTCACTCTGTGAGGTCACCCTCCTCAGACTTGGGAGTCAAGCTCACCTCTCCCTCCTCAGGCACAGCTCAGTCTTCTCTCTGTAGTGTAGTTCCTGCTTGCTGTGGACTGCAGACAGAGGCCCTGGGGTCCAGACTCCTGGCACTACCTCCTGGCCAAGTCACCTCTGTTCTGGTGTTTCTGTCTGATCCATGCCCACCAGGCCTGATGCTGCAAAGCCTTAGGGTATCATCTGCTAGTGTGTCCATGTCCACCTCTGGCTCCTTAGAGACTGCCAGGAGGATGACCTGCACATGCTCAGAGCACATACTAGCATTTCTGTACTGCGCATGCTCATGACATACAGTTCAGCGCTGACCTTTGCACATTAATGATTTCCACCTAACATGAAGTAACTTCTCCACATATCCTGCCTTCAACCTACCTCGTGTCTCCACCTGACCTGGGCAATGAGACACCTACACAGTGTCCTTGCTCTTTCAGATGATCATGGACTTTTAACACAATGGACAACAGTAAGCTGGGCTGGCCACTCATGGCCACAGGAGTCAATTTTCAAAAATTTTTTAACTGAATCTTTCTTTTATTGAGCCTGGGGAATCATATACATGTTTTTCTATTCACACTGTTAAGAATCATCCTTCTGATTTACCAAACCTGTCACTAATATAAAATACAAAGAATTCAAGTTTATATAGGAAAAAGTTGAATTTTTGGAACATTATTGATGATTTTTTCTTTCTGTTCCTGTTGCTTAGCATCAGCCATTCTCTCCTTCCTGCCTTTCCCCCGTCCTCTCCCTGGTCCTGAGTTGCTCAGTCCACCTGCCACTTATTCTGTGCCCTCCTTCATCTTCCTACAGATGTGAACTTGTTTGTGCCATGTATCAGGTCATGAATACAGAGCCCTCCACAAACCATGGCACAAGTTAAGAAGAGGCCCTCTGTACCTTGGGGTTACCTTCACTCTATATATTACTTTATGTACATATGAAGGGGTTCTTGGGGATTACAATCTGGTTCCTTTCTCCCAAGACTGTCCTCATGTGGTCACACTGCTCTTCCACTTGAACCACAGCACCACTTCCAGTTTTTCTGTCTATGTACTACCAAAGAATCAAACCCAGGGCTTCCTGCATGCTAGGCAAGCACTCTGCCACTAGGCTATACTCCAGCCCTGGATTCTGATTTCTGAGCCAATTTGTGGTTCTTTTTCTTTTGAATGGAGAATTGAGTCTATTGATGGTTAGGGTTATTACAGAGAGCTAAGTTGTATTTCCTAGCATTGTAGTTTTTACAACAGTAAAACCCAAAGCCTTTGTTTTCCTTCTTCTTGCTACATTTATCTTCTACTAAGTTCGGTCTGATGTGGTTCCCTTGATTATTTTGTTCAGATTTTATTCCTCCTTTTAGTATTTTTAGTACTGCTGTTTTCCTTTTAATGTCTTCTTTAGTGTTTGTTTATCTTGAAAGGTTTTAGTTTGGCCATTGATGCCTAGAGCAGTTTGGGTCAGCAGTTGTGATTTTCAGAGCTTGGATCCTACCTTTCCAGGCTCGCTTCACATTGAGAATTTGTGTGGAGAGGGCTGCAGTGATTCTGGTTTTTCCTCCATTTTTAATATAGCTCCTTGATTTTGCTGTGTTTAAAATCAGCCCCATGCTACGTTTGTCTAATATTTTTTACTATGTGTCTGGAAGTGTTTCTTCTGGGATCATGTCTACCAGGTGCTCTACATGCTTCTGTTATGTGGGTGAGATTTTCTCTCTTGAGTTTGGGGAAGTTTTCTTTGATAGTTATTGAATCAGTGTTGCATTCCTCTGTTGGGCACTCCTCTCCCTCATCAATTCCAATTGTATGTAGATTTGCTTTCCTTGGTTTGTCTACCGTTGAACTTCCCTTTGGTACATTCTGATTGTGTGTGTGTGTGTGTGTGTGTGTGTGTGTGTGTGTGTGTGTGTATGATTCCATTTCTATGACTTTCTGCTCCAGCTCCACTGTTTTATCCTCTACTCCAGAAATCCTATTTTTCATCTCACTTATTCTGTTTCCTATAGCTTCTATTGTGGTTTGCATTGTGGAAATAGAGCCATTTGTGATTCCTATATCAGTTTTGGAAGCACTAATTTTTTAATCTTCCTGGCGGGCTATCCCACCCTGCAGGGCACAGGTTGTGAGCAGAATAGGCTGGTGGTGGGGGCTTTCAAGTTTGGAGTCCACCTATTCTCACCTGTGCTCTCTGTCTGGGATCCGGTGATTTTGGAGTTTCCTGCTTTGGCTTCTGTTCTCTCCTAGTGTTCTATCAGCCTGGGGGGGTGGGGAGGCGTCTTTACAAATCTCTGCCTTTGTGGCAATTCTGATGCTTTGTTTTGTTTTGGCTGTTCTTGTTGGTTTGTAATTTTTTCAGCCCTGGTACTTGAACTCTGGTCCTGGGTGCAGCAGCCCTTAGCTCTTCAGCTCAAAGCAATTGCCCTACCCTTGAGCCACAGCCTCACTTCCAGTTTTCTGGAGGTTAATTGGAGATAAGAGTCTCAGGTCCTTTTGTGCCCGGCCTGGCTTTGAATTTGGATCCTCAAATCTCAGCCTCCTGAGTAGCTATGATTGTAGGTGTGAGCTAACACTCTCCGATGTCATGGGTTTTTTCAATTATTTCCTTTTTGTTTTTTGCTTTTTTAATGGTCCCAGGGCTTGAAATTGGGCCTGGGCACTCAACTTTACCTTCTCAAGGCTAGCATTCTACCACTTGAGCCAAAGAACCTCTTACAGCTTTTTTTGTGTATGTGGTTCCAGGTAATTGTATGTTCATTGCTGTCAGTCTCTTGGGGGAACTATTTGTTGGGACCCAAAGGCTCTGAGATCTAGGCATTGCGGTTCAAAGGCAGCTCAGCACAAATGTCCTTGAGATTCTTATCTCCAATTAACCACAAGAAAATGGCAAGTGCTGCTGTGGCTCAAAGTAGTATAGTGCTACCTTGAGCTGAAGAGCTCAGGTCCAGTGCCCAAACCCGGAATTCAACCCCCACGACCAACCTAAAAAAAAAAAATAAGCCAGCCGGGAAGAGTGACTCATGCCTGTAATCATAGCTATTCAGATGGCTGAAATCTGAGGACCAAGGTTCAAAGGTAATCTGGGCCCTAAAATGTCCGTGAGATTCTTATCTCCAATTACACACCAGAAAAGCAGAAGTGGTGCTGTGGCTCAAGATGTAGCAGGATAGCCTTGAGCTGAAGAGCTCAGGGATAGCACCCAGGCCCACAAGAGACCCCCCACAAAAAAAATAAATCAGATAATGAAAAAGCCACTCATGGATGACCTCGGTAAGCTGGATGCCAAAGGACAGGAACCCCACAAGGGAAACGAGTCCCAAGATATTCCAGAACTCTGTGGTCTATCTGACACAGCTTGTGGATGCCAGACACACCATCCAAGTCCCTCAGGAGACCCCAGAATAGGCTTCTTGTTCTTTTGTTTTGATTTTGGCCAGTCCTGTTGCTGGCACTCAGGCCAAGGCAAGTCCCTGGGCTTCTTTTGCTCAAGGTTAGTATTCTTACCACTAGAGGCACAGTGCCACTTCTGGACTTTTCTGATCATATGGTACTGAGGAATTGAATCCAGGGCATGTTAGCTAAGCACTTTAACACTAAGACACATTTCCAGCACCAGAATAAGTTTTGTCTCTGCTTTCTGTTTTTCTGTCATTTTGTATTTACTAGGGATCTATTCAGTTGGAACAGTTGGGAAAGGAGAGCTAATATGTTCAAGAAACCCCAATCAGGGCTCAGTGATTAGTGATGACAGGATTTTTAGGGTACAAAAGAGATCTGGTGTTTACCAGATCTCCAAGCAGGATTTTTTTGTGTGTGTTTTTGTTTGTTTGGTCTGTTTTAGCAACATGGAACCTTGTTTTCTGTGTCTGTGTCTGGTGAAAATCAGAGTTCTAGAAATAGGCTAAATCCACAAGTCGTAGGCTGTGGCCCCTTCCTGTGGCAACACTTGGAGATGGGGCCACCACAGCCTTGGTTGGGACATCTAAACCATCCTGGCAGTATAAAAATTGTAATGAGCTCCTGGATAACATTGGTAATACACAGTTTACCAGCTGGGCTAAGAGATGGTTTCCCTTCTCACTCAAAGGTGTTCAAAGGTCAATTGGTATGTTCATGACCTTGCCGCCAAGCAAAAAATTGGTCTGGGCATGGGAAGGTGATCTGTTATGTGGTTGACAAATTTTGTCCTAAATGTTGGCTATCCATAAGAGTAATATTGGCAAATGTATCTCTTGCCTCTAAAATTCCAGAAACTGTATGGTTGATACTCATTTTTGTCCACTTGAATATCCTTGTGCACAAGTATGTATGTGTATGAATAAGCATGTTCAGATAAATATTTAATGGTATTTTAATGAAGTGGCTGTAAAGCACGTGCTCACAAGCGATGATTCCCAAGTCCACACATGATTTTACCCCCAAATGTCCTCTGAACTGAAATTTATCCATTGTTCCTGCTGTTGTGACCACCACCACTGCCAGGTAACAGACTTCTCATAACTAGGAAACACCAGGTTGTTGGCAAAGCCATTCAGTATCTATCCACCTGAGAAGACGCTGGTCTCTATTCTGTTCTTCCTTTAGTTTCTGAATGCAGTCGTGGAATTTATCTGCCAAGGCCACCTGTGGAACATTTATTTCATATCTTTTTCTTTGGTGGAGAGTGGCTGGTTGTGAGATTTGAACTCAAGGCCTGGGCACTATCTGTGAGTTCTTTTGCTCAAGGCTAGCCCTCTACCACTTGGACCACAGCACAACTTCCAGACATTTCTGAGTTATTGAAGATGAGAGTCTCATGGACTTTTCTTCTCGGGCTGACTTTCTGAACTGTGATCCTCACTTCTCTCAGTCTCCTGAGTAGGTAGGATTACAGGCATGAGCCACCAGAACCTGGCTAGGGATATATTATATATAATCATTACCGAGATTTCAAGGAGAGATTAAATATCCATCCACGTTTCTTCATATTGAAGTCTGAATGCCTTTCTAAAACTTTGGTTGTAAAGGTGATATACAGAGAGTTTATAGTTCACTCTGTTGAGAGCATAGCTAGTGTGCAGTAGTAAACAAGATGGGACAATTTACACAAAGAATCACCAAGACCACTTGCCGGGGCCAACCGGCAGCAAACCAGGGTTCGCAGATTGGGATTCCTGAAATAGGGGGCAAGGACTAGGAAAAAATAGAAGAGAGACAAACAGATGGGGTTCAGGAGGGCTACAGCCCAAATCAGGAGCCACAGCTTAAGAAGCCTGTAGCCCAAGACCGTAGCCCAGTTTATTTCCAGTTCTCAATCTTAAATACACTTCTTTAAACTAGGGAACTGCCAGGGGCTACATTTGTACAAACAGTATCAAGTCTGAAATAGGTTGAATGAGAAGCTATCAAGTCCCAAACAGGTTAAATGAGAAGCTATTGACACAGCCCAAAATCATGATAAGAGCTTACTTCCTTGTGTACTCAATTGTGGGGGTCCAAGGTCACTGACCCCACAGTCAGTCCCCAACATCTCCCCCGTCTTTATTTTAAAAGAAACACAAGTGCAATTTTTTACTCTTTTCTATACCCCTAATCTATCCTGTCACATTTTCCAAAAATGACTTTGGTCCCTTGGTCTAACGGGGATTGATGGGCGGAGATTCAACTTCTGTGACTTCTTCAAGCTGACTCAGGGGTGTTGTCTCTGTGCTTGACCAGGGACCTTAAGAAGCCTAGCCTGTTTTATCAAGGGGTTGCAAGGATTAGATATTAGGAACAATAATTTACTCCAAACTAGAGATCATATTTCACATTTAACAACTGCACAAACCATCTTTGGCTACAATAGTGTAGCTTACATAGCACCCATTTGCAAAGGCTTTTTCTTGATTGTCTGGGGAACTAAATTTCTGCAACCTTAACAATGCTTCAGTTGTCAGATCTAAACATATTAATAGAGACACAAGCCTCAGATCCACAAACTTTTCCTGAATTTGTGGCTGGTGTCAAAAATAAAAAATAAAAATTTCGCTCAATTAGGACTTTAAACTACCCACTATCACAGAAGATAGACAAGTTCCTGCCCAGTTATGAAAGGCACGGGCATTAGTAAGGCATGCTTATAAACTATTCTATGACCTCCCGGCTCTGATTAATATTGAATGGCCAAGCACGAGTGACTCTAGGATCTGACACCATCTCTGCCATCCACGCAGAGGCTTTCTGCATCTGGATACTTCATTGTCCCAGTAGTGTCTCTCCACACAGGGATAAACATCCCATGGGCAATTCACTTGCTTGGTTGCTGGACTTGAACTCGGGGTCTGGGTACTGTCCCTCAGCTCTCCAGCTCAAGGCTAGCACTCTGCCACTTTGAGCTCCAAAGCAACTCTGCCTCAATTAGCACTCTGCTGCCAGATTAGACACCACAGTCTCACAGGGACTTTGCTTTGCCCGGGGTTGGCTCAGAACTGCAGTTTTCAGATCAGTGAGTCCTACAAAAGGCCACGTTACTCCAATTAAAGCAACAAGGTGGTCAACACAGAAATAGTCTCTAAGCATGAGCTTACCTAGAACCTGGTAAAAGCCAAAGTTACATCTGAATAAGGATTGCTGTTCTTCTCCATGGGCAGCTGGAAGTTACTTTGGTAGTCCTGATTTTCCTTTTTTCTCTTTCTTAAAACATTTAAGACAACTTCACTTTCAAATATTATTCAGAAACCCATTTCTAATGTTCTTTAAAACGTTTACACTTTTTAACTTAAACACTTAACATTTTAGTCTTCTTTTGCATTTGAAAAACCTTTAAGGGCTCAAGGCACTCCCTTTACTCCAGGTCTCCTTGGGCTCAAGGAACGCCCTTTGCCCTCTTGCCCCTTCTGAAGAGGCATATAAGTCCCTGTTCGGGCGCCAGATGCCGGGGCCAACTGGCAGCAAACCAGGGTTCGCAGATTGGGATTCCTGAAATAGGGGGCAAGGACTAGGAAAAAATAGAAGAGAGACAAACAGATGGGGTTCAGGAGGGCTACAGCCCAAATCAGGAGCCACAGCTTAAGAAGCCTGTAGCCCAAGACCGTAGCCCAGTTTATTTCCAGTTCTCAATCTTAAATACACTTCTTTAAACTAGGGAACTGCCAGGGGCTACATTTGTACAAACAGTATCAAGTCTGAAATAGGTTGAATGAGAAGCTATCAAGTCCCAAACAGGTTAAATGAGAAGCTATTGACACAGCCCAAAATCATGATAAGAGGTTACTTCCTTGTGTACTCAATTGTGGGGGTCCAAGGTCACTGACTCCACAGTCACGGTCACTGACCCCACAGTCAGTCCCCAACAACCACTGAGGCCTTAAGATATGGAAATGAGCCCCCCGTATGTGATGGTTCAAAGTGGACAGTTGGGGGCTGGGTTTTGCGAATGAACTAGGTACTTGGCAGGTCATGCCTAGAAGATGAACACAGAAAACAAAATAGAGCAACCTGAAACCCATTTGCTAGTCTTCTGTGGCAGGCAGGGTCACATACTATTCTCTGTCCAACAAAGCAAGCCACATGGATCCTGCTGAGCCGCCAAAAGCCATTACTCAGTCAACCAGACCCAGGGACTCACAGACCCATGTGTGACTTGACCTCAGACCCAGGGACCTAACAAGTGACCAGCCTTGAGGCAGAGAGATAGGATGAGTTGGAAGAGAATTGTATTAGGTGTGTAAGTGCTACATCTAATAGATGGTAATGGGATTGCAGTGTTTGTGCAAATAAATAACTTTAGGCACCCCAATTACAATACTTGCTATGCTGAGTGAGTTAGGTGGGTAACGTCTGTCATCTAGTGGATGGTAATGAAATAGCAGTGCTTGTGAAATTAAATATCTCAATTATCCATGAGTATTGTGCTTGCTACAAGCCCCTCCCTTATTTTCGCCCAGATTTTTCCCTTCCTTCCCCCTTTCTCCCTCCAGTTGATTAGTTCATTTCCTGCATAGTGTCCAGTGAGCATAACTGCTGAGTTAGTTTACCCTTTTTCCCATGGTTTCTGTGTTGCTCCTTCCTTCCTCAAATCACATAAACTTACATCCAAGATAAAGGGTACCAGCTGCGCCCTAAGTTCATGTCTATAATCCTAACTACTCTGGAGGCTAAAATATGAATATCCCAGTTCAAAATCAACCCAGGCATGAAAGTCCGTGAAACTCTTATCTCCAAATAAACCAAAAAACCAGAAGTGGTGCTGTGGCTCAAGGGATAGAGCGATATCCTTTATGTAAAGAGCTCAGTGACAGCATCCAGACCTAGAGTTCAAGCCCTACAATTGACAAAATAAATACATAAAAAAGATCAAGGGTACAGAAATAAAAAACAGTTGACACATAGGGAAAAATAGGGTGGGGAAACCTGCTAACAGTACAATAAAATTTACAAAACACTTTCTTGTTTCATTTCTTAAAGTTCATATAGCTTTTGAACCCTTGTGATGAAATCTGAATAATTGAGTTACGTTTTTGTGGATCCAGCGGCCTGAAATCAGGGGCTGGCTGCTAACCCTGAACATTTCTGGTCAAGATTAACCCTCTGTCACTTTGACTACAGCTCCAGTTCTCTGTTTTGGTGGTTAATTGGAGATTGGGCCTCATAGAAATCCTGCTTCACCTGGCTTCCAAACAGGATCCTCAGATCTCAGCCTCCTGAGTAGTTGAAATGACAAGCATAAGTCACCAACTCCAGGTGTCAGTTTCATTCTTAAGCAGAAGCCTAGTGTATTTTACATAGCGTGTTTGTACATCAGAGTGGCTTTAAATTGGATTCTATTCCCTATAGATAAGGAACATCTATTCTTAGTTTTTTGACTTGAAGTCAATCATTTGAAAACCATTACCTGATCCCGCACACTCCAGTGAACCTGAATTGCTCTAAATCCTTAGATTTTTTTAATATAAAATGCCTAAGGTTTTATTAGAAAAATGATTTTCATGCAAGAAAACATAAATCTCTCAGAGCCTGTAAGAGCTTTAGGACTTCCTGGGTACCTGTGCAGAGCTTTAGGGAAAGAATTCTAGTAGTGTCATCCCACATAAGATTCATCCTCTGCAACTTGGGTTGAACTCTGCTGCATCCCACAAGACCTCCACATGAGTTCTTCTCACACTCAGCACGTTCTTCAGCTGATTGTGTTCAAGATGATGAAAACATTCACAGAAACATTTCATTCCCTTCATAGAGCGATGGGTATGTGGAGGGGGCCACAGCCTAGAGTTCCAGGAGCAATCAGAGGTCAGAGGCAACAAGGGGCAGCAGGAGAAGGGCAGGACATGTGGGTGGAATGGAGGACACACGCAGGAGTGGCATGAGAGAAGTGTCCTCTGAAAACAGGCTGCCTTGGGGAGGGGAGGGAGTGTGTCAGGGCAGTGACACCCAATATTCTGGGCTACTCAGGATTAAGTAGTTGCTAGAAGATTGAGGAAGGACTTGAAAGGTGCTGGAAAAAGTAGACATTGTCTGAAACATGAAAACTTCTGTTGGTGTGATCAATGATATTGTGAGAAATGGCCATTCCTGGCAATGGGTAATAGAACAAAATCTGTCGTAGTGAAGGTGATAATTTGCCAACTGTGCTTGAAAACCATGAAGGCCAGAAGCCAACCGATCATTATCATTTCCTCTTCCAAGAATGTTGGAGAGGAGCTTACAAACAGAAATGAAACTGCCAGAAGTGTGTGTGTGTGTGTGTGTGTGTGTGTGTGTGTGTGTGTGTACATGTGTGTGTCTTGCTCTGTGGAAATCTGAAATACTTCCTGAGAAGTTGGACATGTGTTCTAAATGCTGTATCATCCCCAAACAATGCAGAAATGAGCTCCAATGGGATGGATTTAGGTCGGAGTTTGGGGAGGTGATCAGGTAATGAAACCTCAATAATGGGATTTGCACCCTGGTAGAAGAGCTCCAGGAAGCTGCTTCCCTCCTTCCCTATGGAGAGCACACTGAGGACATGCCATCTGAGATACAGGGCTTTGTGCATGCTAGCCAAGTAGTCTACCTCTAGGCCATACTAATGGCCCATGTGCTGCCCATTTTCCTATTATCCTGCCACAAGTCCAGAGGATTGGACCAGGCCAGGCTAACAGTAGTCATTCTTGAATTTTTTTTTCCTACTACAGGTAGGGAGGACCATGAACATAAAGATACTATTCCAACTGCCTCTGCATTCAAGGTGCATTCATGAGTAAACCATACAGCCACAATGATAAGTAAAAGAATTAAAATACCTAACGTATCTGTTAGTGTATGTTCACTGATTTTAAATAGTTCCGATAAAAGTTGTGGGGTGTTTTTTTTTTTTAATAAAAGATGACAAACGTGGACTGAGAATATGGCTTAGTGGTAGAGTGCTTGCCGAGCCTGCAGGAAGCCCTGAGTTTGATTCCTCAATACTACATAAACAGAAAAAGCCAGAGGTGGTACAGTGGATCAAGTGGTAGTTGGGCTAGTGGTAGAGCTCCAGCCTTGAGCACACAGAGGCTCAGGAACAGAGCCCAGGCTCCAGTTCAGGCCCACACATGGAAAAAATAACAAAGGGGTGAGATACTTATGATAAAGTCACACTAGTGGTACATCAGGGAAAGGAAAGAGGTACATTCTTGAAGCATGAGCTTTTCTTTTGCTTCCAGTACTTGCTTTCCTTGACCTGTTATGGCAGAAAGTAACTTGAGTGTTTATTCTGTTTCTCTTCATTTTGTACTGCATTTTGCTTTGTATGTTAGCTTACAGAAAACAAAAGCTATCATCACAGTCATAATTAACTTCATTAGTCTACTTCTTTCTGTTCATCATGGGCAACTGGTGTTGATATGTATGTTGCTATGAACAAAGCTCCTAGATTTATTCTCGTGTGGAAAAAGTATCTGGATACATTGCAATATCCTAGATTGTTTAGAATCTCAGATTCTGGGTGAAAGGAGACCTTCCAACTTTCTTCCTGGTGTCATTTGGAAATATATCAAAAGTCCTTATCATTCAAAATGTTCTTTCCATGGCTTGCTAAGATCAACGCCATTTTTTGTGATGGTGCACAACTCTGATCCTAGCCATGTGGGAGCCTGTAGGAGGACAGCTGCAGAGAGGAGGGTAGAACAAAGGGAGAAAATGATAGCCCCAACCCTAAAAATAGCAAGTTAGTGAGGACTGAAAGTGTGACCTAAGAAGTAGAATGCCTGTCTATCAAGTGATGAAGCCCAGACTCCAAATCCCAGGACTGCAATACATACACACACACACACACACACACACACACACACACACACAAACGTACACGAGATTAATGCCACCCTCACATCACAAGAGGTCTTAAGTTCCTTCTTTAGGTACAAATAGCCAAGGATCCCAAGTAACTAATAAAGCCAAGTATAACCACAGAACAATATACACCTTTAATGATTCATCTCTTTCCACCTTGAAACCTCAGGGATTTGTATGCACATGAAGCACCCAGGGCCCTTTAACATGTCTCCACCCCAATCACAGTTGTAGTTGAGGGGAGGAGCTGATCAATGCTTTATACTGCTGCGTTCACTTTCAGACTCTGAAAAGATACTTCCCTTAGGAAGCTCACTTTGGGCAGTGGATAAAGCACAGTACTAGATGATTTGTGAGGCACTATACTGTCCCCAGCAAGATAACTTTTGCTTTAACGTTTGGGTGTTTGCATTTTAGTAATTTTTATTGTAAAGGTGATGTACAGAGGAGTTACAGCTACATAGATCAGGGAATGAATATATTTCTTTTTTGAACAGTGTCACTGCTTCTTAGTTTTCTCCCAATATTTTCCCTCATGATCCCCATCTACGACCAGTTGTTCATTTTCAATAAAGCAAGCTTTGTGCTAGATTTTAACAGAAAAAGGTTCAAGGATATCACCCAAGCACTAAGTCAAGCCCAAGGTTGGGAAAAAAATTATTACACACAGGCCCGGGCCTGGGCCCGGGCCCGGGCCAGGGAGGAATTTGAGGGGTTCCGCATTAGCATGGCCACTTGGGATGGGTGGAGGCTTTTGGCGTGCCCTTCATTGAAGCAGCAGGGGCCAGGCTGGGTGAGGGAATTGGGAAGCAATGGCAGCCCTGGAAATTGCTGGTCCATTCCCGAGGGAATAACAAGGAGCCTAGTCGTCAGGATGAGATGGAGGTGGACTATGCAGAGGGGAGCGGTTCGGGAGACAAGGACACAGCTCGTCGGTCTCCAAGGATGGAAACACCTCAGAAATGCATGGTGAAGACTGTGAAAGAAGAATGGAATGCTTAGATGAAATATTCAATCTTGAGAAACAGTTTACAGATCTGAATGATCAACTTCATAAAGAACGATTAAGACAGGTGGATGCAAAACTACAAGAAGTCATAGCTGGACAAGCACCAGAATATTTGGAACCAATGGCAACTTTACAAGAAAATATGCAAATTCGTACAAAGGTAGCAGGAATCTACAGAGAGCTCTGCTTGGAATCTGTAAAGAACAAGTATGAATGTGAAATTCAAGCTTCTCGCCAGCATTGTGAGGGTGAAAAGCTTTTGCTGTATGATACAGCTCAAAGTGAGCTGGAGGAGAAAATCAGAAGGCTTGAGGAGGACAGGCACAGCATTGACATCACCTCAGAGCTGTGGAATGATGAACCTCAGTCACGGAAAAGGAGGAAGGACCCCTGCAGTCCTGATAAGAAGAAGCCAGTTGTGGTTTCAGGTCCATATATACTTTACATGCTGCAAGGTCTTGATATTGGTGAAGACTGGACGACAATGAGAAAGGCAATGGCTACACTGGGTCCACATAGAGTGAAAACAGAATTGCCTGTGAAGCTGGAAAAGCATCTGCACAGTGCCAGGTCCAAAGAGGGGAGACTCTTATTATGACAGCGAGTGGTATATATGTGGACAAATAATCTGCATTGATAAGAAAGATGAATGTCCTACAAATGCTGTAATTACAATTAACCATGATGAAGTTTGGTTTAAGAGGCCTGATGGAAGCAAATCTAAGCTTTACATTTCACAGCTACAGAAAGGAAAATATTCAATTAAGCATTTGTAATTGTGATTTAAGTGTTATCTAAATCTACCTTATTAGTGTTACCAAGTGTGATGTGCCATGGGTGTTAAAAATGTATTCAGTAACTTAATATTCTATCCAATTATTAGAGAATATGTAGTTCTAGGTAGTACTCTTAGGTAGACCTCATATTTACATAAGTAAAAACACAGCTATAAAAATTTAATCATGATTGTTACATTTATTTGGCTTTTAAGTCCAGTGACCAGGAGGTATATATGTAGGCATTTCTTACTGATTTTTTTCTTTTTAAAGAAATTATATGAATTGTCTCATCTGTATGGAACCATGGGTAGGTTGATCTGTATTTTTAAAAAGCATTGCATATCTTTGTAAATAAGATAGATAAATGTTTCCCATATATGATTCGTACTAGTACATTAGTTTAAATCAGAATGAAATTTAAGCATATATATGTGAAAGTGTATACATGTCATCAGCTTATTTAGAACTGATGGCCTGAACCTTAAAATCTTGTTTGACCCAAATGAAACGAGTAGGTTGGAAAGGAAAAAGGAGCACTTTTGTAGAGTAGCTTTCCTTATCCTCTTCCTTGATTCTATGGTGGTGTCCTGTTTTTACAAAGTATGCTTAGTGTTAATTAGTAAGGTATGTGTCAAATGTTACAATGTTTCTACCTGTATTCCTGCAATCCCTTAGAGGGCAGGTGTTTGTGCCTGCATTTATGATGCACTATGTGTGTGGTGAACAGTGATGGCAGTATTGTGGTCTTGCTGGGCTTGTCTCAGCTTTTGAAACAGATATGTAGTAGTATTTTTCAGAGTTAAGCTAAGTCCTTATTCTAATTTTATTCCTAGGGCCAAAATAGCAGGAATGATTTCTCTAAATCTTTCCCAGAATAACACTTTTTTGTTTGGTGTTTTCATACGTTATGGCCATGTGGTACAATTTAGACAGTGTTGGCCTTTCTCCCCTTAGCTCCATTCATGATGAACTCCCAAAGCCTAAGGAACAGTGCAAAGGACTGAAGCCCTTCATACAGCAGGCTGTGTGCATGGTTAGGGTACAACCAAATCAAGGATTCCTGGTGGTCTTGTGCACTTTAATCTGCTATAGTTAGACTGAAGGGACAAGGAAGAAATGAACTTAGTAAAGCAGGCTGGCTGCATGATTCCGTTGTTTTTTCTTACTATTTTACCTCTGCAGACCATCCTGTGCAGATTACCACTTGACAGTTGCCAAATTTTCACATGCTGACTTCTGAAATTCACTATCAGCAGTTAGGCTACATTGCTGTGTTTCACAGTAACCTTAGCAACTGTACATAATGTCACAATCCAATGGTATTTGACAGTATTTATATATACGTTTGAGAAGCATTTTAATGGGATTTGTATTTTTAAATTTAGTATGTAATAAAAAGATGTGTTTGAGTGAAAAATTATTATATATACATATATATATACTATTATCTGTTATAGAAGCCAGGAGTTCAGCCTAGCATGCACAAAGACCTGGGTTCAATACCTAGGTACCACATAAATAGAAAAGGCTGGAAGTCCTCCTCTTTAATATAGTATTAAAATTCATATCCAGAAGGAAAGGAACGATCATAAAGAAGATCCAAATAGGGAAAGAGGAAGTGAAACTTTCCCTGTTTGCAGATGACATGATTTTGTATTTCAAGAACCCTATAGACTCCACTCCCAAGTTGCTTGAGCTGAATCGAAAGTTTGGCAAAGTAGCAGGGTATAAAATTGACCCTCAACGGGAGTTTGGCTAATGGTAGACTGCTTGCCTAGCATGCACCAAGACCCGGGTGTGATTCCTCGGTACCACATACATAGAAAAAAGCCAGAAGTGATGCTGTGGCTCTAGTGGTAGAGCTATAGCCTGGAGAAATCCAAGAATAGTACTCAGGCCTTGATTTCGAGACCCAGGACTGGCAAAAAATCAACTGATTCCATGTATGCCAACAACTAAAAGAGTGAAGCAGAAATCAGGAAGGCAATTTCTCTTGCAAAAACCTCAAAGAAAATAAAGTACTTAGGAATTAAGAAAGTATGGGACCTTTATGATGAGAACTTTAAAAATTGAAAAAGCAAATTAAAGCAGAAATGAGGAATTGGAGAAAAAAGAAGAAATTTGAGGAGTAAGTTTAATCTCAGTAGACACAAGTGAAAAAAGACTATACAATAAGTGTGAAAAAAAGTTAGTTGTACTTGTTAGATAATACCCAGAATTTATTTGTATTTGGATATTTGAAATTTGATAGGGAAGGGGGAAAAACCAAGACGGGTGGGGAGTTTGGGGGGGAGGGAAATGGGTACCAAGACATGTAAAAGGGTATCAATGTATGTGAATTAATGCACCTTCTATCTGGCAAATATTATGTAACCCTTTTACTAATTACAATAAAAAAATTAAAATAAAAGACATACTATAAGTGTGAAATAAAGTTAGTTGTACTTGTTAGATAATACCAAGACTTCGTCAGAAACCACACAGACATAACAGGTACAAAGAACAAAGGAAAGTTCATTGCCAGCCAAAGGACCCAGCAAGAACCCTTCTCACACACTCCTGAGAAGAAGCGCTATTGTCTGTGGTAACCTATATACCCGGTGGGGTTTAGGGGGCAGAGAGAAGGTGGAGATCCTGGAGTGGAAGTGAGGACTAGGGGCTTCATCATTGGTGGACTAGGATTTAAGGCTGCTGTCCAAATGTTAGGTAAGGGGCTCAGCAGATGCTCAGACCTGAAGGTCACTGTAGGGGATCCTGTAGCCTTATATGGTTTATAGCCTCCCAGAGGAGTGTCATCCCAAAGTTTAGGGGTGTGAGCTAGCTATTTACTGCCATAATCACAGGGCATGGTGTTGCTTGTGCAGGGCACACTAAGCTTATAGGGGAAAAAGCAGGGAGAAGGGGCCTTGAGCCACCACTGATTATTTCCAGCTTTGACCAAATGGACCTGGGAAGGGTTATGCTAAGCTACAAGCTAAGCTGTGGGAGAGGAAGTCCCTGGGTCTACACTATCAATATTTTTAAGATATTTGTTTTAGGAAAAATAAAGTAGGTACAAAGAAATACATCTGTAAATGTGAAACTTTAACAATAAATTCATTGTAAAAAGTATCGAGGATGGCAGGAATGAAATTTTACCATTCACAGTTCGTGCTCTATACCACTTGAGTCACAGGGCCATTCACAGTTTTCTGGTGGTTAATCATTGATAGTGTTGTAAGGAAACTTAGTTGTGAGAAGCAGAGAAACCATCACTTCAAAGGCTAAATTATGAGTCTTTTTTTTTTCAGCAGACCTAGGGCTTGAACTCAGGGCTGAACACTGTCCTTGGGCTTTCTCAAGGCTAAAGGCCATTTCCTTGAGCTAAAGCACCACTTCTAGCTTTTTCTATGTATGTGGTACCTAGGAGTGGAACCCGGATCTTTGTGCATGGTAGTCAATCACTAGAGAGCCGGAGGACTACTATGTTTTTTTCATTGTATGTTTTTGGCTCCTTTATTTTATTTTATTTTATTTTATTTTATTTTATTTTATGTTATTTTATTTCTGGGTCCTCTATTCTGTTCCATTGGTCTTCAGCTCTATTTTTGAGCCAATACCCGGCTGTTTTTGTTATGATGGCTGCATAGTAGAACTTAATTTCTTTCTTTAGACCTCTACAGTTTCACTGAGTAGATCCTATACATAATTAACAAGGTTAATTCCTAAATATTTTACTCTTTCTGAGAATATTGCTCATGGGCTCTTTTCTTGGCATCTTCCTGGTAGTATCCCTGATCTTATTGATTTGAGTCTCCTTTATTCATTAATCTTGCAAGAGTCCTGCCACTTTTATTAATTATTTCAAAATACCAGCTTTTAAATTTTTTGTATATAATCTTTTCTTTAATTTCTTGTTGGGCATGGTGACTCACGTCTGTAATCATTAGCTACTCAGGAGGCTGAGATCTGTGGATTGAGGTTCAAAGCCAGCCCAGCTACTACAAACCTATGAGACTTTGAGCTCCAATTAATCACCAGAAAACCGGAAGTGGTGATGAGGCTCAATGGTTAGGGTGGAAGCCTGGAGCTGAAGATCTCAGGGATAACGCCCAGGCCCACAGTTTTAATCCCATGACAGAAAAAAATAATTTTTCCTTGATTTCTGCCCTCATCTTTGTTATCGCTCTCCATCTAGTAGCTTTGATTTTAATTTTTTCTTGTTTTTCTAGCTGTTCTAATTGGATTATGAAATTATTTGCTTGGTCTTCTTCTGTTTTCCTTATATGTGTCCTTACAACTATGAACTTTCCCCTCAGCACTGCTTTTACTATATCCCAGAGATTCAATTGTGATATATTTTCATTTTCATTGACGTGTAAGAATATTCTAATACCTTTAATATGTTTTGTGACCCAGCTGTTATTTAGTAGTGCGTTGTTCAGCCTCCATGTTTTGAGTAATTCCTGCAGTATGCTTTTTTGTTAAGAAATGTGGTTGATTCCACTATGATAGGATAGGATGCAAGGGATTATGTCAATCCTCTTGTATTTGCTTAGATTCTCTGTGTGAACTATATGATTTATTTTGGAGAATGACCCATGTGCTACTGAGAATAATGTACTGACTTGTTATTGGGTGGAAGACGCTGCAGTATCTGTTAAGTCCATTTGGGTTATGGTGTCATTTAGTTCAGAGGCTTCTTTGCTTATCCTCTGTTTAGGTGACCTGTCCATTGGTGAAAGTGGGGTATTGAAGCTTACCATTACTATTGTGTTTGTGTCTGTCTTGTTATGTAAGTCTGAGAGTGATTGTTTAATGTAGTTAGGTCCTCCATTGTTTGCTGCATATTACTTTATGACTGTGATTTCCTCTTCATGGATTGTTCCTTTTATTGTCATGTAATTACCTTTTTCGTCTTTTTCATTCTATCAGATTCCACTACACTCTGTCTACTCCTGCCTTTTTTTTTGCCTGTCCCTGGCTTGAATTCAGAGTGTGAACACTGTCTTTGGATCTTCTCAAGGCTAGAGTTCTACCCCTTGAGCCAGAGCAGCACTTCTGATTTCTATCTTTGACTGTGAGATGGATCCCTTGGAGCCAACAAATGGATGAAATGCTTTTTCTGATCCAATCTGCAGTACTTTTTTCTTTTGATTGGAGAGGTGAGTCTGTTAATGTTTAGTTATAGAGAGCTGTGTAATGTTTCTTGCCATTTTCTTTCTTTCCTGTGTTTTGCTTCTTTCCTTTTCCTGTTCTTACTAAATTGATCTTGTGACTTCATTCTGATGTGGTTCCCTGATTTTAATAATTTTCTTCAGATTGTATTTCTCTTTCCAGTATTTTTTTGTAGTTCTTGCTTAGTGCCCATGAATTTCTGTAATCTGTGTTGATCATGAAAGGTTTTAGTCTCACCAACAAATGTAAATGCTAGGTTCAGTGAGTAAATGAGTTTGGGTTGGCAGTTGCTCATCTTCAGAGCTTGAATGGTCCCTTTCTCGACTGTCCTCACATTGAGAGTTTGTATGTAAAGGTACCCAGTGATCCTGAATCTTTTTTTCATTTAATATAGCTCATTCTTTAATTTTGAAGCATTTAAAATCAGTTCCTTGCCTCTCTGCTCTAGTGATTTTACTATGATGTATCTAAAAGTGTTTCTTCTAGGATCCTGTGTACTAGGTTTTCTCTATGCTTCTGCTATGAGGGTGAGATTTTCTCTCTTAACACTGGGGAAGTTTTCTGTGATAATCTTTAATGAATGAATGTTATATCCCTCTATTGTGGTACTCCTCCCACACACTGATTCCAGTTATACGTGCATTTGATGTTGGCTTTTGGGTTTGGTTGCAGTCTTGACTCTCCATAGAGCTTGTAATCTTTCTTGGTGATCTACCTATTTAGGTTCAGGAAATGTAAGGACTGGGGCCCAAGCTCTGCCTATTGGTGTCCAACAGGTTGCAGCCTTTCCTTGACCTAGGCTTGTGCCTGCTGGGTGGCCTAACCCTATGGCTAATGTGCTTTGTCACTTGGCAGCTCCTGGTAGTGGGGGAGCTCTTCCAGCAGCTGGAGAAGGCACACTATTCCCAGCTCCAGTTAAGGGCCAGAAGCCTAGACAGCTTGAGTTCCCACTTGTGATGCACTTGATGGCATATCCCAGTGGGTAGAGGATACTCCTCCAGTTGCCAGAGCTTGTGTGTGATTCATGGCTTCACCTGGACCTGTGGGTCAGGCTGTTTGAATTCCCAACCACAGCCAGTTGGCTTGGGTGTTTCCAGTGTGTGGGGCATGCTCCATCGGCCTGGTTCCATGGAGACTGCTGGAGCTTGCTGGAGTTTCCTGGTATCAGTAGGACTAGTGGCCAAGGTGCTTAGAATTCCCACCATGAGCAAGTTGGCTTGGGAAGTGCCAGCGGGTGGTATGCTCCTCCACTGGGCTGCTGTGGTGCACTGGTGTTTTGCAGTTTCAGTAGGGTTGGTGGCCCAGGTGGTTTGAAATCCCACGTAGAGGAGAGCTGGTTTTGGAGGTGTCAGCAGGTGTGGCATGCTCCACTGGCTGCTGGGGCACACAGATCTTTGCGGGGTGGATCTCTGCAAGGGTGTGGCTTCTAGTCCTTGCTTTCCCTCTTGGTAGCCCATTCTGTGGGGAATTCTGGGTCCTGTGGCCTTCCAGGCCAGCAGGTGTTGTGGGCGGTGTGAGGAAGCATTCTGTCTGCTTTGGCCTCCACAAATGTGCTCTTCCTTCTGGGGTGGGAGTGGGAAGGGCCCAGGTCAAGCTCTTTAGCTCACTGCCAGCTCTGTTTCCCGTGGGTGTTGGGGGAGGTTCTGCAGCCTGGTACTCACTGTTTCTGGGCCTGGTTAATGGCTGTCCAATGATGCTGTGGCAGATTTCTGTACCTATGATCTGGAGATTCCTGATTGCCAGGCTGACGCCACACTGTGTTGTACTGATTGTGGACTGAGCAGTGTGGAAGTGGGAATTCTCCAGGTCTGGTTTCAGGGTTCCTATGGTCCCTGTCTCTGTCTGTGCTGTCCAGGTCTGTCATGGTGAGAATTTCCTGTGTTTGGGTTCTGTGGTCCACTGATGTTTCCAAAGTCCAAGGTGACAGCAGGCTGCTTTCACAGCTTAGCAGTGGTGACCCAGGGCAGATGGAGGGGGTATTTGCAATTCACTCTTTGGATGTGCAGATTCTGAGGGTTGTTTTTTTTTTCTCTCTTGTACTTCATTCCTTTGATTTTTTGCTTGCTAGGATTTTATTGTTGTCTATTTCTAAGGAGAACTGCATGTTGGAACCCCAAGTCTTTTTACTTGGAGAAAGCTAGGGAATTTCCCTACTTTTGCAGCATCATCTTGAATATGCAGCCTGATTTTGAAGACATTTTGCTTTTTCTTCTCCTGAAGCCTGAGTTCACATAGAAAACGTTTACACTCTAATGAAAATTTTTCTATATGCAAAAATTACAAGTACTTGCTCTGTGTCCCAAAATCTCAGAGTATCTTTCTAAAATGCATACCACTGTAAAATAGCATTGCAATCAAATTACTTCACAGATTAACATTTTTAGGTAACTTGTTCAATCGAATTACCTCTGACTGATGGAGAGATTTTTTTTTTTTATCGGGCATGGGACTTGAACTCTGGAACTGGGTGTTGTCCCGGAGCTTTTTAGATCAAGGTTACCACCCTACCCCATGAGTCATAGTACCACTTCTGGTTTTCTGGTCGTTAATTGAGGACAAGAGCCTCACGGACTTTAATGTCTGGGCTGGCTTTGAAGCGCAATCCTAAGATATTAGCCTCCTGTGTAGCTAGGATTACAGGTGTTGTGCCCAGATTTTGGGGTCCGTAAAGACCACCAAGGATCCGAATATGATGTAAGAGCACGAGATTCTTTATTGCAAGCTCGAACGTGGACTCACAGCCAACACCGACACAGCAGGTCTGAGTTGAGAGAGTACCGACTTCCTGTTGTACAATGTTTTTATAGGGTTAGCTCAAAGGGTTGATGTATTATGAATTGATTGGCTAGTGTTAGAGGATACATGTGCAGTTCCTGCTTAGGGGATACATGCCAAGCTGCCAGGCAGCTGGCGGGCAGCTGGTCAGGATATCTCAATGGTTATTTTATCCTAGAGCCTCAAATCACTGAGAGTAGTCTGTAATTTATTACTTTCTTTGAAACTGCTACCTCTGCTGGTTTAGAGTTAGTTCAGAGTGACCTTCTGGCAGGGCCTGCTTAAAAATAACTTTTTACTGAAGTTCATCTTCAAAATTAATTTAGGCTTTCCAGTGTGAGCCACTGTGTCTGGCCTTGATGAAGAGATTTTTTAAGACATAGATATTTGGCAGTAAATTGTGAAATGCAAGAAGGTATGTACAGTGATTGACAGTTCTGTCTGCATTCTTTATTCTCCATTTGAATTCTGAGATCCCATCCCCTGAACTTTGGTCATGAGAATCTGCAGCACAAGATGGTCTAGGACCGAGGCCTGAAACTGACATCCCAGGATCCTAAGTGACTGGAACTATGTGATGGAGGTCATGGCCATTAACAGACCCCAGTAGAACTGTGCAGGCTGCCAGGTAGAGGTGGCCCCTAACTGACCCCATGTGGGAGGGACTGCCTAGGAGAGGTTCAGATGCAACTGTCAGTGGGCCTTTAGCATTCTGCCTGCATCACAAAATTCTGGCCACACCTCCAATTTTTCATGTTGCTCTGACCAATGGGATACAAGAATTGAGGCCCCGCCCACATTCCATGCTGCCCAGTAACACCAGGATTCCCTCTATTAGCTCATACCACTACAGGAGTTGAGGGATGTAGAGGTGGTGAGTGGTGAGTGAGCGAATCGAGGTGACATTGCAGATAGCGTTGGAGGTAGACAGAGTTACTGGTGATTGTGAGAAGTGAGTGGAGTTTAGAGCCTGGGAATGTGGCCGCCCCACCTTCGCCGTCCCAGTGCTGGGTTGTCTGAGCAGACGAGAAGAAAAAAGGTAGCTGCAGGAAGGAAAATACTGCAGGAATACCAGCAGAGAAATCATCCTGATAGACCTGCAGCATCCAAGAACAAGAAGAACACTAGAGAGGGAGGTAAACCCAAGACAAACACCTCTGGAGACTGTCCTGTAGAGGACCTGAGGGTGGAGAGGTGCACGGGGCAGGAGAAGGTCCAGCAGCTGGCAGAACAGGTGAGCCAGCTGAGAGAGGAGAAGGAGCAGGGGCTGGGGCAGGTTGGGGAGCTGGAGAGCAGGCTGGTGGAGCTGAGAAAGCAGCTGTCAGAGCTGCAGCCCCCGCCGCCCCCCGCAGGCCCATGTGAGACTGAGCAGCAGCTGAAGGCCCATTCCCTGCAGTGACAACAGGAGCTCAAGAACGTGCAGGAGCAGCTTCACATGCAGGTGGAGGAGAACCAGATCCTCAGTCTCCAGTACCTGGAGCAGCAGCAGCGGCTGTGGATCCTGGAGAAGAAGGCTGAGGAGTGGGATCAGCACGCTGAGGATCGGCGCAAGATCCTGGAGACGATGGAAAAGGAGCACGAGACCATGAGATGCACCCTGGTGCTCAACCGAGAGCTCAAGGAACAGCTGGGCCAGCTGCAGGATGCCTTGCAGAGGCTGAGCGCTGAGAAGGGGGAGCTGGCCAGCCTCCTGCACTCAGAGCAGCAGGAGAAGACAACCCTGCAGGAGAAGCTGGCCAAGCTGGAGGAGAAGTTGAGAGAAGACAAAGAGATGGTTGGGTTGGAGAGCGAAGTGGCTGAGGAGCTGCAGGATCTGCGTGACAAGAACCTGGCCCAGATGCAGGAGCTCATAGCCACTCGGGAACAGCACAGAGCCTCCAGCCAGCAGCTGAGCTCCGAGAAGGAGGCCCTGCAGCAGCACCTGCTGAGGCAGACCCACCTGCTGGAGCAGCTGCAGCAGGAGCAGGTGCAGAGCAAGATGCTGGCCCAGATGGAGAGGGACAAGTTCCAGGACACTCTGCAGTGCCTGGAAGCCACCAGACATGAGAATGTGCAGCTGCGGGCCCAGCTGAGCTCCCTGGCTTTTCCCAGGGAAGGAGGAGGCCTGCACAGAGAAGAAGACAAGGGTGAGGAGGCGACTGCCCCCGATGGGACTGTCCCCGAGGACGTGGACAACCCCCAAAGCATGTGTGATTTTTACGAGGAAGCACTGTCCATTGCAGAGTGCAAGAAGGCGAGGCTCAGCCGGCAGCTGCAGGAGCAGCAGGCCCGCTGTGGTTGCCTGAGTCAGCTAGCAGCCCAGTGGCAGAGAAATCTGGAGGGCCAGGCCATCTTCCCCAAGCGCTGGATCAATGGCTTGTTTGGGAAGAGGAAGGAGGAAGCGCAGGTGCCCAAGAAGCTGAAGATCTGCTTCCACAAAGACCTGGCTGCCCAGGTGGATGGGCAGAGTGCAATGGATGACCTCCAGCGTCGCTGCATCCAGCTGGCACAGCACGTGAGCGCCCTGGAAGAGACCATCGTTTCCTACAAAGAGCAGATTGGAGTCCTGGAGAAGCTGTGTCAGGAAAAAGACGAGTGTGTCAGCCAGCTGTCCCAGGAAAAGAGGAAGAAGAGGAAGGAGCTGCAGGAGCTGCTGCTGTGCCTTGCAGGGGAGGGCACAGAGTGCCAGGACAAGATGCTGGCTGCCTCCCAGGCCCCTGATGCCCAGACCCCCTCACAGCCCTTGGGGTCCCTGAAGATGGAATCAGGGAGGTGCAGCAAGAGTTAGAAGGCATGTGTTTTGTAGAAAACTTGGAGCCTGTCCCTGAAGAGGCTGGGGTGCCTGGACCCCGGGAAAACCCCACTGCAGAGCCTCCTGTGCTGCTGCTGCCTGCTGTGCAAGCCCATGGAGACCCCGCAGGCTTGGGCCAAGAGTCCTGCCTCCCTTTCTTCTACAAGGCTGAAGCAAAGGATGTGTTTGACATAATCACCATCTAAAGACTGGAGTACTAGAAAAGATATTTTGGGCTTGAGATTTTAATTATAATGGAGTGGTGGGAAAAGGCGTGGTAACTGCAGGTCAAACAGAGCAGAGGCTGCTGGGAGTTGTCCATATCAAGGCAGGTCTTAAAGTTTGATGGGTTACAGGGAAGGGGTCTAGGTCAGGATTATTACAAGGGGTCAATCCTTTACAAAGATAGCTGGGAGCAATGACCTCACTTTATATCAATATTGGATAGCACTGATAGTAATTATTTAATGGAATAGTTTATAATATGGTAATATTGATTTCACACCATGATATTATCTTTTTTACTTAAAACTATTACATTGCAGTATTGTATACATGATATTAATCATTTCATGTTATGTGTTGTCACACCCATTGCATAGTCAACCACATTTTCAAAATATACTATGCTGTCTTCCACAATAAGAAATTTTCTTGTTTGAAAAATAAAATCCCACAATGTGGATATTGAGATGAGAAAATAGTAAAAACTGTAGAAAATAAGAAAAGGTTTGTAATGCTAATTATTTGAAAAAAACAAAGAAAAATTGTGAATTTAACAACGAGATATGCTGGAGTTGTAAAATCCCGAATTGCAAAGTACCAAATTGTAATCCTAAAGGAATACAGAATTATAGACGATCCATAGAATATCACGTATCTCAATTCTTTCACCGAAACATACTGTAATATGTTCATTATTATTTCTTGAATAAATACTAATACTTATTTCTCTTGTTGTTTTAAAATTTTCTGATTTAAGGTAGAAGAAAATTGAATGTTAAAGTATAGAATCTCTTATGGGTTGCAAAGTTTGTTTTTGGATCATGTAGTCTTGTTTCCTGCTTCATTACACTAAAAGTTATCTGAATAAATAAGTTCCTATAAGAGTTTTATTCAAATTACACTTACAATGGAATAAAACTTATCAGAATTATTTGTTGTAGTTCTTTGCAAGTTTCCAGTTAGATAGTCACAACATTCTGCTGAAGCTGTTTTAAAACCACCCCATCCTGCTTTTTTTGGTTTGTATTTGTAGGGAAACATTGCTGAATTTTGTCTGGTTGAGATAAAACTTAGGAAAACTAAACATTTTTTATTTTTGTCAGTGGTGGGGCTTGAACTCTGGGCTTTGGTGCTGTCCTGTGCTCTTCAGCTCAACATAAGCCACAGTGCCACTTTTGGTTTTCTGGAGATAAGAGTCTCATGGACTTCCGTGCCCAGGCTGGCTTTGATCCAAGATCCTGAGATCTCAGCCTCCTGAGTAGCTAGGATTACAGGTATGAGCCACTGGCACCTGGCTTAATCGATTTTTTTCTTCTTTTTTCCAGTCCTGGGCTTGAGCTCAGGACCTGAGCACTGTCTGTGGGCTTTCTCAAGGCTGGAGCTCTACCACTTAAGCCACAGCCCCACTTTTGCCTTTTTCTATGTATGTAGTACCAAGGAATCAAACACGGGTATTTGTGCATGCTAGGCAAGCACTCTACCACTAGGTCAAACTCTCAGCCCCAATCATTTCATTTTTGTGTGGAAATACTTGAGCCTTGACCTCCTTAGGCTTTTTCGGTAAGGACTGGTACTCTGCCACTTGATCCTTGCCTCTACTTCCAACTTTTTGCTGGTTTATTGGAGGTAAGAGTCTCTTGAAGATGCCATGCCATGTGTCTCCATGTTTGTGTCCTGTATCCTGTCTCCTGGCTACTCTCTAGTCACCATAGTGTCCCAATTCAGCTCTCCATCGAAGCTGAACTGGCTTTTTGGTATTATGTTTGTTGTTTCTGTCATCTCTGGGCTGTTTCCTAAGTATACTGAGTGTGTTTTCTGGTTTTCTGGCTGCTGGCTTTTGAGACACAAGTCTGCTATGTAGTCTCTGGCCTTTTAACAAAGACTCCAACCACAAAGACTCAAACCTGGAGAAAAAAAATAAAAAGAGGAGAAGCAATAGGGACCCAGACTAGCTCTCTCCCACAAAAAAAAAAAAAGGCTCTTGAATTTTCTACCAGGGCTGAGTTTGAACTGAGATCCTGAAATTTCAACCTCCTGAATTTTCAGGGTTATTAGCATGAGTCACTGGCTCCTGCCAATGGAAAACCAGTATTATAAGTAGCACACAGAAGAATGAAGAAGTACTTCTAAGTTAAAAATAATTTTAGCAAGATGCCTTTGTCTCACATCTGTAACTCTAGCTTCTCAGGAGGCTGAAATCTGAGGGCTATGGTAGAAAATCAGCCAATTCTGGAAAGTCAGTGAGACTTTATTTGCAGTCAGCCACCAAAAAGCCAGAAGTAGAGCTGTGGCTCAAGTGGTAGAAGCTAGGCTTCAGAAAAAAAGTTCTGGGACATTACCCAGTCCATGAGTTCAAGCCCCATGAGATGTGTACGCGCGCGCACACACACACACACACACACACACACACACACACACACCCATATACTCTAAAACAATCTTTTAAAAGATATTCATGTGTATATATACAACAGATATATATTTTTTAAGTCTTCACTTTTAGGTGACCCTAAGCTAAGAAAATGCAAAATATCAATCCTAGTGGTCAGACCTACACTGATCAATTGTTTTCAGGAATTTCACGAGCAAACTGAGCTTTGCCCAAAGCTGTAGTTTTGTTATGTATGAGTGGAGCCAATCCATTTTTTCCTATCCAGGCAGGATCAGCTAGCTGGGCGTGGCTGTCACCTGAAGGGAAAAATCCCTCCTGCACAGATCATCTTGGTTGATTCTAGCTGCTTATATTCCAGATCCTGAGTCTAGGAATTCCCTGTTAGATCCATCCACAGGTTCCTATATGGCAAAGAATGAGACATGGTGAAAGATAAGAAAGATGATGCATTTCATGACTTTTCCTGGACCCCAAGGTGATGGTAAAGTGACTGAAGCAGGGAAGGCTCAGATCCAAAATCACACATACAAAGGCATGGCACTGGTGGTCTGCTTTGACTTTACTCACTGCCCAGCAGAAGCATCTAGGAGCTTGCACTTACATATGCTTTCCACACCTTGTCAGATTCACCCCCTGCCTCAGGCCGGCCAGGTTCTTCCTCTCACATGGGTGAGGGAGGGATTTCCTCAGCTCACCAGTTTCCACCTAAATCACAGGTCTCTGAGGTCCTGTCATGAGAAATATTTCAGGTGTGTCACAGCAGAGTGTCACCAAGCCAGAGTTGTAGTGTTATGCCCAAGTCTCAAGACGACCACCAAGAGACCACCGAGAGTCAGACGTTCCGAAATGCAAAAGCAAGGCTTTATTCAGGCGGGCTAGCTCCGGGCTCTGTCCTACACTCCCATACAGCGGGAGCCCAGGAGAAAGCCCTGAACAGATTTTCTACAGGGCTTTTAAAGGCAAAGACTACAGATTTACATCAACACAGCAATCAGCTATTGGAATGAGATAAGGTAGGGGTTAGGGACAGTTCAGGGCGGTTGGAGCTAAGGGGGATTCCTATACCAGTAGAGTCCTAATTAGCTGTCTAAGGGTAGTTTTATGGTTTTAGAAAACAAATGCCATCCCTTGAATTTATGTGCGAGTTCTGTTTTGGAAAACAAATGCCATCCCTTGAATTTATGTGCGAGTTCTGCTTTGGAAAACAAATGCCATCCCTTGAATTTACACAGAGTCCTGGTTAATTTTAACACAGACAGGTCAGTTCCTGGGACTTAATGGCACCACAATTCTGTTTCTTTAATTTAGGTGCACTTTTGGGTCACTCACAGTTTAGATAAAAAACAAGACAGTTGCTGTTTCAGAATGGGGGCGCTTTTTTTTTTTAGCCCTTCATTCTCCCCTTTTCTTTTAGACTAGTCAAATCTTTGACTATTTACCTCAGTAATTACACATAACATTAAAATAACCACCAGAGGTCCAATAATGGCTGAGGATTAGGGAAGTTGCCCAGGGGGACCAGTTGTACAGCCTCTCATCTCATCCTTGGGACCCCTGTCTCTCCCTTTCTCGATCATCTAGTCTCTTCTTTACAGCTGCCAGGCTATCTTTTATCACCCCAGTGTGGTTTGCTCAAAAGCAACATTCTTCTCCTATGGTGACACTCAAATCTCTAGGAAAAATATATCTAGTCCTCTTCTGTTCTGGAGGACAACTTTAGCTAAGAACCTCAGTGAGTTAGTGAGCTTGTCAATTGACTTAGACATACATCTCAGGTCAGCATCTGTTTGGGACCCAAAAATGTCAAAAGTCCATTCCTCTGGGAGTCTGAAAGTCCAGGATTCCCACACGCCGTCTTCACCTTGGAGTGATGAACCCAGTAGCTCTTTCCTGCCACCTTCTCAATGGTTGGAGTGTGGGGAATCACAGTGTAGGTTCACTTGAGTGCCAGGGTACTGGAAACCAGACGATGAACATGTCCCCAGATTAACTTGAAGGCCTGTAAGGACTGGATTGGATCATGGTTAACGGTGCCAGCCGAGATAACACATGGCTGGGGGGGGGGGGCTAACAATTGTTATACTTGGGCAGACAGCATTCTCTGGTTTGGAGGGGCATAGAGCATGCCCTCTCAGTTCTGCACCTAAGAAAGCCCTCACAACTAGGAAATATACATCCAAGCATAGCAATTCCTCATATGGACACAAGGAATAGTTCCACATCAGTATACCAACCCTAACCCGGTTTGTATTATGGCTAACTCAATTAGTACAAAATGTCCCATCACCAAGAGTTTAGTTCCAATCCTCTCAGGAAACAACTTCGAGGTGGTTTTGGAATCAGGCAGCACAGCAGCTCCAATGGAATGTCACACCTCCTGCTGGGTCGCCTGCAAATTTCTAAAGAAGTTTAACCTAAGGCCTGACTCTGGTGAATTCTCCCAATGCTTTCCTATTTGCTTTACCTGAGCATACTCATTTTTGCAGGCTGGCACCCCATTGGTTTTTAAGACACTATAGGGTTGAGAATCCAAAGTAATACCAGGGTGACAACTTTTAGTAACTAGATTAAACGAGGCTAGGATTCTCTAGACAGGCACAGAAGACTTGAACCTGTAGCCATTCCCCACAAGTGCAGTCTCCACTCTTGCACATCTGTTACTATTTTTCTCCATGCCTCTAACTTATGCTGTCTTAAATTTTTTTTTTAAAACAACAACAACTCTTTGGTCCCTTTCTCTAAAGAGGATTGATGGGCGACGATCTGTCTTCTATAACTTCTTCAGGCTGACTCAGGGGCGTTGTCTCTATACCTAGCCAGGGACCCTAAAAACTTAGCCTATTTTACCAAGAGGTTGCCAAGATTACATATCAGGAGGGATATTTTACTCCAAATTGGAGGTCATGAAAGCATTTAACAACTGCACAAACTTTTTTTTTTTTTTTTAAAACAACAACAACTCTTTGGCTACAACAGTGTAGCTTACTTAGCACCCATTTGCAAAGGCATTTTCCTGATTGTCTGGGGAACTTAATCCCTGCGACTCTAACTATGCTTCAGTTGCCAGATCTAAACAGATAATAGGGACACAAGCCTCACATCCACAAACTTTCCTGAATTTGTGGCTGGTGTCACATCAAAATTCACTCAGTTAGGACTTTAAACTACCCACTGTCATAGATGATTGACAAGTTCCTGCCCAGTTATGAAAGGCATGGGCATTAGTAAGGCATGCTTACAAACTATTCTATGACCTCCCGGCTCTGATTAATACTGAATGGCCAAGCACAAGTGACTCTAGGATCTGACACCACCTCTGCCATCCAAGCTGTGGCTTACTGCATCTGGATGCTTCATTGTCCCAGTAGTGTCTCTCCACACAGGGATAAATGTCCCATAGGCATTTCACTTTGTTGGTTTCTAGACTTGAACTCAGGGTCTGGGTGCTGTCTCTCAGCTCTCCAGCTCAAGGCTAGCACCCTGCCACTGTGAGTCCCCGGCCTGGTGCTTGAGTGCTGTCCCCCAGCTTTTCAGCTCAGAGCTAGCACTCTGCCACTTCAAGCTCCAAAGCAACTCTCAATAGCACTCTGACAGATTAGACACCACAGTCTCACAGGGACTTTGCTTTGCCCGGGCTGGCTTGAAACTGCAGCTTTCAGATCAATGAGTCCTACAAAAGGCCACTTTACTCCAATTAAAGCAACAAGTGGTCAACACAGAAATAGTCTCTAAGCATGAGCTTACCTGGAACTTGGTAAGAGCCAAAGTTACATCCGAATAAAGATTGCTGTCCTTCTCCATGGGCCAGCTGGAAACTGCTATAAGGAGACTTGCAAGAGTAGGCTAAATAGCAATTAAGCAATCATTTTGGTAATCCTAATTTTCCCTTTTTTTTTTATATTTCTTCCCTCCTTTTGTTCATGGGACTTGGAGCGCACTCCTGTGACTCAGGTCCAAAGCTAAACTCTAGTAACTCTTTGTCTGGAAGAGGTGTATATCTGCTTCGTTGTACCATGAGCTGTATAGTATTCAATCTACTTTTCATAAATTGCACCAATCTGTTTAGAATGCAAGGCCCAAGTGTTAGTAGTAGAATGATAATCACCAAGGGTCCTAGTAGAGTAGATATTAGGGTAGTGAGCCAAGGAGAATAATTGAACCATTTTTGGTACCAATTGCTATCTAGTTCTTTTTTTCTCTCTTCTATTCCTT
This sequence comes from Megascapheus bottae, assembly GCF_031878675.1. NCBI lineage: Eukaryota > Metazoa > Chordata > Mammalia > Rodentia > Geomyidae > Megascapheus > Megascapheus bottae. The sequence goes on from NC_143510.1 coordinate 8,050,071, forward strand.
CTCGTATTTCATCTAGATTTTTAGTAACAATCCCAGAATAATCAGCATAAAAACAACATTCCTCCCCCAAAGCTTTGCATAGTCCTCCTTGTTTTAGAAACAAAAGGTCCAGGCCTCGCCTGTTTTGCAGTGTTACCTGGACTAAGGATTCCATAGACTTTTGTAAATACCTGATTGAGGTTTCTACTTTATCTAAGTTAGCATCTATTTGCATCCTTACTTCTGAAAATCCCTGTTGCTGTAGTACTAAGGAAGCTGCACCTAATCCTGTTCCAGCTGCGCCCAACCCTACAAGGGTTGTGATGGCCAGCGCGGTAAGCGGTTCCCTCTTTGTTCTCTGACGGTTGCGTGCTGTTATTTCTTCATCAGAATGATAAAGGACATGGGGAAGTAAGGTCACCATAGCGCAAGATTCATTAAACAAATGCAAGATTTCAGTTGAGACACATTGGGTCAAACCTGTGGATTGGCAGAGCCAGAATACCCCTTTTTCTGAAGGCACTAGCCATTTACCCTTGGTTTCACTGATTACTGAGCAGTTATTCCAACTCTCAGGAGCATACAGAGATTTGACGCATGTGATATTGGTCATCTGTAAGGGGTAAGTTTGACCCCCCGTCTCAGTCTGGGTGGGATCTCCCCACCTACATTTGTTTGGGGATGCCTCAATGGAGTAATCCCCCTTCCATCCTAATGCCTCATAAAAAGGGGGCGTATGGGAAAGACACAGCCAGCATGAGGCAGTAAGGTCTGGGCGAGTTTGATTTAATGCTTGAAAAGCTAAACGTACGGTTGACATTATGATCTCCTCGCCTCCTGATAGTTCTTGTGTGGGGAGGAAGCTCCCTTTTTCTTTTTCTACATCAGGAGGGGGAGGTGTGACCGGGGGGAGGGGAGAGGTAGCAATGACTCTTACCTCAACAGGAGGTGGGGGAGGTGGTAGGGGTCCCACCATCTGTGGTTGTTCTGCAGGTCGGATTGTTCTCCGAATATGGAACAAAAGACCTGTGTCATACCCACTCTGATACAATCTAAGTCCCCACATTTTCCCTATTTCCCAATCCTTCTCTTTTCGCCCCTCCTCTGTAAAGATAATTTTTAAAGGGTTGCATCTGAAACTACTACAGGGGCCATATAAAGGGTTAATGGCCCCCCTTCCTGATGAGACTCATTGGACAGTTATCATTCCCTTCTGGATGATCCAGTATCCAGTCCCTGTGCTTTCACATCCCCAATTAGCACAATAATAAGATTCTGCCCCTCCACAGTTTTTGATGTCCCGTACTGCTTGATTACTTCCTGGGCAGACATAAAAGGAAGTTCCCCTGAGGGCTGCCCTTTTCAGGATGTGGCAGCATCCAGGGGTTTGGGGGTCTCCAACTAGGGGGAGGGAGCATCCCCTTCGACCTCCGCATTCAGGTCTCCCTTTGGTGTTCAGGGGTCCAATCCCCTATATCCCAGGACCCTCGGGCCAGGTCACACAGGTCGAAGATCAGCTCAGGCCACCAGGTTAGAGGTACAGCATCATCCCTAGTGGTGCTGTTAATGACCGCTCCAGTGGCAGGGTTAATTATTGCCCATGTCACTCGCTGGGGTTGATGCGGATTGGTTCCTGCATTAGTCCAAGTAGCAAGAGAGAGGGATGATAAGAACATTATCATGGCTATAATAACACTCAGTCTAATTTTCTCTTTACGAGGCGAATACGAAGCGGCTGGGTTGGATGCTTGGAGACCTCCCATGTTTCACCTTGGTGGTCTTCGTCCAGGGCAAAGGGGTCAGCCGGTCTGGCGTGGGAGTAATGGACCCAGGCAGCGATGCCGTCTACCTTGAGGGCAGTGGGTGTCGTCAGTAGCACCACCGCGGCTCCAAAGATTTTGGGTTATGCCTCTGGATGAACACCCAGTCCCCTGGTCTGAACAAATGGGGGGCAGGGACAGAAGCGGAGTCATATAATGCTTTTAGTTGGGGCCACACATCTTTATGCACGAGCTGCAAGTAATCCAGTTTACACAAGAACTCAGTATCATCCAGCTCAGCAAGCAATTCCATCTGTAGACTAGGGATAATGGGTGGGGGATGCCCGTACATTATTTCAAAGGGGGTGAAGCCAAGCTGGTAGGGGGAATTTCTTACTCTAAACAAAGCAAAAGGAAGGAGTGACACCCAGTCTGCGCCAGTCTCCAAGGCCAATTTAGTTAAGGTCTCTTTTAGAGTCCGATTCATTCTTTCTACCTGTCCTGAACTCTGGGGTCTATAAGCACAATGCAATTTCCACTCCATCCCCAGTGCAGAGGCTATTCCCTGACTCACTTTTGAGACAAAAGCCGGTCCATTGTCTGACCCAATGGTGGATGGGAAACCATACCTGGGTAGGATTTCTTCCAGGATCTTCTTAGCCACGACATTTGCAGTCTCATGCTTTGTGGGATAGGCTTCAACCCATCCTGAAAAGGTATCTACAAAAACTAGCAAATATTTGTATCCAAATTTTCCAGGTTTAAGTTCTGTGAAATCTATTTCTCAATACGTACCTGGCCTATCCCCACGGAGGCGAGCTCCTTTTGTAACCGGTTGATTGGGGGTGTTGGTGAGCTGACAGGCCTTACAATTTTTAACAATGTCCTCAATAAGTTGACTTCCTTACCTAATTTTCACTTTGGAATGTCGGAGCAAATCCTGCATTCTTCGGGTTCCCATATGAGAAGCTCGATGAATCCTCTTAAGAATCCCTTTACCCAGCTCTTGTGGCAGGATAAGTTTCCCCTCACAAGTTTTCCACCAGTCTTTGTTTCCGTCCTTGTCCAGGGGTTTGTGGGCCATGGGAATTTTCGCTATCCATTCCAAGTCTTCTTGGGAATATTGAGGCACAGGAGGCAGCGTTCGTGGCCCTGGGTCTATTAAAGTCAGTACTTCTGTTCTAGATTGGAGGGCCACTTCCTTGGCAACCTTATCAGCCAGATTGTTCCCTTTAGTCACTGCATCAACTCCTTTCTGATGACCGGGACAATGCATGATGGCAATTTTTGCTGGTTCCCATAAGGCCTGGATGAGACTTAAAATTTCTTGCTTGTTTTTAATGGCCTTTCCCTCTGCTGTCAGCAGCCCCCTTTCTTGATAGATGGCACCATGGATGTGCACGGTGGCAAAGGCATACCGGCTGTCTGTATAGATATTTAGCCTCTTTCCCTTTCCCATCTGTAAGGCTTTTGTTAGTGCCACTAGTTCCGCTTTTTGTGCAGATGTTCCCTGGGGGAGTGCCTCTGCCCACACTACCTTGGTGTCCGTGGTGACTGCCGCGCCCGCATACCTCTTCCCATCCCGAATGAAGCTGCTGCCATCTGTGAACCAGGTGTGCTCCGCATGTGGTAGCGGCGAATCCAGCAAGTCTGGCCTGAGGCTGTGTGCCTGGGCCAGAATCTGCTCACAGTCATGCAGGGGCGCTTCCAAATCCGGATCCGGCAGCAGAGTAGCTGGATTTAAAGCTGTGGGTGCGCAAAAACTAATCCGTGCGGGGTTGAGTAACAGGGTCTGGTAATGGACCATGCGGGCATTGCTCATCCACCGGTCTGGCGGTTGTTTTAGCACTCCCTCTAGAGCGTGCGGAGTAGCCACGGTCAGGTTTTGTCCCAAGGTCAATTTATCAGCGTCCTTTACCAAGAGAGCTGCCGCAGCTATTATTCTTAAACACGGAGGCCACCCAGCTGCGACCGGGTCCAATTTCTTTGACAAGTAGGCCACTGGCCGTTTCCAAGGTCCAATCGGCTGGGTGAGCACTCCCTTTGCTATCCCCTTATTCTCTGCCACAAATAATGTAAATGGTTTGTTCACGTCAGGTAGGCCTAAGGCGGGGGCCTCCAAAAGGCTTTTCTTAATTGCCTCAAAGGCTTTCTGCATCGGCTCAGTCCAGTGGAATTCGGGAAGATTTTTAGTGGCTTCATATAGGGGTTTGGCCAGCTCAGCAAAGCCAGGTATCCACAGCTGGCAAAAGCCCGCCGTTCCCAGAAACTCTCTGACTTGTCTGGCTGTTTTAGGCACAGGGATTTTTAGCACAGTTTCTTTACGTGCATCCGTCAGCCAACGTTTGCCTTCTTTAAGTATGAAGCCTAGGTAGGTGACTTCAGGCTTACAGATTTGTGCTTTTTTAGCAGAGACCCTATAGCCCAGGTCACCAAGAGCCTTTAAGAGTCTAGCCGTTCCCTTCAGGCAGCTTTTTTTGTCTGGAGCAGCTATTAACAAGTCATCCACATATTGCAATAGACTTATTGCGGGATTTTTAGAGCGGTACTCACTCAGGTCTTCATGTAATGCTTCATCAAAGATAGTAGGCGAATTCTTAAATCCTTGAGGCAGCCTGGTCCAGGTTAATTGACCGCTTATCCCGACTTCAGGATTGTGCCAAGTGAATGCAAAGTAGATTTGGCTCTGTGGGGCTAAGGGCAGGCTAAAGAAGGCGTCTTTTAAGTCCAACACAGTATACCACATATGGCTCGGTGACAGGGAGCTCAGCAGGGTGTATGGGTTTGGGACTGTTGGGTGAATGTCCATTACTCTTTTGTTAACTTCTCTTAAATCTTGCACTGGTCTGTAATCATTAGAATTTGGCTTTCTGACGGGTAACAATGGGGTGTTCCAGGCTGACTGGAGGGCTTCAGGACTCCTAGTTTTAACAATTTTCTAATATGGGGGGTAATCCCCTTCCTTGCTTCTAACGGCATAGGGTACTGGCGGATTTTTACTGGGTCGGCCCCAGCCTTGAGTTCCACAAAGATTGGGGGACGGTGTTTTGCCAGTCCCATTCCCCCAGTTTTTGCCCATGTTTGGGGAAATGCCTGTAACCATTCATGATCTGGGGGTTCTCGTTGTGGATGCTGATACAGCCTGTATTCTTCTTCCAGCTTGCTGGTCACTAAAATGCTGACAGGCTTTCCTTTAGAGTCTGTTACGGAAGCCCCACTGCTGGTAAATTGTATCTGAGCTTTCATTTTCGTTAGGAGGTCCCGTCCAAGTAATGGATATGGGCAGTCAGGGATGATTAAAAATGAGTGAGTTACCCGGCCCACTCCCAAGTCCACTGTTCTTTGGGTTGTCCATTTGTAGGGTTTAGTGCCTGTCGCCCCTTGTACCCATGTAGTTCTAGTAGACATTGGCCCTCTCGGGGCTAATAACACTGAATTTTCTGCTCCCATGTCTACCATAAACGTGACTGGATTCCCCTCCACTTTCAATGTTACCCTAGGCTCAGGGAGGGGGTCTGAGCCCCGACTTCCTCAATCGCTGTCCTCAGCCAGCTCTAGGGCTGGCAACACTCTTGATCCCCCTCTCTGTTCTTTTTTCTTTTTCTTGGCTATCTCCGGGCAATTCTTGATCCAATGCCCCTCCTCCTTACAATAGGCACACTGATTCTTCCCTACTCTTGATCGGGGTTTGGGATTTTGCTCCTTAATCGAAGAAGAAGGTAGTCTAAGATTTCCTGCTTGCATGGAAATCAGGATTTCTCGAAGATCCTTCTTGTGCTGTGCCTGCTGCTGCTCCAGAATTTTAGCTAAACTCTTCTCCTTAGCTCTATCTCTCTTTCCACGCTCCATTTCACGTTCCCTCTCCTTCCTTTCCTGTCTTTGTTCTTCTGTCTCTCTTTTATTGTAAACCTTCTCCGCTGCTGCCACTAGGTCCCTAATAGACTTTTCACCCAGCCTGTCTAGGGCCTGTAACTTCCGCTTTATGTCTGGTGCAGCCTGATTTATGTAGGCAAACATAATCATCTGAGCGGACTCCTGGGTCTCAAGATCATACGGAGTATATTGCCTGAAAGCTTCCATGAGCCGCTCAAGATATGCTGCCGGACTTTCACTGTCTCCCTGTCTGATATCATATATTTTGGCCATATTTGTAGGTCGGCGAGCGGCCGCCTTGAGACCTGCCAACAGAGCCTGGCGATAGACGAGGAGCCGCTCCCTACCTTCAGCTGTATTGTAGTCCCATGCTGGTCGGGTCTCGGGAAAATAAGCGGTGATCAGGGCAGGATCTGTGAGGTGTGCTCCCGTGGGGCCGGGGATAAGTTTCCGAGCCGCTTCCCGGATACGATTTCTTTCCTCAGTGGTGAAAAGGACCTGTAAAAGCTGACTACAATCGTCCCAAGTGGGCTGGTGAGTGAAAAGGACAGTTTCAAGCAAGCGAATTAAATCCTGGGGTTTCTCAGAAAAGGGGGCGTTCTGAGTGCACCAATTGTAAAGATCGCTAGTAGCGAATGGCCAGTAATGGAACCATTGTCGGCCGTCTGCATCTTCAGGACCTAAAGGGCGAAGGGGAAGGGCAACAGAATTCTGGGGAGGTGTAACTCCTCGACTGGGCGGGACCTTCTGGAGCTGAGGGCACAGCTGGAGTCTTTTCATTTTCAGAGTTCTCCTGGGGTGGAGTTTGCTGGGGAAGGGAGTATGGAGGTGGGAACATCTCCTCCTCCGTGGTCCCTCCCTGGAGGACGGGTGGGTATAATTTTTTTCATTTTTCTTGGTCTCTTCCTTATCCTCTTTTCCTTCACTCCGGGTCTTTTGAACAAATATTGGGGTAGGGGAAGGAGCAGGGGAGGGAGCTGGGGGTAGGAAAGGCCTAACCCAAGTCGGGGCGTCCTTGTCCATGAGTTCCCTCCAGGTTACTATATAGGGAACTTGGTCTGGATGGCCCAGGCGGGGAGTATAGATTAAGCGTTGTAACACCCTGATCTTACCTATGTCAAAGCTCCCCTCAGGTGGCCAATTAGCTCCTTCAAAAGCCGGCCATTCTACCTGACATAAGGTGATCCATCTTCCTTTCTTAATAATTACACTTTGGCTTTGAGCTATTTCCTTAACTTCTTTCCAGTGAGCTAGAGTCAAGTCCAAGGGGCTAGATGGAGTATTACCCATGGTTTTCGGTCTCGTCAGTCGTTCAGTCCACAAAATAACAATAGGCAAGACAAATATCAAGAAAAGACAAAACACACAGGCCTGAGCTTTACAAGACTCACTAGATGGAGATCTCCCACACTGGTCTGCTGATTCCTGCGGAGAAACAGAAGGAGCAGACCCAAGATCAAGTTGGGCCAATTGAGTCTCGGTTAGGAGACCTTCCCGGTCAGTGCCGGTCAAAAACCGGACTGATTCACGCCCTACGAGTACTTGGAAGGGGTTCCAGGGACCCCCTTCTACGAGAGGAGGGTCTGGGACGTCTCCCAGTCCCTCCAGGGTTGCCGTACAAGTGCGTCCGCTTCGGCAATCCCTTCGAGAAATACGAGTTGGAGCGGCCGTCCTCAAGCGAGAATGACACAGACAGACAGATGACAAGACAAGACAAATCAACAGCGCTGTTTCCTTACCTTCGGGGTCTGGGGTCTCGGGGGTCTTTGGGAGTATCCCGGACGAGCCCCCAACTGTTATGCCCAAGTCTCAAGACGACCACCAAGAGACCACCGAGAGTCAGACGTTCCGAAATGCAAAAGCAAGGCTTTATTCAGGCGGGCTAGCTCCGGGCTCCGCTCCGTCCTACACTCCCATACAGCGGGAGCCCAGGAGGAAGCCCTGAACAGATTTTCTACAGGGCTTTTAAAGGCAAAGACTACAGATTTACATCAACACAGCAATCAGCTATTGGAATGAGATAAGGTAGGGGTTAGGGACAGTTCAGGGCGGTTGGAGCTAAGGGGGATTCCTATACCAGTAGAGTCCTAATTAGCTGTCTAAGGGTAGTTTTATGGTTTTAGAAAACAAATGCCATCCCTTGAATTTATGTGCGAGTTCTGCTTTGGAAAAACAAATGCCATCCCTTGAATTTACACAGAGTCCTGGTTAATTTTAACACAGACAGGTCAGTTCCTGGGACTTAATGGCACCACAATTCTGTTTCTTTAATTTAGGTGCACTTTTGGGTCACTCACAGTTTAGATAAAAAACAAGACAGTTGCTGTTTCAGAATGGGGGCGCTTTTTTTTTTTTTTTTTTGCCCTTCAGTAGCAGGGATTTCTTTTAGTAAAGCAGGGTTGACATAGTGAGAAAAAAAGCATTTCCTACTCCCACTGCAGGAAATGAGAGATAAGCAGTCATTAATGCAGCTATTTTCTGTTCTTTCTGAGGGGGTGGGAAGCACACATTGTCAGGTCCTCTACAAACGCTAACCAGTAGACAGCAGTGCTGGGTGGCCTGGGTGGCTGCTGCCCCTTCTTCTGTACTAGAGAGCCTGGGCCTACCTGATCCACAGGGCCAGCAGGTGAGCTTTAGGGCTCCTTCTACCAGCTGTGCTCCCCACCTGTCAGTATGGAGGAGTGGCAGGGTTTTCCATGCCAAAGGAGAGAGCATTTGAAAGGAGCCAAGGTAGTAGGGAAGCTAGACTGATTTTCAGTTCTTTCCTCTTTCCAACTTTGGATATTTTTTAGGATCATATTTTTTCATCCCCTCCTCTATCTACATTGGTTATTTAATGACCATCTAAATGGAAAACATCTTCTATACATTTATGACTTTTTAGTTACCTTATGTGGGACTAAAGCAAGTTTTTGTAATTGAAGAAGGGAGAAATCACTACCCAATTCTGAGAAGAAAAAGAAAAAGCTTCACACAACTTTTGTTTGGGGGGTGGGAGCCTGAGCACTGTCCTTGAGCTCTTCAGCTCAAGGCTAGCACTCTACCACTTTGAGCCACAGTGCCACTTTCATTTGTGATAGAGTCTCACAAACTTTCATGCCCAGGCTGGCTTTGAACTGTGATCTTCAGATCTCAGCCTCCTGAGTGGGTGTGTGTGGTGGCATGAGCCACCAGCTCTCAGCTTCTTTTTGTCTTCATGTAATCATTTATCTGACATCTGTTTTCTTACTGCATTCTCAACTAGCAGATAGGCAGAATACATTAATTATTTTGTGGAACAGTCCTGGAAACTGAACCTAAGCCTTGTGCAGTGTCCTTGAGCTTTTGTTGCGCACAAGGCAAGAATTTCAACATTTGAGCCACAGCTCTACTTAGGGTCTTTCTGTACTTTATTGGAGGTAAGTTTCACAGTTTCCTGCCCAGGCTCGATTTGAAGTAATTTCCTTCGATCAGCCGCCTGAGCAGCTAGGATTTCAGGCATGGGCCCCAGGCACTCAGATGACACAATTTTGATGTATTTTCTAGGTTGGTGTATTCTGGCGAAGATTAAGAACCTCCTTAAAACCCTACCAAGTAACCTTGAATTGAAGAGCTCAGGGACAGTGCCCAGGGCGAGTTCAAGCCCCATCTCACACACACACACACACACACACACACACACACACACACACACACACAAACCTGCCAAGACCATCCACAGAATCATAGGTTAAATTCAGCTCTGTCTGATGTTTTTTTAAGGAATAGAAAGAAAAGTTTTCCTTAATAATAAATTCTTTAAGCAGAATATGAACTACAAGAGGATAATTATGATTACTAGTGATTTTGTTACATAAAAATCTGCATTTTATGTCATTTAAAAATTATTCTAGACTTCATAATATTCCCTGTAAAACATATCTGCTCAGTGGTTTCAAAATCAAAACATTGCGTATATGCTTAACTAGACTTTGTAAAAAAAAAACAACACTGAACGTAAGGGAAGCTTCTTTAATAGCTTCAAGTGTGGCATGAACACTAATGTGAAGCTGTTTTGAAACAACTGAGTTCTGCTAAATGTAGTTTTAAAGACTATGTTTATGCAAAGGGTGTGTGTGTGTGTGTGTATGCATGTCTGTGCATGTGTTTATGAGCGTATTTTTGTGTGCTGGTACTGGTGTTTGATATCAAAGCGTTGTGGACCTCCTTGGCTATTTTGTTCAATGCTGACACTCTACCACTTGATTCACATTTCTACTTGCATAGGCAATAGGGTTGTATTGCTTAGCTTTTGTTTGGTGCCAGTCCTGGGATCAAATTTGGCATGGGCGGTGTCACCAGTCTATGTGGTGCACTGAGAGCTGAGGGACAATGATTGTGATGCACAGACTATAACTATAGAGAACCTTGCTATGTCCATACATATATATTGGTAGTCCTGAAGTTTTAACTCATACCTCTTGTTTGATAGGCAAGTGTACTACTAGGGATACCTGTGGCCCTTGTTGCTCTAGTTATTTTTCAGACGGGGTCTCATGCTTTTGCACAGGTTGGCCTGGACCATAAGCCTTCTACCTATCTCACAAGTGCATGCCACCACACTCAGCTGTTTTCTTCTTATATAGTTATTGTTTATTGCTCAAAAGCTGAAGGAAAGCACTCATTAATCCCACTCCACCATTCACATGGCATGGGATATGCAGAGGCATTCTAGATTGATGCCTTATCCCTGAGTCATTCGAAAATGTTAGGAACATTCAGCTCAAAAATAGATGACAGCTCACCAAAATTCTCTCCTGTCTATTATTTCTGATCATCACATTGTCTACAGCAGCAAATCCATAACACGCCAGATAGCTGCCTGCGGTGTTTAGTTCACATGCATTTTTCTCCTGACAGTTTTCTAAATGTATCTACCCACTTCTTGACTTAAAATTAGTAGTCATCAAGATCTAAACTGAGGGGCCCTTCTTTAGCCTACTTGGAGGACGAAAAAGGCCACAGTTTGAAAATAACATGTATTTCCTTTCCTTTCTGATTTTATGTGTGTGTGCTGGCCCTGGGGTGGGGGCTCTACCTCTTGAATCATATCTCCACTACTTCTTGGCTTTTTGCTGAGTAATTGTAAATAAGACTTTCTCAGGTTTGTCTACTTAGGTTGGCTTTGAACCTAGGATTGAACCTGAGTAGGCAGGATTAAAGGCCTGAGTCACCAGTATCCAGTCTTCTTTTCAGATTTTAGAAGCACTGAACACATGAGTAAAGATAAATAAAATGACACTGGAGAAACTCAAGGAGGAAAAGCAAAGAGCCCTTCCAGAGCAGAGTTGAGCCTGCTCTCCTGCTAGCACTGGTGGCTTGTGACGGGTGGCCAGTGTCCATACTGCACACAGACTGGCTTTAACCAACTCTGTTGTCCTCATCTTCCAAACAGGATAGAGAGAAAGCTCCTTACATGTTCCTTCTCCTGT